>NC_081405.1:461949947-462296197 GCF_030272615.1 Cryptomeria japonica | reverse complement strand
ACATGTATATATATACACATGTATATATATATACATGTATATATATATATATACATGTATATATATATATGATTTAAGAGCACATATAAATATACATGTATATAAATAAGGATACATATAGATATATATTTATATATATGTATGATGGTGAGTATATATATGAATATATATGATGACATTGCCAAGGAATATGACCTCCTCGCTAGCTGCTCCTAAGAAAGCATGCTCAGTCATTCTCCCGTTACGTTGTTTACCTATTATGTTGTCAGACATTTGAGAGAAAACTTAAGATAGAGTCTCAGGGGAGGTGAATGCCATCCAATCCCAAGTTAGCTAACTCATCCGCTCTTTTTTTTCCTTCCCTATAGATGTGATTGATCATAAATCTCTCAAACCCTCTACATAGCTCAATGGCTAGTTTCAATAGGGAGTTGTGTCTCCAATTGGGCATACTACCTTTTCTTAGAGAGTTGATAATAATTGCTAAGTCTCCTTCAATATCCAAATTCTTCACTCCCATCTTTTTGCAAAGATCCAGGCCTACCAGCAGGGCCACCAATTCTGCCCAATTATTAGTTTTGTTACCTATAGGGTATGCTTTGAGGGCAATTTCCTTTCCTTCCCACTTATGGATAGAGCATCTTATCCCTGCCACCCTTGGATTTCCACGTGAAGCCCCATCAAAGTTTAACTTCAACCAACCCTCACCCAGAGGTTGCCACATACATTCAGCTCTTTTCCTTAGATTTCCTTTAGGGCCATCCCCAACAAAGGGTGGGATAAATAGTCCCTCCCAAATCCCTTCATCTTCTCATCCCAATAGGATACTGTGTCATTCTTCTTAAGACCAAAGTTGATCTGACTATTGATGAGTTCGATAATAGCAGCCTCAATTTTATTGATTACCTGATTCACCTCTAATTTTTCATTTTTGAAGAGACGTCTATTTCTTTCCTTCCACAATTCTCAAATTATGGAAGATGGAAGAGAAATCCAAAGGCCTTCAAATAGACATCCTCATCTTAGGATAGGCCAAGCTTTGAGCATCCCTAAAATAGTTTGGGGAAAGGCAGAGGACCAGCCTAGTTTCTTGGTGAACCAAACCCAACATTGGTTTGCATAGGTGCAATTGAGGAGGAGATGGTTAGTGTCTTCTTCATTCTTTTTGCAGAGAGGGAATCTACTAGGTCCCTCATACCACATCCTCCTAAATTTATCCATGGTCAGGAGCTTATTCTAGAGAGAAAGCCATGTGAAGACTCCAGCCTTGGGTAGGCAATATCTATCCCAACAGAGTTTCAGAGGCAACTTTGTCTTGGGTCTAAGGTGGGCTTTAGTGATGTGAGAATACCCATCCTTAGAGTTATATTCCCCATTCATGGAGCCATCCCACAATAGCCTATCCTTGTTGAGACTAAAGGAGATGTTTCTCTCTCTTATAATTGCCATGAGTTTGTCTTTATCCCTTACAGGGATATCCTCATTTTCTTTGTCTATCCATTGCCATCCCGCCCCCTCCTCTAAGGGGGAGATGTAGTTCCCTAACAATTTCCTTCTATTTGATTCTAGGAGTGCTCTTGTAGGCCCAAAGTCATAGATTTTCTCAATCGCCTTATACCCTCCCCAAGAGTCTGACCAAAACAAGGCCTCTTCCCCAGAGCCTAGGTTCCAAGTGAGTTTATCTAAGATAATATTTATGCACTCCAGCATAAAGTTCCATACACGAGAGCCTCTAGGCGGGTTGTTTTCTCTAAATATTTGGATAGGGTTATCTTCATCAAGACATTTATGGAATAATATTCTTGCCCATTTTAAATGGGGATGTCTGAACATTCTCCATACTAACTTTGCCCCAAGGGCCTTGCTTTGGTCATGAAATTTTTTAATGCCGGTACCTCTTTCTTTTGGTCTACAAATCTTATCCCAAGATAGGAGTGATAATTTCTTATTTTCACTCGTACCTTGCCAAAAGAACGTCCTAAGGTGTTTATTTAGCTCATCCCATTTTTTGGATGATAAATTGTGACAAGAAAGTTGGAAGATGGGCATTACTGCCAGAACTAATCTGACCAAGGTTGCCCTGCCTGCGAAGGACAACCATCTCCCTTTCCAAGTGTTAATCTTCATCTTGATTTTATCCACCATATGGTCCCAAGACTTTGATAACCTACTTCCTTTATCCAGAGGGATGCCTAAATATTTGCAAGGGAGGAGACCAGACTTGATCTCCAAGACCCTGCATATCTCTTACTCAGATGTAGAATCTATGTTGAACATAAACACAACCGACTTCTCCAGATTGACCTCTTGACCTGATGCTTCCATGTAGGATTTGAGGATACCTTTGTAGGCCCTTGTTTCCCTAATGCCGCCTCACCCAAAAAGCATTGTATCATCTACAAATTTCTAGTGGATGATAGGAGTTAGATCACTAGTGATGGGTATACCTATGATCCCACCCTCCTCTCTAGCCTTTGAGATAGACCTCCCTAGAGCCTCTGCCATAATGATGAAGAGGAAAGGAGACATAGGGTCTCCCTGCCTTAGAGCCCTATAGCTTCTTAAAAAAACCTTCAGGTGTGCTATTGACCATGACAAAGAATTTGGGGGTGGATATGCATTCAAAAATAAGGTTGATCCAAGATTTGGTAAAGCCAAATGCTTCCAAAGATTTGCACAAAAATCCCCAATCAACTTTGTCATAAGCTTTGCTGATATCTAGTTTGACTAGCATGCTTGGTGCTCCATTAAGCTGAACCGAATGAATAGCTTCCTGAGCTATTATTACCCCGTTATAGATTGATCTATCGGGCACAAAGCCTGTTTGGTCTTTGCTAATCATGATAGGGAGAAGTTTTTGAAGTCTAGATGCTAAGGTTTTGGTAAGTAGTTTATAAAGGGTGTTACATAGGGCTATGGGCCTGTAATCATTAAAACTATCTGATTTCTCTTTTTTTGGAATCAACACTAAGAAAGTATTGTTGATCTCCTTTAGAATCTTACCTGAGTTTCTAACACCCTCTAAGGCCTCCATTATCTCCAGACCCATAAATCCCCAACATTTTTGGAAGAAGCTAGTAGGGAAGCCATTTGGGCCCGGAGCCTTATCTGGATTCATTTTCATGAGGGTAGATTTGACCTCCTCCTTTGAAAATTTATTAACCTAACATCTATTGTGTTATGGAATATTTCTAATTATATTATGTTGGCCCCTAAGGTTGGAGCCGACGGTGTTGTTTAGGACACCTTCAAAGAACCTAACAACTTCTGTTGCCACCTCTAACAGGTCTAATAGATTAACTCCTTGGTCGTTCTTAATGTTATAGATTCAGTTTACCCATCTTTTCTACTTGGTACTGTTATGAAAAAACTTTGTGTTGTGATCTCCATCTTTTAGCCAAGTTTCCCTGGATTTTTGTCTCCAAAAGATTTCTTCTTTAGCCAGAATCTTTTCATACTCTGATAGTAATAATTTTTCTTTAAGGAAGAGAGGTTCATCCTCCCCCTGATCCAAAACTTCCTTATTAACATCCTTGAGGTCCATTTCTACTAAAAGTTTCTTGTCAAAGATGTTACCGGAGTGCTCCCTATTCCACTCCAGGAGCCTCCTTTTGATTAAATTCAATTTGTTTGCAACAATATACATCTTTGAGCCTGAGAATACTGATTCAATCCACCATTGTTCAACCAAGTTGATGATGTTATCATCCTTAAACCACATGCTTTCAAATTTGAAAGGGCAATTTCGAGGTCCTTGTTCTGTCAAAATGTTAAGTTGGAGTGGGTAATGGTTAGAACCAGATAAAGGAAGGATCTCCACTTCCATTGTATAATTGAACTCCTTAAGCCCCCATGGATGAAAAATCTATCAAGATTTTCCGCAATATTGCTAAAGCCTTTCCTCCTGTTGTTCCATGTAAAGGTGTTCTCTACTATATGAATTTCCAACAGGGAATCCCTATTGATCCAATCAATGAAGTCCAAAGCCACGGGAGGTAGCTTGTTACTACCTCCTCTTTTGTCTGATGACTTAGTGATGGCATTGAAATCTCCTCCCATAATACATATCTCATTCAGATTATTTCTTAATAAAGTCTCAAGTTCCAACCAGACTTGAGCTTTATCCCTATTCTGAATAGGACCATAGACATTGATTAGGTTAAAACTTAACTTGTTATTATAGCAGGTAAACTTTCCACCTATCCAATTCTATTTTATCTCTGATGGTGAAAACAAGGAAAATCTTGGGTCCCAAATGATTGCCAAGCCTCCTGAAGCCCCAAGGGCTGGGGAATGCTTCAGTTTTCTAAAACCTAATTTCTTCTCAAAGAGGTCTATCTCAGATGAGTTCATTTTAGTTTCTTGGATTAGAATTATGTCTGGTTTTGATTCATATATACAACGTTTTATTATACATTTCTTGTTAGGGGCATTCATACCCCTAACATTACACGATAAGATTTTCATGGTTCTGTGGGGAGGAACTTCCCCTCCCCTACATTAAATAGAGATGAAATTTTTGGTTGGCCCCTAGCTTCCCCATCCTTGGCACTTAATTCAGCAAGGGATCTTCTACCCCTTCTTTTGAAGGACTTGGCATAGTCAGGAGAGGCTTTTCTCTCCTCTATATTATGAATGCCTAGTATGTTTGGGTTCTCATTTTCCAAATTGTCTAGGGCCATGAACAGTTCCTTTGTTTCCATATTGACTCTGACATCATCCACTAAATTTTTAATGTAGAGCTCCCTCTGCCTTTCCAATTCTTCGAAATCACAAACCTCATCAACAAATTGTTCCATCGGGTCGTTAACTACTTCTTCCCCAATAAAGTTGACATAATGTTGATTTCCCTTGCTACTTGTTCTCTCTCTTCCTCTACAGCTGCCATTGAATCACTCTTCAAGTGTGGACAAATTTCCACTGCCCCCCCACTGTCCTTCAAATCCTTATCTTGTATTGTCGGCTAATCTTGTTTAGAACCATTATCCAAAGTAGGGGGACAACATTCCTTCACCAATGTTTGCTCAGAAAAGGGATAAATTACCTTCTGTTGAAGACCTCAGGAGGCTCATTATTTCCATCCCTGAGTCTTTGCTTAATCCATAATTGACATTATCCCCTAGAATGCCTATACATGACAATTCCTTCTGCATTGGAGGCTCTCTAATCTCCCCATCTTCTAAATCTTGATCCTTGTACCTGGGATCTTCTGTTGTTGTCATGCCAACTTCCAGAGATGGGAGGAAGGGGGAGTTTGTTGTCTTATTCAGGGAGTCCTTAGATGAGAACTCAAAGTAGCGATCCGCTACCAAATCCGATGTAGAGGCTTGATGCTTGGATTCTATCTTTAAATATTCATCACCCTCCAGAGTGAAACCCCCAATTCCTTTCATAAATTTAAGAAAGACACCCTTTTTATTATGATTTAACTTAGGGTATGACACCACATATGAGGATTTCTTGGAGATATCTTCTCTGATGGGGCCCTTATAAAAGGACGGTTCGAAGGTTAAAATGTGGTTATTGATTTTTAACGCTATGTTTTTTAAAGTTTTGATATTGATATCCATATTCACCATGAGAACATGGTTTGAGAATTTAAATGGGGTTTTTTTGATACATACAAATTTCCCTATCTTATTGCCTATCATTTTTAAGATTTCTAAATTATGAAGTTCTACTAGTAAGTTATCAATTGATATTTCTCTGTTTACCATAAAAGGTTTTAAACAGAATGGATAAAAAAGGGGTTGCCATTCCCATCATTCTAAGAAAAAACCCTTATATGTTAGGATATCCCCATTCGAAAGCCTATTTCTCAAAATTGGATTGCTACATTCTATTGAAAAGAAATTTTTCAGGGAGGAAGTCGATACTTACCTGGCCCTGAAAGGATTTAATTAACCATTCAATGATTTGTTCTGTCAGTATACCAATACCTCCCCATTGAGAAAAGATGACGAGTTCTTTACAATGCCTCTGATACTTTGTTAGGGTTTGATTGTCGATTACTATCACAAGCCTTTCCTCTATGGCTAATGGACACTTCGGTTGGTCATGCTTAAAATGTTTGTCCATCGCTGAATTCTGATGGAACTGCGTTAAGTGACAATCTAGGGTTTCCTTGCTCCTTGAAATCTTTGATGTAAATTTCCACTGATGAGTGTTTCCCTGGTTAATGGTTTTGTCTTTATGGGTAGGTTTTAAAAAACCCTTCTCTAGATAATGCAGAGGGTGACGGTCATGGCATATTGGCTAACCGTTTGCCCCACTAGCTAGGCATTTGGGTTGCTTGCGTCCTACCTTCTGCCACTTTCGATCATCAATGAATATGGGAGGAGGGGGAGCCCTTCCCATCTCTATCAGTGAATATTTGGTTTTCGTGAAGAAGGTATGTTGTTCTTGAGTTTTTGCTGCTTCAGAGATGAAGCCATCATCCTGGTGTTTGCTAGCAAGAACAATAAATCGATTCACATTGTCCCAATAGTTGCCATACGGAGGCCTCGACAACAAGTTAGATGTCGCATGGACATTGCGACAATTTTTCACTTGCAGAGCCATTTTAAATATTAAAGCATGTATTCAACTTTTCACATTATTATTGTACAATTGATAAATCAATTATTGGACTATAGTGACAAGATAAATTAAATTAAATTTAATTAATTTTGAGAGGAATAGGAATGACATAATTAAATAAATAAACTATGTAGAAATGATAAATTAATTTAATATTTAATTTAATTAATTTTGGGCATCTACACCCTAGAGATGAAGCATTAATTACATAAGATAGTCTATATCCTAATGTTTGTCTTAATCACAAAGATACCTTAGAGAAAGAGGATGATCCTATTTCCCATCATTATAATGTTTCCAATGCTCCCTCTCTAAAAAATGAAGAGCCTAACAAAGATCAAATCAATGCCATTCATATTTCTGAGAAACCAAAAATTGTTCTTGATTATCATGCGGTGCCTTACACATATAATAATGAGGTGTTTTCTTTGGAAACTGATGAGAACATGCGAATTGAAGCACAATATGATTTCTTAGTTCCTAAAATACTCTCTACAATTCATACAAATACACCATGTCCTACTAAAGAAGTTCCTAAAGAAGAACTCCTAGAGGATGATTGGGCATCCTTAGATTTCACACCTTCTTTCTCTAGAAAAACTAAGATGCTTGAATTTGATAATCAAAATTGTTATCCAAACATATGTATAGAAATCTATTGGGCCTCTTTAAACTTCAATCCAATTCTTAAACCCTCTCTTGATCATACACATGGATACAATGGATAAGTTCTAGGATGTGTACAACAATGTCTTGAAAGTAATGAGAAATCATACTTTTTTAGTGAAAAGATAGGTTTCCAACTTCCTTTGTCAATATCTTCTCCCTCATTGTCTAGTGAATTCACATCTTCTCATTTTGATTTTGTGCTACAACAAGAAAAAGTTTCATCCAATCTTCTCCATGCTAATTTAATCTCTCTTCTTTGGCCTAAACAAGGAAACGTAGACAACATCTTGAAAATTCTTCTTTTTGAAAGTATCATCAAATTCATGGCCATTCTACTAATGAGTGTAAATCTTTGAAAATAAAAATACAACATTATATTTATTTAGGTGTCATAAAAGTAACATCTGACAATGAATGACATATTTCTCATAATCATTTCAAATAACATTCAAGTTCCTATTATGTCGCTACTCACTATGTGACATTGTTAGCCTACCTATTGGGGGCTCATTGTCATTCATGGTGGTGCGATTTCAAGTACAATCATACTTAGTGAGCAACATAGTATTGTATTTATTCTTGTCTCTATTCTTGGGGGGCAATAATGTTATCCTTCCTCTTTCTAAAATGTTCACCATTTCCTTTATGGATTGCATTCTTCATAGCTTGATGTCCTTTCTTGCATAGAATTATCCTTCATGTGAGTACATGTGTGTCCCTTGTTAGGACCTATTCTTTGTTTGTAATTGTACATCTATTATGAATAATCTCTCCTAAGGAAATGTGTGATTCTTCCCCCTAATCTATCCTTGTCTTCTTACTTGGGGGGCAAGGATAACTTTTCCCTTTCTCTCTTGCTATATAAAGTATCAATATTCCTTGTGGGGATTGTATCTTTCATAACTTTATGTCCTTTCTTTCATGGAATTATCCTTCATGCGAGCACATGTTTGTTCTTTGGTTAGGACCTATTCCTTGTTTGAAATGGTATGTCTTTTATGAATGATCTCTCCTTAGAGAATTTTTATGATCTTTCTTTCTTTATTTCTTTCTCTATCTCTCTCTCTCTCTTTGAAGATTATCTCTTGTTTTGTGTTGCATTATTCATAGCGTGATGTCCTTTATTGCATAGATTTATCCTTCATGTGTGTACATGTGTGTCCCTTGTTAGGACCTATGCTTTGTTTGAAATGACTTGTATCTTATCAATAATCTCTCTTTGGAAGTTGTGTAATTATTTTCATTGTCCTTACACTTAGGGGTCAATGGTTTTTTTCTCTCTCTCTCTCCTTTCTAAGGATCCATTTTTCCTTTGTTGAGTGGTGTTTGTCTCATGACTTGGTGTCATTACTTGTGTTAAGCTATTATTTTCTCAAGGATTCTCTCTTACACAAGAGGTGTAGTTCCTTGGATACAATCTCTTCTTCATTTGGTTTACACCTATCATACAATTACCCCTCACATTAATGGGTCAAAAGTGTGTCACCCCTCATCAAGAATCCCTTTCACTTAGCAATAGGAGGAAGGTATGAATTCTTGTTCTCATTTCTTTCTTTTGGTAGAAGATTTTATGTTTGTTCAAGATAGCTCCTCTTAGAGGTAGATGTCTTTTGAGAAAATATCACTTCTCCTCCATGGATCTCCTTTACACTTGTTGCAAGATATCTCTTTTTTAACTATCTTATCCTTGCTTGAAGAGTATTCCCTCTCTAGCTTGGATTTATGAAATTGTTGCCTAGAAGATATCTCCTTGGTGTTGATGGACGGTATCCTTGTCTCTAAGCTTCCTTAAGACATCAACATAAAAATATGTTGACATCTTATGGGGGGGCACCCATATCTCTCCCTTTATACCATATTGTACTATACTTTTTGCATATCATTTTCACATGTCTTAAATGGGGTGTTCATTCCCAAAACTAGAGTAAAACTCTTAGAGCGAGATGCTTCACACCCGAAACCCAATAAAAAATTTGATATATCTCTTAGAAAAGGTTACACATCATCAAAACCAAACATGTATCTATCATTCACCACTTGGCATTTACACATTCGACCCTTGGCATTTGCACACAAAAATTCCCCTTGGCATTTGCATTTACATTACATTTCTTAAATAGGTTGAAGCACACTCGAAACCAGAAGAAACAAACTCTTAAACAAGGTGCTATACACTTGAAACCAAACATCACTTGCACACACACACGAGGATTTGTGGAACTAGCTAAAAACAACTAAACTATTCTTACTTTCCTCCCCAACATGGATCACCTAGATAAAAACATATAAGGGCGAGTAGTCCGTGTCCATTCTCATCATGCATCACCTAGATAAAAACATCTATGAGTGAGTAGTCTATGCCCTTTCTCATCATTCTTCTTATGGATCACCTGGATAAACACATCTAGCATGTATTCATGCTCTCTTCTTCCTCTCATGAACTCATAGTTTTTCTATTGATAGTTCATGGATGATGTGTGCTTTTCTCTTTTATGTGATCTCTTGTGTTTGTGAGATGAAATTTTTCAAGAATGATATTAGTTGTTGAGATATTTTGATACAGGGGTCTCTTTGACTAGTTGACTTGAGGTCTTGTTTTTTTTTTTTTGGTTCTTAGCTTTTTTTGTGTGTCTCTTTGTGTCTTTTGCCTCTTTTTTGGTCATTTTTTCTTTGTTTTGTCTTTTTTTTGTGTGCCCTTGCATATGTTTGAGTGAGTTAAGATCCTAAGATTGGGGGCTTGGTTCCTCGGAATTAGTGATATCTTATACTCCTTGTGATTTTTCTCCACATTCCTCATCTTCCTCATCTCTCTTTCTTCTACCTTACCATGAGTATTTGCGTAAGCTCATTCTCCCACTAAAGTGGGGGCTAAATATAGCATCCTAAAATTGCACCCTTTGCAATTTTGACTGTATTTGGGGCCCTCACCTTAATGTTCTCATCCTCACACTTGATCCCGACCTATTTATGCCTCTTCCATGCAATAAATATCATATTTTCATCTTATACCTAGTTGGGACCCCTTAACCCTGGCCCAATTTGGGGTAGGACCAGGGCATGGCACCTTGGTCATTGGGGTCTAATTTGAGCCATAGGCCCTATCCAAAATTTGAATGAGAATTGCTTCTCCATGTCAGCCTATGTCAAAAAATTAATATGTTTAACGATATGAAAGTATATAAGGAGGTCTTCCCCTCTCATTTTGATATACAATCATAAGGCGAAGATATGGTCGTAAGGTGAGGAGAACTACAATCAATAATTCAAGCATTGAAGCATTCATCATCAAGATTCTCTAGAGGTCTTTAAGGCTACATATTCTTCATCTATCCATTGTGGAGAAATATTACATCGTTCATTTGCAAGGGTGTGTGTGTGATTAGTGTTTTGTCATGTTTATGACATTTCATACAACATATGTGATTACATTCAAGAAGAAAAGCATCACCATCATTCATTGCAAATATGAAGGTATACCTTTCCATCATTTATTTCAAGCATTTGCAGTATTTCATTCAAGGTTGATTCCAAACCGAGGTATGACCAAAGGTATACCTTGTGTGCAGGAAACAAGTGTGCAACTGTTCTTCTGAGATTAAACTTTATTTGTAGAGATGGAAAAACCCTTTTTAGCGTGCAAAATATTTGGAGGACCAAGAGGTGGCATCGTGGTCCCTACTTTTTTCGGGCAGATCCAAATCAGCTCATATTACTCAGATCCAGTTGCACGGTGAAATCTCAAACCTATAGCTCATTATTTTCTTAGTTTTGTCCTCAATTCTAATACTTTACCCTAAATCAGCATTTCAACTTACAAAAGAAGGAAAAACACATCATAATCAATCAATCTGCTTAGTATTCATTCTTTATCTAATTTGTGACTAGATCTAGTGGATTCATCCCCTCTTTTGAATGTAAAGGCATTCTCCCCTAAAGGGAAAATTGATTTGGTGATCTCTCCTTCTATGTTGCAAATTGCCAAATTAAATTTTCCCCTTTACAATATTTAAGGAGAATAAGCCTGTATTGTAGTCATTATTCAAAATGTGGTAGTCAGTGCATCATGCTCTGATTACTATATGTAAAGTGTTGTAAAGAGATCCAGATGCCCCTCATGCTATCAAAGCAACTAAAAAAAGGGTAAAAATTGTGATTGAAGAACTAAAGTACTTTTCTGCAGAAGAACCCAAGGTGAAGGCTAAAATTGAATCATTTCATACATTTAAGCATTGGACCATTCTATCAATTGTTGATCAAGATAAACATATCAAGGAATTTAGTGAATGTAAGAGTGAATTCAATCAAATGGTTCCACGGATCCTTTCTAGTATTTAAGAAGAAAGAGACATCGGTGTTCAAAGCCTTAATCTCTTCTTGGATAGAATAGTAATGTTGGATAATGGATACATAAGATTTATCTATGAGGTATGTGCAATAACATAGAAGAGATGAAAGGATTACATGTTAAATGTCTCAGATGTGCAGAAGAATAAGTGGCCCAATGACTATGACGTGTATCATTGGGAAAGTCAATACTTGAAGCCTTCAAAATAATGATGTAGTGAAGTGGCAGCTGGTGAACATGGAGCCCACTCCAAATTTAAATAGAACCTTGCTAGATCCATTGGTCATGGATTCCTATTCAAAATATGAAGACAAGGAGTTTTATTCATGGTCATTAGCTTTGCCCTATGTTTTAATTTTTCATGTTATAAAAAATTTGCTTTAACTGTAATTATTTAAGATAATATACATGTATTTTGTTATCTTTAATGAAAAGGCATATCTTTTCATTTTCGAGTGGGGTAACTGAAAAGTCTCTTTGTAATGGTTTGAAGCTTTTCACTTCTCCCATTTTGTATATATGGGACAAACCAAGTTCACATTAAGGGTTGGGAGAAACTCACTAAGATCATATGCAACAATCTGTAACACCATTTTTGCAGTGGCAATAATATAATGCAAGGATCTTGTGTCTAAATTCTAATTTCATTTGTTTGTGGTAAGATCTGATAAGTGTTATATGGTTGTCTCCAAATTGATTTCTTTCTTATTATTTAAATCAATGTATCAAGGATATTTTATTTTTCATTTATCAAAGGCAAGATTAAATTCACTTAATAAGTCAAAGTAATCTAAAGGAATCACTTGGATTAAAAAGAAACTAATAACATTACATTTATGCAAGTCCTGAGCAGATAAAGTGCCTAACAGTTTGAATTATAATCAGGAGGAAGACACTTGTTATTTCAACTTCGTTGCCCTGTAGAGAAGGCACCAGTCTTAGTTGTTCTTAGAATTTCTTCCAACTAAATTTTCAATCATATTCTTTTATTTTCAATAATAGAAGTAGGAGTAGAGGTAGTTTTATATTTTAAAGTATCTATTTCAAACCCTCGTGCCTTGTGAAATAGAAAATAAAGAGGATACTTACATCAAGATTACAAATAAATAAACCTCTGATGGTTGTGTGAGGTTTTATATGCTTTATAACAATCATTGAATATTGAAAGGAAGTTGAATGTTGAGATAGAAGGTACACCTACCTAGGCATAGTAGAGCCTAAAGAGCAGAAGAAACTGACTCTTGGGCTAGTTCTTGTTGGTTGGCCAAATCACTTGTGAAGCTTGATAATAGAATTTGACATACTCTTCAGGTTTTGCAATATTTTTATTTGGGAACCAACAATTTATCATGTTATTGCATCAACACATGGATGACTTATCCTAAGAGAATTGCATCATCAATTGATGGTATAATCATTTCAATTTCAAATCTAGCCTTTTCCATCTCAAGGTACTCTTTCCATTTCAATTTCAATTTAATTATAGGGTTAATTCCTAACCCAGGGTTTGACCTAGGAAAACCCCTATCAACAACACAATTTATCTTCTTTTGTGTGTAGGTGGTAGGTTTATAAGACAAAATTACAGATTCAGGCATAGTATACAGGGACACTTAGATCCTTCTTGTGTAGAGGCAAAAAGTGGAGGACAAGGTTGCCTAAAGAACCTATGTCCTAAGTGTTAGTGTCTAGGCTTTAGGCATAGATTTTGAGCACAACCTGATCCCAAAAAGATCTCTATTGTTTGCATCTGACACCCTAAGGACAAGGTCACCCATAATGCCTATGTCTTGAGTACTATTGTTAAGGCTTCAAACATAGGTCCTTCTATGCATCCCCTTTCCAAATCTATACTTCATGTCTTCATATCTGATTTGAAACTACTTATACATGTTGATTCTTGTCAAAGTCACATCATTAATCCTAGATCTTGCATTTAATTCACATCTTTTCTGTAGCTCATTTTTAACTCAATAAAAGGGAGTGAAATCCAATATTCATTCAACCCTCTTCCTAATAGAATTGAGATTGGATCTATTGAGTTCAATTTCCTTCTAATACAATCATTGTAAAAAAGGTTTAGTTCCTAGTTTGCATGCATGAACTTGTGAACTGTATTTCTACCATTACACCTCTTCAACCTAAGAGACTAGAAGTGCCCCAATAGGTCTTTCCCCAACTGAGTAGCAACATCCAGGTATTGGAAGGCCACCGATACAAACAAGCCCATCCTAGTTTTAGGAACCTCACATATAGTGGGCGCTAAGAAATTTATGGTGGTCTATACAGGCAGGCCTCCCAAGGGCCTCAAAACTAATTGGGTAATGCATGAGTATTAAGTCACCAATACTCTTCCCAAGATGCCTTAACATCTATAATAAAATGACCTAATTGTGTGAGTGTTTTACAGATTAATTGTTGATTTAGGGAGGAATATTGACCCTCTATTTCATCTCTCAACCTCATCCCTCAACTTATCTCCTCAATTAATTCCCACTTGTCCTTATATCCTTCCATTTTACATTGTGAGGAAACCTCACCTATGGATCAAGCATCTCCCATATCCTCTTGCCACTTATTAAGAGGCCAGGATTCACATCCTTAAATTTGAGCTCTCCATGTCCAACTTGTAAAGCTTACCCAAAGGACACGAGGATCCATCATTTGCATTACTCACATGTCAATTTTTGTAACATCAAAGCAAAGAGAATCCCTATTTCAATCATTCAACATTTGGAGCACATTACATTATATATATTACACATTAAATTGTTGTATATGTTCAATAAATTCTATATATTTTTATTATTAAATACTTTATTTTGATTAATAGTTATTTATATTTATATTTTATAGAATTTGATTTATTTTTATATTTGTATTGTTAGAGTAAAGGTATTAGTTTACTTAATTAATTAAATCATATTGATTTAATAATTAAGTCACCTTTTCTCTATTTCACTTAAGGTAAATTTAGGAAGCTAAACTTAGGAATATTAATAATTAATTACTTTTAGGGTTTTCCTTTTATAAGGTTTGATCCCTTTTGTAATTCATTAGTTTGATTATCATTTATTGCAATTCTTTTTCTCTAGGTTTTCAAAGCAATCTTTGTGTTTTGTGAGTCTTCCATTGTTGCGACAGGTTATTTGCATACAGGGATTCACTGGGTTTTGTGAGGTTGTATCCTACAATTTTTTCATGGTATCAGAGAAAAACTAGTTGAATAAACCCGCATATCTGGAAAGTAGACGAAACCATCTTTCCGACGATATCTTGTTTACCAAAAAATGATATCGTATGCCCAAGTTATGGCCAAAACAAAAAAACCCCTCTTTTAGGGCACAAAGAGGGTCAAAGGGGCCATTGTGCAATCCATACTGCTGACATCATGCTGATGTCAGTGGAATATTATGAGAATATTCCCCTTCCTGCCAAAAAAATCCCTATCGAAAAATTGCAAAAAAAAAAATCTGTTGCTCGGAAAAATCCCCATGACCAAAAAAATCTTCTGAAAAAAAAACCTTGTCTCGAAAAAAAACCCGTCATTGGAAAAAAGTCTGTTCGACGGTCGGCAAAGGTAGACTTTTGGCAGGGGGCCGGAAAAATCACCATGGCAGCGGTGGCAGAGTGGGCCTGTCGGCACTGAGAATGGGCGGGGGAATCCGATAAGGGGCTCGACAAGCAGTGGTGGGACGCTTGAAAAAGGCGGGGCTCGCTGTAGGGTCCATGACCCTGCTATAGTTTCTACAGACTGCAATAGTGGTCCATTCCCTCGCAGAGGGTACGATCCCCCCCTTTTAAAAAAAAACAAACTTTTAAAAGAAAGTTTTTTTGTTGATTTTTTTTTCTTTTTTTACAATATTTATTTATTTATTGGAAAAGAAAAAACCTAAAACTTGACAAAAAATATAAAATATAATTTATTTTTTTGAAGTGCGTGCGGTACAGTCGTATAGGCCAAATAAATTTTGCCTCAGAGGTCAATTATGCTCAAAGTAATCAAATTATATATCAAAATTCATGGAATCAGCCTCCTGAAGCGAATCGTGAGGTCCTTTTGGGCCCAAATTGTTCCGAAAATCAAGTGCCCCCTGGATAAGAAAAAAACTAAATCTTCAAACCATCACAGATCTGGCCTCGTGAATAAAAAATTGACAAACAAAAGGTCAATCTTGACTATTTGACATGTGCTAGATTCAATGGTGAGGTCCAAATCAACCCAAATTGCATAGAAGACCTGATCTAGGTAGAATCTGTCAATCTGAAGAACAGGAAAGCCTTAGGTCTGAAGCTCTAATACCATTAAAAATTTGTAGAATACAACCTCACAGAACCCAATGAATCCCTGTATGCAAATAATCTATCACAACAACGAAAGACTCACAAAACACAAAGATTGCTTTGAAAACCTAGAGAAAAAGAATGCAATAATGATAATCAGATTAATGAATTACAAAATGGATCAATCCTTATAAAAGGAGATCAGTGGTGCTGTTTTCAGTTCTAAGCTCATAACTTTTCGCCAGTTTCTCTATTTTTCACGATTCTAGTAGCATTGGGATGGTGTTTCAGAGCTCTTCACAACCATCCATGCATTTTTTCCAGATTTTACTCCAGGTACATTTTATTCAGTTTTTTGTGTTTTCACACTATGGTGAATTACTTGGACATATGAGCTCGTGGAAACTTTTAGTTTGCGTGGGATGACTCCTTTTTTGGTTGTTCTTCATGTATTTCCAGTCTTATGTCTTTTTTTGATATTTTGAGCTTTCATTGTAAGCACTTATGATTTTGTAAATGCACTGAGATAAAGTGCCTCTGTATTGCACATGTATTATGGGATTTTGCACATCAGTATTGTGCCTTATTGTACTCACACTATGAGATAAAGTGTCATGGGGGTTTGATGTTTGCCTTTGTTTGCCTTCATACTTTTATCATGTGTGTGTGTCTTGGTTTGTGTAGACACCTAAAAATGTCTCATTGATCATGTACTAATTATTTGCCTAATTGATTAAATAATTCTTTAATTATTTAATTAAGTTAATTAATCATATTCTTCTAATTCATATTTCCTCATCATCTTACTAATGATTCTATTTCCTATTATATCATTATTTAATCATTTTAACCATTTTCTAATGTTAATTAAATATTTATTATTTAATTAATTATGATTAATTCCCCAATTTAAATAATCTTTATTATTTAAATAAATTATATTTTTAATTTCTATCTCGATTCAGTGAATCAATTATCATTAACCCTCTTCTAAATATTAATTAAATATTTATTATTTAATTAATTGTGATTTAATTCCTTTAATTTTAATAATCTTTATTATTTAATTAAATTCCATTTCTAAATAATTAAATAGTTTCTTTAAATTATTTAATTAAATAACCGATTCTTCCAATTCTTCTAATTTCTTCTAATTTCAAATACATGTGCATGATTTCAAAAATCAAAGTCAAGTTCTAAATATATTCAAATACCAAATTGAATTTAAAATAAATTCAATATTTGAATTAAATATCATGCAAAGATTAAATTGAAAATCTAAGTTAAAGTGCAAGCACATGCTAAGTTAATTAATTCAATCAATCAATTAATTAAATCATTATCTTTTCAATCTCTATTTCTATCTTCCACTTTTCTTTTTACCAAAAAGCTTTCAATAGTCAACTATTCCATCTATTTTAATTGATCATTTCAATTAATTGATTAATTACATCATTTTTTTAATTCTCTCCAATTATTCTTTTTTTGTCTGCTAGTTAGCTTTTTCTAAATAAAACTTTCTTTGTCATTAATTAATTCTCCTCCAATCATTCTTTTTCATCTTTCAATCAACTTTTTATCAATCTGTTAACTCATTTAATCTATTCAATCTATTATGTTCCACCTCCAAATCAACAATTCAACTATCAATCAACATGTGAGCTCACCTGAGTTCCACCTCTTGATCAATTTGTTCCACCTCTCAATCAATCCTCTCCAATAATCTATAAATTGAGTATTCAATCTCTATTTTCAACAATCACGAACTTTGAATCTTTGTGTCACTTGCAGGCTGCCAACGCAATATCTGAGAGCCATCATACCACAAAGAAGAGAAGAACAATGGAAGCTATATGTGATCATGGAATAGGGAGTTTTAATTGATTATTTTACAATCCTATTTTGATTGATTGTATTATTTCATTGGTTTATTTAGAATTCTTTGACTAGATAGGGATTTGTGATTTCCCTTTTATTTCTAATTGATTTGATAGATGAATTTTACATAAAACATTTTTGTGAACCCGACGTGGACAACAACTAATTAACCTTCTCTTTTTTCTGTGTGATTTTTGTACATCGTACGACTTTTTTCATTTTTTGCAGGTTTTTGTACGGATTCCAAAGTAGATTTCATCATCACACAATTACGCTTACATCGTCACACAAACACATAGATAGGGTTACACAATCGAGCATACAGGATTACACATTCGTGTGGAAGCCATCACACAAAAGCCCTTATAGAATCACGCAATCGCTCTGTTACAATCACACATTCGCCAGGAATATTTTTATTCTCTTTATTTTATGTTTTATCATTTTTTGTTCTCTGTTTTGTGCAATTCCACATGAAATTGGGTAAATCTGAATATGGTTTATTTTTATTGCATGCTTAATTATGACATTTCATGGCACATAAGGTACAATTCAGAATTTTAGGTGCCAGGAGGACGAAGGAGCAAAGAAGACAATCCAAACGCTATCAACAAATCCTAAAAGCAGAAAAGAAAATACAAGATCTTGAGGATCAACCAACCATCGACATATATAACAACCTACTTCTCTCTTATGGAGTGAAATATGATTTTCTTAACATAGAATGGATGATGAGAGATCTTGCTAGGGCATCACAATTTGTTTTGCAGGTTCCAGATCAGAGTTAGCTTTCTTTTTATTTTTTGTTTTGTCTATCTGTGTATCACGCAATCGTTCTATTAGGATCACACAATCGCTCTGTTAGGATCACACAATCGATCTATCAAAATTACACAATCGAGTTGATAGAATCATGCAATCGCACAGACGGGATCATGCATTCGGTAAGGTATCATTATGCATTCGTTCAATTGATAATTTGGTTTTCTATTTTCTGTTGATTTTATTGGGTTACTAATTATCTATCTATAGCCGATGGCAAATTTACAGAGAGGATCAAATTATTATTGAATCATAAACACTCATGCTATCACACTTCATTTTTTGGGCTTAAAAATAACAATGGTTAAAATGGACATGCATGTATAACACTTCAGTTTTGGGCTTAAAATTAATGGTAAAATGGGCATACATGTATCACACTTCAGTTTTGGGCTTAAAATAAACAATGGTTAAAATTGACATGCATGCATTCACATTTCAATTTGGTGTTTTAAAATTTACATGCACATGCATATCTAACACCTAAATTTGGGCTTTTAAAACGAACGTGAATCAGGCTGTTCATAGATTAACTCATTTTTCATTTTCTTAAGGGAAATAATCATTTATCATGTTTGGGGTGGACCCACTGTTGCATTAACTACCTTTCCACCCACCTTCAGGGTCTTGGGAGAAAGGGAGAAGGTGACAACAACAATCAATTTTATTTTATTTCATGTAGTGAGGGATATCTTTGACTAGGGATTTCATCACCCCATAGAGGTACTTAAAATTGGGATGTGTTGGGGATATCATCTCTCCCAGCGTACTCTCGAGCGGGTTTTTCGAGCCGCTATATAAACATACTGGTCAGGCGGCTAGAGTGTTGAGTGAATTCGGCGTATGTGGGGGCCTTCCATGCACCGATAAGCTCAACTAAAGTCTTAAGTGGCTTGCTCTGAGAATCCATCATTGGATCGAGAACCCTCAAAATTTTACAATAAGAACCAACTTAGTAGCCCAAATCCTACATTTAGTGATTCCGGGAGTGCGGATCGTACCCCATAGATTTCCTTTATGTACCTTGCATTATGAGATAGAAATCCCTCAGTGGTAAGATCTTTGGATCTTCGGGGTAAGAGAGACTGGCATGCCTGAGAAGTGTGTGTCATGGAGTGGAGCCAGTGCTGCCAGACTCTCTAGTTGTTCATCTTGTTTTGGTAATTCGTAAGTGCCTCATTTGAATGGTTTCCAATTTCCAGCCTAAGATTGTCTTCTATGCTTTTATATGTATCGTTGTGTCAAACCAGTACTGAGTCAGTTTTGGGCTATTTCAGGCCCTATCCTACGTATCTCTGAATTCTTAAAGTTTTGTTTGAAAACAAGTTCAGTCAGCTATATCTACCTCCAAACAATTATTCTCAGACTTGGAAAACACCCAACTTATGCTACACATAGAATTACTGAAAACAAAGTCCATTTTGAAACGTTGGACAGTCCTGCAAACTCAAGGTTTTACATACTTGTGACCATAGGTAGTCCTTGCATAGTCCTCATTTACGTCCTTATTATCATCCATAGTCCTTGCATAGTCCTCATTTATGTCCTTATTATCGTCCATAGTCCTTGCATAGTTCTCATTTACTTCCTTATTAGCATCCTTGGTCCTTGCATAGTCCTCATTTACGTCCTTATTATCATCTATAGTCCTCATTTACGTCCTTAGTCCTTACATAGTCCTCATATACGTCCTTGTCTAGACTCCATATACATCTGTCTTAGTTCATCATCAGTTGCATAATCATCCTAGAAAGTCACAACATGCATCTTAATGGGTCTCCTAGGTGATGGTTTTCTCCTCTTCGAGCAACCTAATCTATTGCCAAACGATGATCAACGAGAAATTATTGATGGTCTAGGTAACTTAGCCTAGCGATTAAAGAGAAACACACCTCAATATATAAGAGTCAAGTACAAACTAAATATAGAGTATTAAATTTCCCGTAGAATTGATAGAGAAATTGAGGTAGAACGTCTAAGAGAAGAGCTTGAAAAACTTGCATTATGAAAATCTTGAAATACTCAACAAGTCTCACATCAAAATCATCAATAGAGAGTTTGGTCTAGTGCTGCATATTCCATATGTAGGTCTAGAGTCTTGAATTATTGTCATCTTGCATTAGGTTCCAATTCATCCTCATATAGAAGTCTTAAATGCTCATCACAAGGTCACAAAAGGCAAAAAGTAAGATGGACCTAAACAACGACTTATCAGTAAATCCAACTTGGAACATGGACATATCAACTAGTCAACAATCAAATTCTCAGGCAATGCCCACAATACATGAACTACAACAACATTTAACATGTGAAGAGATTGAATTAGCTCAATAGAACCCACATGTCCTTATGATCTTAGATGCACTTATACATAGTGATAGGGACAAATATCTCTCGTTGTTATTAAAAATGGGGCTAAATTATCTAAAGATTTTGATATCACAAAAATCTTACCACTAGGAAATACTATAGGTCAAAATAGAAGTCAAATACCACATATAACACAAACGCAAGCAACGACCTCAAGTTTTCCTCAGAATGCACCAACATCATCTATACAAACAAATGACATTCTAAACGTGAATTCTCAATCAAGTGCATCATCCTCAACAATAAACATAAGCGCACCAACACAAGCTATACCAATGATGTCAAGTGTCTCAGTACCTATTCAAACACAAGTTCCTTATACAACAAGTGCAACCCAACCTCTAGTCTCCTATTCTATAGAATCTACATGCAATCATCAAAATGCAAATTTAGGTTCCGCTAATACAATGAGTACAACTCAGCCAAACATGGGTTCACATATCGCTTATTTCACAGTACCTAGTGGAACTCATAACACGTGGAATTATAATCATGGTACCTTTCAACAACCTCCTAGTTATACTACCACGAATCCTTTTGTGGGAAATATACATGCACAAAATGTACCTCTGACTCAAACGGATATTCTATCACAACAAGTACAAAATCTACAACAACAGATGACAACTATGCAAATCGGTAACGATAAAAAGAGCTACACAATGCAAGACTTATGTCCTTATCCTTTTGATCACACATTATACATGTCTCCTTTCCCACCACATTTTGAAACACCAAAATTTGAGAGATATCGAGGGAAAGGTGATCCTAGAGACCACATCAGAGAGTTTTTTACGATATGTATAGAGGTTGCAACTGAAGACACTTATCTAATGAGACTATTTCCTAAAAGTCTAGGAGGCTCAAGCTTAGAGTGGTTTTCACATTTACCACCAACTATCACATCATGGGGTGAATTAGCTAAACACTTCATTGCTAAATTTTTGCATAACATTGAAACCCCAATCACTTTGATGGACTTATGTGCCACAAAACAATATGAGAATGAAACATTCGCATCCTTCATACAACGATGGAGAGCTCTCTATAGGAAAAATTAATCCCTAAGATCAAGTACCCGATACAAATGCAATGTTTGACCATATTTAAACAAATCACTGAAAAAGCCCTAAAGTGTGAGAAAGGACTAGTAGAACAAGGTCTCATAAAATATGGCAATAACAACAACAATGATAAAACCAAATTTTGGTCGAAAAACAAAAATGTGACCAACGATGGTGTTGTAGATGCCCGTACAGTGAACAAAACTCAACTGATTTTGTCTTTACAAGGTTTGAGTCAATCTTTTAGTCCACACACAGAGAATAACACTGTCTCGACAAATGTAAACACCGAGCAAACTATGAACACAAAATTTCCAAGGGTAAACACTCCAAGAAGGAATTACACACCTCTAGAGGAACCTATTGAATCAAAGTTAAAAAAGTTGATACAGAAAAACATGATCACTTTACTAGAAATAAGAGTATATGAACCAGGTCCTTTAAAACCTACATGGTGGAATGATAGTGATTTATGTGATTATCATTGTACTAAAGGTCACAAAACTGTGAGTTGCTATAATTTGAAAAACTTAGTCCAATACATGATCGATCAAGGTGACATGACAGTTGATACTCATGAAACATCAGCAAATATGAATCACACTATCTTTAAGGATCCATTTGTCAAACATGACAAAGGGAAAGCATCTACATCAGGCACACAAGGAAATACAGCTAACTACACAAAAGTCTCATACGACTACACCATTCATGCCATTAGCTCAGGAGATGTAGTAAAAGTTGATTCACAAGAAACACTTGATAATGATGAGCAATATCAAGAGACTCACAATGATGATAACCAAATTTGCATGCTATCAGAAGCACCGAAATATGATGAAGACAAGAATCTTTGTCTTACGGACTGGGGGCATGAAGAACCATTTCACTCAAGATGGTTTAAAGATGAACTCATAACACATATCATGGATGTTAGACTTGTACATGATGACTATAGGGAGGGATACAACATAAACCTTGATAACATAGCAAATGTTACAGACAGTTCCTTCACGAGAGATGATACAGTGGCTACAATCATGATAACTCCCAGAGACAAAGACTGTGTAGTAGTTACTCACAGATCTAAAGTAACTCTACAAGGAATACCATCAAACCCACCACCAGAAGTAGGGACTTATAATGTTGTTGAGAAACTCAAGAAAACCCCGACATAGATATCACTCTTTGAACTATTACGTATATCACCAACTAATAAAGCTATACTGGACAAAGCACTTCAAGATTCAATAGTGGACAAAAATATAGACGAAAATGCCTTCCAATCTATGGTAGGGAATTTGACATGGGGTACCTGCATTGCATTCACAGAACAAGATATTCCTAGTGATAGAATTCTCCATAATGACCCACTACATCTAGAATCTTACATGCATAAGAGAAGAATCAGAAGAGTACTTATAGATGGAGGATCCAGTCTCAACATTTGTACATTAAAACTGGTTAAGGCATTGGGATATTCTGACCTTCACATTGATTCTTTGAAGAGAATAAACATCAAAGAATATGATGATGAAGAGTGTCCCTCAAAAGGTATAATTACACTACCAGTAAAAATAGGACCTATAACAACAGAGGTTACTTTCCTAGTGTTGGACAAAGAACTAGGGTATAACATGTTATTGGGTCACCCATGGATTCACACCATGTAGGTTGTACCATCAAGATTTCATCAATGTGTCAAATTACCATACAATGGCATTGAAATCACCATAAAGGGTGATCCAAATCCATTCCAACACTGTAATCACTTAAAGGTAAGTGTGGATAACTAGGTGCCAATTAATCAAGTAGCACCTCTCACTACACAAATAGAGTCATTAACAATCACAAAAACATAGAAGAATGTGCCTACAACATCCTCTTTGCAGATAAAAGATATTGGTTGTGGAGAATACTCTATTTCCAGTACTTCAGACGGAAAACAATTGTCTCTGTATCCTAGGTCTTTTGGGAAACCTCAAAATGCAGTAATGAAACAAGACAAAGGAAAATAAATAGTTAGATACTAAGATTCATGCTCTTTCATTATGTGGGGTGATTTACACAAAGAATCTTTGAATGAAGATGTCAATCACTGGATATACAGAGAAGAAGATGACATGATAATACCTAGATTACCTTTAGATCAATATGGCAACGGATCCAAGATGCTACAAAAATACGGGTATGATGGTACCACAGGCTTGGGATTACAAAAGCAAGGAAGATTAGAACCCATTGTACCCAATGACAATCCAAGGAATCAAGGGTTAGGATATAAACATGTACCAAATATAACGGAAGCGAGACAATGTACATTGGATATACTGGATAGACCAAGGCTATCGTCAGATTACATATCTCAAAATCAATCATCAACATGAGTGTTTCCCTCTTCATCTCAAACAAGAAAGAAAGTACCAACATCACCTAGCACGGAGTCAGATGGTGAAGATATGAGACAAACTCTACAAGAACCTAGCACAAAATCACCCAACAATACAATATTTGACACATCTGCACAAGCAAATGTAGTAACAGACACGGGCTTAGCACCAAGAAATGAACCTAATCCTTGGTTATTGTCAATACTTCTGCCAAGGGAAACAACTCAAGCTCTACCCAATGAATTAGACAAAGAAAGACTACAAGGACTTATATCGGGTTTAGGAAGGGTAACCCCCATACAAAGGAGACCTACATATATACAACAAAATTAGATACAAGAAAAAGAGGAGATACGTGATACAACCTTAGAAGCTGAAACATACATAGAAAATGAGACAGACTCTCACGAATATGAATTCCTTTTTGATCATGATTCAAGCACATGAAAAGTTGACATAAAAAAGTATCACAAATCACCTATAGATGATGAAAATATACCAGGTCCCTCAAATAACCAGGTATGCATGTTATCAGAATCTTTTATGATAGAAGGGAGTAATGAATTATCCATTGTACACTCACATCTGATTGATTGGGGACGAGAAGGAAAACCAACTCTAGATTGGCTTGAAAATGATGAAGCTATTGCATAATTCCTTGGTGTTAGAGAAGGATTTCCACAAGGTGATCACAAGGCATGATTTACTATAGACCTGGATAGAACAACATACTTTGGAGAGGCAAGTGCCTCTGTAACAGAAGATATGGATCAAAATAACTGTAAGGGAAAGAATGAGTTAGACAACCTCCCTATTGAAAGAGAGAATTCAACATTACTCATGGAAGAAAATGAAGATGTAAATATAGTAGAAGGAGAAGTTGTACATAATATTCACTTAGAAAGATCCTTAAACCAAGAAGAAAATGATAAATTCATAAAGTTTTTTAAACAACGTCCTATCAATTTCGCTTGGTCCTATGCGGATATGCTAGGCTTGGATCCAGAATTAGTGTTACATCATTTACCTTTGCTACTCAGAATTAAACCATACAAACAAAAGCTAAGAAAGAAGCATCCACAGATTGCATTACTGGTCAAAATAGAACTTCAAAATTTGTTGGATGTAGGCTTCATTCGACCTATTGACTATGCAGAATGGATATCCAATCTGATACTTATGACTAAGCCCACAAGAGGCATAAGAATCTGTACTGACTTCTGAGATCTAAACAAAGCATGTCCTAAGGATGATTTCTCATTACCCAACATAGATATGATAGTTGACTTAACTGCAGGGAATGAAATGCTTTCATTAATGGATAGTTTCTCAGGATACAACTAGATCAGGATTGCATCAGAAGATCAACACAAGATGACATTTACTAGTCCATGGGGGACATACTGTTGGAATTTCATGCCGTTTGGTCTTAAAAATGCAGGAGCAACATATCAAAGGGCTATGACGATGCTATTCCATGACATAATCCACAACATCATGGATGATTATGTGGATGATCTACTTGCTAAATCACAGACAAGAGAAGGTTATCTTGAGGTCCTTGCAAAGATATTTGATTGATTAGAGCTGTACAATGTCAGGCTAAACCCCAAAAAGTGTGTGTTTGGTGTAACAACAGGAAAACTATTAGGGTTTATTGTGTCTAATAGAGGAATTGAAGTAGACCCTGCAAAGGTCAAAGCAATCATGGATATGTAACCTCCATCAACACTTAAGCAATTCACATGGTTACAAGGAAGACTACAGTCCATAAGGAGATTCATAGCACAACTAGCAAAAAAAAATCATCCGTTCCAGTATTTACTCAGGAAAGGAGTTACCTTCAAATGGATAAAACAATGCTAAGAAGCTTTCCAAGCTTTAAAAGATTATCTTCTGAATACTCCAATGTTAGTTCCACCTACTCCAGGAAAACCCCTATTACTATATATATCAGCAACAAACTCATCTTTGGGAGCCTTGTTGGTGTGTGTGTCAAAAAGTGGTCTGTAAGCTGCAAGCACAACACTTCAATTAAGTCATTATATGCATGGTTAATAATCAATAATCAATAAGTAAAAAACCATAACAAAGCGACTAATTGCCTTCTAAAAGATGCGAGTATAAGATTGCTCTCATATTTTTTATAAGCAATACCAGTGACTAGACTACACCAAGATGAAGGATTTAATCTATATGATATTAACTATATGGATGCAAGATGGATGAATAATTCAAGCAAATAATCAATTCAAACAATAATGGATGAAAATAATCTAAAAAACATAATAATCTTCAATGACTCCAGAGCGAAATTAGTGCGATCATAATCTCCAAGCATGTTCTCAAAAATCTCTGGGGTAAATTGGAATGAGAGCTGAAGACTGAATTTATAGAGAATCACCAGAGAAAAGCTCAATTTAGGATTAATTGAAAATAATTGAGAAATCGGGTTTAGTTAACCTTGAGATAGATTCTAATTATAGTTTAATTGAAATGCATTCAAATTAGAAGTCCAAGTTGCATTGGAAATAATAATAAATTAATTTCATGCATTTGTGATAAAAATAGATAATTCTTTTATTTATTCAAAAAGAGTCTTTTCAATGCAACTGAACTTCTTTTTCTGAAAAGCTTTTGGGTTCCAATTTTAGAGAATAATTCAATAAGTCAATTAAATGCTTTTCTAATTTCAAGTTCTAAATTTAGAAAAAGAAATAATATTTCAAGTTTGATTTCTCTCTCAATCAATTCTTTTTGTTTAATTTTCAATTCAACTCTTGTTTTGTAATTAATTCCTCTTTTGTAATAAATTAATTCATTTTGCATGATTAAATGGAAAATTTATTAATTAATTAAATATGCAAGGATATTTAATAAATTAAAATGGGATAATTGATCAAAATGATATTCTTGGAAATGATTTAATTAATTAAATAAATATTTAATTAATATTGAGTAATTGATTTTCCATGTGATATTTGATAATTAAAGAATTAATAATGTGCTCAAGGTTGATTTAGTTGCCTTTGGTTAGGACCTTGGTGATGTTGTCGAGATTAGGGGCCCATGGTTTAGATGACCATTTTTAGGGTATTACATTTGCCCCCCTTTTAATTAATGTGCGAGCAGCGCATTGGTTCAAAGAATGTGTGATGTCTAGGAGATGTCAATTCTGAACTTGAATGATCACGAACTAGATGAAGAGCAAGGTGTTTAGCTTGATTCGAAGTGACAAAGCTGAATGAAGTCTGATTAAAATGATACCATTCCCGAACTTGATTGAACTGAGGAACGATAGAAAACAAAAGATACCAAACTTGAACTTGATTGATCAAAAAGCGGATCTTACTGATCTAGAACTTGATTGAACTTAGATGTAGTGAGTGATGATAAAAATCGATCTTGAACTTGATTGATCAAGACATGATGAAGATAAACTATCCAACTTGATCAAGAAACGAATACTGAACACCTACTTAGATTGAGTGTGATCAAAGATACTCTTTAAACTTTTGATTAAGTTTAAATGAATAATCAGCTTGATTTGAAGCGATGAAACTGATTGACGTTAAGAGATTGATTTAGATGAAAGACAAATGTTAGTTTGTTTTGAAGTGATGAAACTGATATGCCCCTAGCGATTGATTTAATTCAGATAATCAAGAGATCTCAACTTGATGTGAAGCGATGAAGCTGAGATGCCCCTTAGCAATAAGAATTGATTTTCTTTAGTTGAAAAAGATTTTGCTCGACTTTTGATGAAGATTTGAAAAAAAAGTTCTCGACTTGTGAGATGTGAAGTCATTAGGTCGTGAGTATGCCCCCTTGGGACCGAAATCAAAAGATAACGAGGGATTGATGATTATAGGCAATTGTGTGGCGAGAATAAGTTATTTGAGCACAAATTGATTCTGATGAAAAAAATTAAAAAAATCGGTGTTGATTGGTGAAATTGAGCGTAGAGTTGATCGTAAAGTTGATGTGTAGAATTGAAATTGATATTCAGCGTTGAAATTGAGCGCAATTAGAAGAAAAATGAGTATTTTGATGAAAAGAGTGCTAAGCGGTCCAAATTGTGAAATTGACTAGCAAAATGATCTCGAATTTCTATTTTGATCCCGAAAATGGAATCAAAATGGTCAAATTAGCTAAGGGTACAATTTCATGTCCATCAGAGTAAGTTGAAAAATTAGGTTTTTGGCTATATATGGGACGAAAGTGTCATTTTCAAATCATTTTAACCCTCCAAGTTTGAAAATTCAAAAAGCCTTATGCGAAGAAAATGGTGGTCGCTACTCTTCAGCATCGATTTGAGCACCAGAGAAGACATAATCGACCCCGAAACTATGAGCCAGCGGTAAGTGATTGATCTTAAGCCTCTTTATGTTTTCAATTTTGAATTTTTTTGGCTCATTTTTCAAGTTTTTCGCATGTGTGGGGTCGGGTTTCACGTTTTATCGTACGAGACAGGATCCGGTCTCGTACGAGTAACTGGTAAAATTTCTTTTGTCATTTAGGGTCATTAGAATTGTCGTTCGGGATGCACCTTTGTATCGTACGACAAGTCTGTAAAAAGACCATTTTGTCGTGCTAGACCCAATAATTTATCATTTGGGGTTGTTTTGTCGTGCAAAAGCTATTCTTGACTCATACGAGATTTTATCTCTCTGTGCTTTGTCGTTCAAGAGACAATGAGCATTTTTGAAGGTCTAAACGTGAAATTTTGATTTTGCATTTGACTTAGTTGGATTTGCGTGATGTTTTACTTCTCTTGTAGGCTCATTTGGAATGTTTTATGATGCTTTGTTGTTGGGTTTTTGCAGGTTCGATTACCTTTTGTGCTATTTAGATGCATTTATCCTCCTACTATGGCATTAGTTTGACATTTATCTGAGGTTGAGCAGGCTCATATTGACTTGTGCGGATTGACTCATCTATTGAGATTACCTGATATCCATGTGAACCACGGAATGCTCACGACATTGGTAGAACGTTTTCATTCAGAGCATAACACATTTCATCTGCCAGTGGGGGAGTTGACTATCACTCCCGAGGATGTATGTAGGATCCTCTGTATCCCTTTTGCTGGGGATAAGGTGGATTATGATTCAGGGCACCTTCCAAGATTATAGGCAATGAGGCATGTCCTCAGTGATCTTGACATTTTGACTCGTTCCATTAGTTGGGACATATTGATGACCAGGTACAGTGAAGAGTTTCCTCTGGCATGTGTTCTAGTAGGGTTCATAGGCTATTTTCTGATGCCAGATAGAGGGCAGTAGGGTTTCCAGTGCGGATGGGGTCGGATGCTAGAGAGATTGATAGAGACCCCTCAGAGACTTGGTTGGGGTTCATGTTTATTGGCCCACATGTATCGAGAGATGCATGAGATCATGTATAGAGATGGGCGAAGCATGGCCGCTGGTGTATATATTTTGCAGGTGTGGACTTGGGAGCACCTTCCCGTTTGTTGGCCCATAGTAGATGACAATAGAGAGCCTGGGTAGCCGATTATATACAGGTATGTCGGATACACTACGTAGCCCCATCTGGGCAAGACAGATTTTTGGAGACGATAGCTAGATGACCTGATAGCCATTGTATGGAGACTGTATAGAGGCTTAGAGTCATGGGATGACTGGCAGATGGTTTGCAGGGGCCTTTTTATTACGCACTCTTTCATTGGGAGATCACATACTATTGTGGAGCGATTCATCATTTCTCGAGTGATGAGGCAGTATGGCCGACCTCAGGGGATCTCGTGGGAGTTTACAGCATATGTGCATTACACAAATGAGGAGAGATAGGGATGGTCTCCATGATTGTCCTATGCTTTGGTGATGCAGGAGCTTACTAGTTTAGATCACCTGAGGTGGGATTATATGGATGATGTGGCAGATGCGAGGTATTGCCCCAGTATAGAGATTAGTTTCAGCAGCATCCATTCCCTCGATTCACAGATCCAACAGAGCAGGCTCCTCATATTGAGGATGTTGAGGATGATGCCCCCGCACCAGCATAGGGACAGGGACAGGGCCACAGGAAGGGACAGGCACAGAGAGCTAAGGCTCCATGGTGGAGTGGTGGTGATCCTGGTGCTAGCAGCAACAGGGTGCCAGCTGATGTTGGACATCAGAGGGGTGGCATGGATCCCTAGGGCATGTAGGAGTGAGATTGGGTGGGACTGAGGAGGAGCAAACAGCTCCAAGACAGGTTTGGCAGTGGCGGGATGAGCAAGGTGGAGCTACAGGTGGAGATGGGGGTGAGAAGCCTATGAGAGAGTAGGGAACTGATGCAGGGCGGTCGATGAGAGCACGTCTTGTAGAGCTACAATCACAGTTGACAGTGGCTCAAACTCAGCTAGCGGAGCGAGACCGGTAGCTTGTCGAGGTGAGGTCCGAGTGTGATTGCCAGATCACATCATTGAGGGTAGAGTCCAGAGCAGAGACAGATGCTTTACGTCAGGAGGTCCTTCTCCAGAGTAGTAGGGAAGCCTACTATGTGGCAGCATATAGTGTCACAGTTCCTGTTGCGCAGCAGGTGATACCCTACTTGTAGTATATGGCACGATCAGAGGGAGCTCGGGCACCTCGTCAAAATCCCGGGCATCAGGCTCCTCCTCCTCCACCAGGCGATGAGGGAGAGGGTGCTAGCTAGATTATTTCTTTTTGTAGCTCTGATATTTTTTGTAGACACACCCATTTTTTGTAGCCTATACAATTCTTGCTCTGATGGGAGTTTGTATATGTCATTTGACATTATTTTGTACTCTTAGACTTGACATGATATATATACGAGATCCGATTTGACTTCATCGTACTTGTGTTGATTCGTTTATGAGATGTCTTTTATATGCTTTATTCTATATGTATGCATTTCTTTTCAATATGAACATATGTAACGCAAATGATTATGGATGTCTATTTGTGTTTCTTTTCATATGCAAATAAATGAATGAGTATGAGTACTGAGTAATGCAATGTTTTCATTTTTCTATGCAATAAGATGAATGCAAATGAGTGAATAATGAAATGTATGAAGCTATATTAAATGTTATGTATACAGCTAACATCTCAAAACACAAGTACTCGATCGAAGAAATGATGATAAATAGACCACTTAGCTTAAGAAATGATTATGCTTTAAGCTCTCATGTAGAAGATAAAGAGATTATTATCATACTAAAATCACTCTAAATTCACAAAAATACAAAATGATATGCAAAATGATATGCGAAATGATATGTGAAATGATATACAAAATGATATGCAAAATACATCCTAAACCTAGTCACTGGATTTAAAATACTTAAGATTCATCACTGAGCATAACGAACACAACAGGCAGGTTAGAGTTCCTTTCTTTTCTAATGTGCAATATTTATTATCTTGTCCACAATGACCCTTTTTTTGTTCATATCCTTGGATAGATTTCGTAGGGACCCGGATTGCATAATAAATAAATTCCCTCAAAATAGACAAAGAAATGATATGGACCTGCCTATAGCATACAAATAAGCAGAGTCGAGGTATGTGAGGCGATTTCACCTTGTTGTGAAGGCTCTTATCACAGATACCCAGGTAATTTATATGTTTCCAGATCATTGGGATCATTCCTATAAGCAGAAAACAAAGAAAATATTATGCCCCCAATCCTTGCTCCTCTTAGTCACAATAGACTTCCTCGAGTTACTCAAAGGGATAATAATTGAAAACCAATATAAAAGATAGCACACAAAGAAAATTTTCATTCATAGCTCAAACTGTTTAGTGATTGTTTTCCATTATGTTGTTTTGTTTGTTTACTCAATGATAAAAACTCTTTGGTAGTTAGGAGACAGGTGACTGACACGGAGTGGACGACCAGGTTTCACTAATGGAAAGATGACTTGGTTGACACTGCTTAAGATATGTAATGTGCTCTGTTCAGTAACCTAAGACTAGGACGTTGATCAATTTCAAGTCATGAGGGTTCCAACGAACCAGGATGTCACAAAAGTGACTAAAAAAAAATGTACAAGTGAAAGCAAAAGATGCATGAAAGTGGCAAATGCCAACGTTGCGTTGATAGATGAAGCGCTTGAGTACAAGAGGTGCCTGTTTCAGGTTTTCACCTACTTGGTAGAGATTCATTTTTTTTTTTTACCAAGGTGCCTGTTTACTAGGTTTTCACAAGGGCATTTTCTTTCTTTTTATTTTTTTTAATTTTTTTTAAATTTTTTTTTTAATTTTATGATTTTTCTGATTTTTTTTTTTCAGGACTTTTTCCAGCTGTACAAGTTGGTGGCACAAAGAATGCTAAGTGAAGAATTTCTTCAAGTGGATGGTGTTAATTGGTTCACGAAGCTATTCTCCTTTTGAGTTTGAGAGTTGATAGGCACCAGAGCCGAATACTACAGTAACAATGTAGGGACCCAGCCAGTTGGGTTCAAACTTCCCTTTATTGTCGCGAAATTGTTGATTTTTTGGATTTTCTCTCAGAACTAGGTCACCAACCTGAAATTCTCTTTGTCTAACTTTCTTGTTATATCCTCTGGACATTCTCTTCTGATACACTCTGACATGATCAAACGCCACTTGCCAACGCTCATTCAGCAATTCGAGTTCTTGCAATCTAGATATTCTATGATCTTCATCAGTAACAAGACCTTGTAAAGAAACTCTTAGAGATGGTATTTCTACTTCAATAGGTAGTACTGGTTTGGACCCATACACCAAAGAGAAAGGTGTATCCCTAGTAGGTGTTCTAATACTTGTTCTGTAAGCCCATAGTGCAGGATTGAGCTGCAGATGCCAATCCTTCCCGGATTTGTTCACTGTTCTGTGCAAGATAGTCAGTAGGTTTTTGTTAGATGCCTCAGCTTGTCCATTACCTTGAGGGTAATATACTGATGACCAGTGTTGCTTTATTTTTAATTTCTCACAAAGCTCATCTAGATCTTTATTCTTAAACTATCCTCCATTATCAGTCACAATTGATGAAGGTATCCCATACCTACAGATGATAGAATTTAGGATGAACAAGGCGACTTGTTTACCGGTTGCTTTGATGAGCGGAACCGCCTCTACCGACTTGGTGAAGTACTAAGTGGCCGTTATGATGAACTTATGTCCGTTGGATGAAGCAGGATATATCTGACCAATGAGATCAAAGGCCCATTGCTAAAAAGGCCAGTGTGTAATGAATGGTATAAGATCCCTTGTTGGGGCATCTATGAGATTTCCATGAAGCTGACATTTCTCACAAGTCTTAGCAAATTTTATGGCATCTTTTCCATGTCTGGTCAGTAGTAGCCAACCCATAATAGTTTCCGAGCTAAAGTAAGACCATTCGAATGAGATCCACAAATACCTTCATGAACTTTCGATAACGCACATTTAGATTCTTCAGTTTCTAGAAACCTAAGCAATGTATCGTCCAAACCTCATTTAAATAAATTGTTAGCTATGATAACATACCATGAAGCGTTTTGAGTTAGATTTCTTTTCTCATTTCGGGTAATATTTCCAGGGATAATTTGGTCGCATGGATAGGAATAGATGTGGCTGTATCGGGATGAGTCATGTCCAATAATAGAACAAACTATTTGGGTCTCAGGAGAATCATAAGCGGGGTAATACTACTCTTCCACCAGGAAATCAAAGCAAAAATTGGACTCCTGTAGCTTAGGTATAGATGCCAAGGTAGCCATAGTATCTGCTACTCTGTTTGTAGATCTAGGAATCTGTTGGAATGATACAAAAGCAAAATACTTCTTAAGATCATCAACCATTCTCTTGTAAGGCATCAGTTTCTCATCTCGAGTCTGATATGTATCATTGATTTGATTAACTACCAGCTGAGAATCTCCATAGATATACAATTTTGCAACCTTCCATTCAATAGCTAGTTTTCTCCCATTCACCAAAGCTTCATATTCTGCAATGTTGTTTGTGCAAGGGAATAGAATCTTATAAGACTTTGGGATTGAATACTTCTGAGGAGTAATGAATAATATGCCAGCACCTAAACCATTTTGGGTAAAGGACCCATCAAAGAACATTTTCCAAGGTTTTTTGAGTAAGGTGCATTATAGATTCATCTGGAAACTCTATATGAAGTGGTTGAGTGTCTTCAAGTGAAGCCTCAGCAAGTTGATCAGTAATTACCTATCCTTTTATGGCTTTGCGTTCCACATATTCAATGTCAAACTCTGTAAGGATCATGACCCATTTCGCTAATGTTCCTATAAGTGTTGCCTTATTGAGAAGATATTTGAGTGGATCAATTTTGGCCACTAGCTTGACTGAATGTGATAGCATGTAGTGTCTCAGTTTTTGTGATGCAAAGACTAATGCCAAGCACACTTTTTCTATTATAGTGTAGTTCATATTGTAAGACACCAATGTCCTGCTAATGTAATAAATAGCTCGTTCCTTTTTATTGTCATCATGTTGTGCCAGAAGTGCCCCCAGTGATGAATCACTTGCTGATATATATAAGATTAGTGGTTTACCCTGAATTGGTGGCATCAATATCACTGGATTTGATAGGTATTCTTTTATCTACTGAAGATGTTGTTCACACTGCTGATCCCAATTGTATATTATTCCTTTTCTCAATACCTTTGTGAAAGGTTGAGCTTTGTCTGCTAGCTAAGAAATGAATCATCTAATGGATTGGAGACGTCCCTGTAGACTTCTCATTTGACTGATGTTCTTCAGAGGTGGCATTTCCATTATAGCTTGGACCTTCTCAGGATCAACCTCGATTCCCTTCTTTGAAATGATATAGCCAACTAGTTTACCAGATGTCACTCTGAACGCACACTTCTTTGGATTTAACTGGAGTTTGAACTTTTCCATCCTGTCGAGTATAGGACCTAACTCTTGAATGTGCGTTGATCTTTACATCATCTTCACTAAGGTGTCATCAACATAATCTTCCATATTCTTATGCATCATGTCATGAAATATGGTTGTAACTACTCTTTGATAGGTTGCTCCTGTGTTCTTTAGCCCAAATGGCATGACGTTCCAGCAAAAGGTTCCCCATGCATAGGTGAAAGCTGTCTTTTCTTGATCTCCCGGAGCTATTTTGATTTGATTATATCTGGAGAATCTATCCATTAGTGAGTACATTTCATACCTAGCAGTCATGTAAACTATCATATCAATATTTGGTAATGGAAAGTCATCCTTCGGACATGCTTTGTTAAGATCTCTGAAGTCAGTGCAAAATCTGATAGACTTGTCTGCCTTTGACATAGGTACTATGTTTGCAATCCATTCGGCATAATCTATAGCTCTGATGAATCCAGATTTAAGCAGTTTTTCTAGTTCAGACTTGACTAATAGTGCTACATGCGGGTGCATCTTACGGAGTTTTTGCTTAACTGGTTTTACTCCTGGTGTAATTGAAAGATGGTGCATAATGAGATCAGGATCCAAGCCTGGCATTTCAGAGTACATCCATGCAAAATTTATTTTCTTTTCTAAGAATAGCTAAGTGAACTCCTTCAATTCTTTTGTTGATAGTGATTGAGCTACATGAATGATGTGTGGTGTCTCTTGACTCCCAATGTTCACTGGCTGAGTTGGCTCGATCAATATGGAGGACCTTTCCTAGAAATGACTTGGCAGTATATCAAGTATCTCACCTTCAGGCGCCTCAGAGAGGTTTTCACCTTTAGGTATGTCCTTTATTTTCTCTTTTTAAGATTCTGACACCGCCACAATGTGGTTTTTGCCATTAGATCTTTTATTTTTATTTTTCTTATTTTTGCAACTAAGATACTTGATATCGGCTTCAGTCATGTTTTCCCTTTGTTCACTGGTGGAAGAGTCTATAGGTTCAACTGCATTGAGATAATAGGATGACGTATAGTCATTGGCAAAAGTAGGTATATTCATGGGCTGGTTTTGTAAAGTACAGTCAATCAATTCAGGATGTACTAAGGATAAATCTTGGATAGGTTCAAGAGAATTCATGGTATTGTTATCACAGCGGTAGATCGAAAAGTCAAGTTCCAGAAGAATACCTTGCATAAGTGTCTCGAGACCAGTAAGAGTCAGATCATGATTATTAAATTTTACGTTAATATTTAATTGATCTAATCTGATAGACATACTTGTAACGTCGTTCACTATGCCAGACTGGATGTCATATCATGGTTTAACAGTGATAAGATTAGTAGACAGATTTTCATTGTTTGTATCAGCTAATTCAAAATTTGAGGCTGAGTAGATATCGTCTTGAATAATACTGTCATCAGAGTCGTCAGAGTCATCGGATGAAGTTTTCAAGTCTTCTTCAGGTGATTTAGTAAGCATATGTATGGTATCAATACCAACATCTTTAATGCTGCAAGTTCCTTCATGTTGTGGTTCATTTGTCATTTGTATCTGTAGACACCTAAAAATGGTCAACGCTTGTGGAATCATACTTTAACATTTGCGCATTGCCTTATTTTAGGGTTTTTGCGTCGCATTAACATTTCTTCTATGTTGCGCACTTGGTCTTTATTATTTGCGGGCATTGAGTCCTTCTTCTGCATTCTTCATTCATCTCGCTTTCGAATTTGGTCTTGTCGACAACAATCTTCAGTCATGATTTTGGTCGATCTTTGTCCTTGTCAATCTTGTCATATTGCGATCGATTCGTCATCGATCCTTGTCCTTTTTCAATCATGTCAATTTGGTCAATTTGTCATTGATTTTTGTCAACCAATCTCAATCAAATCATTTATCAACACTGGTCATTTATCAATTCAAAATCATGATCGAATCGACATTAATTATCTATCATCAAGACCTAATTGTCATCCTTGCATTTCTAATTCATCTTCCAAGGTTTTATGATTTATTCATTTAATCTTGTTTGGCATTTTCCCTCTAGGTTAAATAATTTATTTATTTATCCTTAGTCTTCTTGTCTTCTTGTCACAATTAAATGTTTATTTAATTGGCTAATTAATTCCTCCTATTTTTGTAAATTAATTAATGAATGAGAAATTATTAATTAATTTACCTATTTTTCATCAATTTTCTAATTTCCAAGTCATCATTTCCAACCTAATTTTCTAATTTCTCCTAAATTCCTAAATGTCTATTTCTATTTCAAATTCTTGTCATAAATCTTTGCATAGCAATTTGTCATAAATTGTCATAAATTGTCATAAATCCTTGCATAGCAATTTGTCATAGACATGTCATAATTTTGCTATTCTTGATTTGAATTTCCATTCGAATCACTATCATGCTAATCTTGTCATCTCTCCAATTCTTCTATAAATTGGATGATTTTCTTCAATCAAATCCCTTGATTCCTTGATCCCGAATCCGAATTCTTAATCAAACTATCGAACTTACGCTTCTAGTACTCTTGAGCTTTTCATCAATCTTGCTTTCAATTGTATGTGCACTTGTAGGTGAGATCCACAAATCCATTGAAGAGGAAAGAAGAACAATGGAGCCGCATGGAAGGAGCATTCAATTCTGCATTTGGTTTGCATAATCTTTCATTTTGAATGCTTTGTTTTCATATCTCTATTGAGTGTGCTTAGGATTAGATCATTGCAATGTGTGTTTGTGATTGAGCTAATAATGAATAATATGTCCTTTTATATATTGCTTTGATGATTCCTAATTTCTACGCTACATTAACTGGTGAACCCGACGTGAATACTAACCTTCTAACCATCTTACTGTGTTTTGGAGTGCTTCTAAGTTGATTTGCAGGTCAAAAACTCAAAAACAGAGCCGTGTAGTGCATTCTGGACACTTCTGCGCTTGTGTGAAGCATTCTGCGCCTGTGTTGAAACATCTTGCGCCTGTGTTGAAACATTTTGCTCTTGTGTTAGACATCCTGTGCTTGTGTCCTGACTTCTGCGCCTGTGTAAAGTCCAGATCAGAGGTGAAAAATGCAGTTTTTACTTGAAATCTTTGGTGTTTTTGCATTCTGTTTTCTATGCTTTGGATTTTGGTACTGATTATTTGTGCAGGATCTTGGCATATGCATGAAAAAGACTAAAAATCAAACTACTAACATGTGTTATGCAGATTCGATGGTCAAAGACAACAAATCAAACATCTAACTAGGGTTTTGCAGGTTGCCTTGGAGAAGCAACCAAATTGTGTGTTTGAGTTTTTTAATTAGGCACTTAGTGATTTATAAATAGGAGGAAATGAACCCTTGTTTGCTTTGTTTGTTAAGTATGACATTGGAGTAGGAGAGTATGCTCTCATCCTTCAAAGGGTGATCAGAAATCCAGATCTTCAATACCATGCTTGTGTTGTTGATTGTTTGTCTCCATTAGAGGGCCTGCCTTCCCGACCACTTTGCTTTAGCAAGCAAGTGATAATCGTGAGAAGGGAATGACCCAAAGTGAGTACGGCTAGAATTCCTTGGCATTCTAACTCACTATAAAAAAAATACCTGATGAGCGAAAGCTTTGAAGGAAGTGTTATGTGGGAATTGCAGTTACTTGGGAAGTGATGACCCTTGAACTCTTTCTCATATCAACATCTAAGTAGGGCCTCTTGGTCTAAATTGTGCTTGCGCGACTACATTTTTTTGGTATCTTGATGGGCTTAATGTCTCAATCATGCCTGCATGACATCAAGGAGTAATGCTTAACAGAAATCCTTACTAAATACCCTGTTTTTAGAGGCCAAAAACCCTTCTAGTTGCTTGAGAAGGACAAATTCCGATACTTGGAAGAGATACTAAGTTCGCCATGGGGAGATTCCATGGGGACTGATGCTTGGCTGCCCTGAGAAGTGAGTGTTGTGGAGGGGAGCCCGTGGGGTCAAGCATCTATGTATTCTCCTTGAATCCCATAATGAGTCTACCTCTCAAGTACCTAATGTCTTTGCCTACCATAAGGAATGTGGAAATGAGCATGATTGTCTTGAGTCTAAGTTATAACATCTTGTATTCTTTGATTGTCGAAAGTTGAATGTTATCCCATTTCAAAAGCAAAACATATTGATCAAAACAAGATTAAACACAAGAGACATTCATCCAACAAAAGTTCAACAAGGTTCAAAGCACACCTTCAAACATGATTATCAAACATTGTTCAAAATCTTGTCTTAACATTTATGTCACTTGCATTTAGGTTCATCCTAGGTTGCATTTTGCAAAGTCATTGTCAAGTATCAAGGTTAGGTTTTCATCTAAGTCATACTCCTTTTGCATATTAATAAGAGTCATCCACTTGCATATGTCCTCTTGCATTAAAGTCATACTATTGTCATACATTCATATTTCCATACCCTAAGTCTCTTCATTAAGCTTAAGTCATTATCATATCATAGCAATTGTCCCTTTGCATATAGTGTCAAAACTAGGTCTTGTCATACTTGAATAATCCAAATCTTTGATAAACCTTAAGTCATTGTTAAGAAGTCTAGACCTTATCACATCTTTTGTCCTTTTGTCATCAATATCATTTCGTCAAACCTAGCTTAGTATCCAAGCATATAGGGGAGACATCGTCATTTTGTCCTTTTGTCACTTGGTCCTTTTGTCCTTTGAGGTCTAGACATCATTTCAATTTCCTAAGGGTCTCTTTTAGATTTGCATTCATAAAGTTTGTCAAAATCTTCAAAAACAACCAAAAACATAGATTGCATTTTCATCTATTTAGTTTGCATTTAGTTGCATATCATATATTATCCTTGAAAAATTCCAAAAATATTGCATTTGCATAAGTGACATGTCTATTGAAACAAGGTTCCAAGTGCCAATGATGCAACAAAGTTTGACATATCAACCGACAATGCAATCACAATTCTATGCAATCCAACAACAAGGCAATATTGATCAAACTTTTTATGATGAAACAAGTCTGCAAATACAAAAACTAGAGGAGAAACTAGCTCAAGAAAAGGAGATATTGGAACAAAGAGTGAAAAACATTCATAAAATTAGATCACAAATGTCTAAAGTGTTTCAAAAATTTCCAGGTCGAAATCCAAATATTGAGCCAATTGATGTAAGATCTCTTCTTGAACGATCAGACATACCAGCTCTCCTCTCCCAAATAGAGATGATGAAACAATTTCAAGAAAAGAGACAACATCAATTTCAACATTATGTGCCTCCACAACAAGAACAAGAAGGTGTTTACTATCAATCAGATTTTCAACCATCACAACCAATTGTTCAACATTTCCAACAGACACAACCAATGGTCCAACATATACAACCAATACAACCAATGGTCCAATTTCAACAATATGTCCAACCAACTATACAATGTCAACAAATAGTTCAACCAATGGTGGAATATCAACAAGTTCAATCAACATATCAATGTCAACAACTACAACCAAACATTCAAAAACAAAACTTGCAACATGCACCAAGCCAAATTTTGAACATGTCAAAACAATCTGATCAACATCTAGTTCGAAATCAAAGCATGACATCAAATCAAAAATAAGTTCAAATTCCAAGTCCAATCATGTCAAAACCTCGAAAGAAAGGTGGCTTTATTGCAATGCTCTTAAGGAACCGACCAAGTGAGTTTATTGAGGAAGATCAAAATAATACACTTATGTCTAGCAATGCCTCATCCCCTCGCAAACAAATTGACTCTCCAGTGGCATCTATCACTACACCTCTAGAAGTTTCACAAGAACCTTCCATATTGTCCTCATCAAACAATACACCCAAGGATGAAATTACCCAAGGGCTATCCATAATTGATTGCCAAGATAATCCAATTCATGATGCACATCCTTGTCATGTTTCAGAAATACAAGACCCAATGCCACCATGCACTTTATTGCCATTACCTATTTTAGAGGACCCCGTTCAAAGTCCTTCTTCCTCATGTTCAAGCATTGATTCCTTTCCAGAATCCATCACAAATGTCCAAAGTGCATTTCCTTCATGCCAAAACATTGATTCCTTGTCAGAATCCTCCATGCATATCCAAAGTCCAACCCCATGTCAAGAGGATAATTTAGAGCACGAAGAAATGTGTCTTGAAATAGATCAAGATCAAGCTCCCAAAACCTTATCATCCCATCCAATTGTTGACCAGGAATCCATGTTCCCAGAAACTCATGATGATTCCCCTATTCTTGTCCATCCTATCCAAAGTCCTATTGACACTCCATTCCATCAGCAAGATCAAGATATTCCAGTCCATCCAATCCCAAACGATCCCATTCCATTTCATGAACATGATGTCCTTTCAAATCCCATTGACATTCCACTTCCTCAGAAAGATCAAGATATCCTTTCCATCCTTTCCGATGATCCCATTGAAAGTCAAGAGAAAAGCACCTTTAAAGAGGATTCCAATGATCTTCTTCCTTGTCAAGATCAAAGTATCCTTCCAAATTCATTTCCAACACAAGACCCTATCATTCCTTCACATCCTCCACAAGATCCACTTGTTCCTCCATCTCCTTGTCTTAATGCTCCATATACACTCCAAGATCGCATTTCTTTTGATGATCCCATTATTTCTCCCATTCCATCTCTTGAAGAGCCTGTCATTGAACCATGTCCACAGCACAATCCTAGTCACCCTCATGATCCTAATCCCCTTCATGATTCTAATGTGTCAGTGCAAGATGTTCATGAACCCTCGACATGCATAATGGGTTCTTCCACTTTGGTGCAATCCAGTCCACTTCAAGATCTCATTATTTCTCTGATATCATATCCACCTCATAATGGACTCGCGTCTTCTTCCTAAAGAAAAGAGTATCCTACAAGTCAAGATATTCATAAAGGAAAAGGAGTAGATCTTCATGAGCAAGAACCCCTTCATATCAAAGAACATACTAATGGTCATGGCTACAAAGCTCACACTCAAGGCGTTGGTATCCCTTCAAAGTCAAAATCCAAATGTCCACCTTCCCCATCATCGCTTCCATCCATTCTAGGTCCCTATATCCCTCCATCTCCTATGCAACATCAGCAAAGGCACACATCCTTGAGTAAATTCCATCCATCCCACATGCCTCCATATCATTCCCATCCACACCAACATTCATTCCCTCTTCCAAGCAATTTGGATGCCAAGTATAAAAGTCATAAGTCTAAAAATCCACATGTATTTAAGGATCAACATGTCCAATATAATCGACATGTCAAAACAAAGAACAATATGATCCATAAAGAAAAAGAAATATCCAAAAGGCCACAAAGGCCCATTGAGAAAAATCAAAAACAAAAGTTAAAATATATATGGGTTCCTAAATCCCTTGTGCAAGCAATGCACTCCAAGGAACCACAAAAGCATGAAAAATCAAAAACCATGTGGATCCCTAAGCGGCTCCTTGAAGCACAAAAGCCTAAAGAAACATCAAAATTGGCATCCAAAATTGCTATTCCTCCATCCAAACCTTCCAAGTCTGTTCCTCCATCACCTTCTTCATCCATTTTGGGCCCTTATGTCCCAAAATCCCAAGCTATTCCTCCATCCAAATCTCAATATCCAAAATACGTCTTTCCTCCATCAGTCCATCACCCCTCAAGGTGTGTGCCAATGTCGATCTTGCCTTCATTTCCATCCACTGAAGCACAATTCTTCCAATACCCTATCCATTATCCAATGCATATGTTTCATCCTTCGATCCCTTTGATCCAATCCTTTACATAAATCCTTGCCTTAGTTTCATTTCATTTTCCATGTCCTTATCCTACCAACGTCTTTGAGCATATTTTTAAAGGTCATGGTCCATTTTTTTTTTCAAGGCTACCATCCAAACAAAAAGACGCTTGAGTCCTTCTTCCATCCCCTATCATGTGTCCATCTTCTATTGAAAAAGTCAAAATACAAAAAATTCAAAAAAGTGAAAAAAAAAAAAAAAGAAAAGACAAAAGAAAAAAAAAAGTAAAGAAAAATAATTCGTCCACTAGTGAAAACCTGGCAAACAGGCGCCTTGGGCAAGTACCGTGATGAAAACCTGGCAAACAGGCATCATGCGTAATTTATGAACTTCTTGCACACTACACTTGGGGGCAGGTTTCCTCCTTCATATCCTATTGCCCTTCATTATCCTATCACACCATGTCATTACCCTTCATATCCTATTCTCCCTCATGTCCAGTTTCTCTTTCCACCTTTGATCTTGACAAGGCTGAGGATCGTCATGAGCATCATGCATCTTGTTTGCAGCTTTTAGTCCATCATAGCTTTTGGTCTTTATCCATTTTCTTATTACAACCTTTCATCCATATTCCCTGGCTTATTGCAACTTTCTACCATTATCCCATAGCCAATCCCGACCTTCAGTCCATGTCCCTTATCCATTCTTGGTCTTGCTTATCCTATCCATATCTTATCACTATCCATACACTCTTTTTCATTCCTTGATCTTGATCTGACATAAGGACACAAAATTTAAACATGGTTTCAAAAACCTCTTGACATGTCCCTCATGCCATGTTACTGCTTTACATTGTCATATCCAGTCTCTTGTCCCATCACACCATAGCCCTTGAAACTTGCATCCGTATTGTCTCCATAATAAAAGGCCTTTATCTTCCTTCTATCCACCAACATTTCAGCAAGCCTATTTATTCACCTATCATATTCCTTTCCTTGCTAGACACTGGGGGCAAAATCTCTAAAAAAGTCATAAAAATTGAAAAATGTCATGAAAAAATCTCATAAAAATTGAAAAAAGTCCTGAAAAAATCTCATAAAAATTGAAAAATGTCATGAAAAAAGTCATAAAAATTGAAAAATGTCATGAAAAAATCCTAAAAATTTCAAAAATGTCCTGAAAAAATCCATAAAAATCATATAAAGTCCTGAAAAAAATGAACACAAAAAAAATTGTAAAACTCGAAAACAAACACAAAAACACGCATTTTGCAATAAAGTATTCCCTTTATGCATCGACAGATCACTGAGCATACTCGCAATCAACCAACGCTGTGCTTTAATGAAATCATGCATAAATAGATGAACCTTTTCAATAAAATCAAATATTCAAACTGATCCAAATTGTCTTATCAATCGAATATCAACATCAAAATCATTTGTCCTTGTTACTGCTATCATGGGTCTTATACAGGGTGTGGTATACTCGAAACCAGACTATGTCCTGTCTTAGACGGGGTACCGCATTTCCTAAAACCAGACAGCATGATCGTCCTATCAGTACTTTCAACTTTTGACAATGAAGATCAAGATGTTTTGTTTGCTTTGTTGGAATTTGTGCATCTTATATTTTTATTGATTTATCTTTGGCTTCAATCATGTTCCTATGTTGCTCAATGATGTCACTGAGTGATTTAGAGTGACCGGGATGGCTCATGGTCCTTTTCTTTTTTTGATTGTGATTGTTGTTTGTCTGCGATGTGTTTGTCTTTCGCAAAAAGGGTTGCATTTCAGCTCTGGCCTTCAATGCCATGATGCTACGCATCCATTTTGCTACATAAAAATAAAGGTTCTCACCTACAAAGTGCATTACTGAAAGCAAGTTTTTCTTCGTCTCTAATTGTCCTTTGTCTAATTTCTTCTTACTAACATTTCTTCCGTCAGTCCTGGTAGTCCGTTTGATCTTATCATCTTCTGTCATTCTTATCGATCAATTGGCCTATTTTCTGCATGTTTCCGGCCAATTCCTCGAGGGGGCATGCATATGTCATTGTTATTGTCTGGGGCATTTTCATATGTCATTGTCAGCGTCTGGGGCATTTTTATTATTGTTCTTTGAAACAATGCTTAAAATCGCATTTTCTCAAAGAGGGGCAAAATGTAGACACCTAAAAATGGTCAAAGCTTGTGGAATCATACTTTAACATTTGCGCATTGCCTCATTTTAGGGTTTTTGCGTCGCATTAACATTTCTTCTATGTTGCGCACTTGGTCTTTATTATTTGCGGGCATTGAGTCCTTCTTCTGCATTCTTCATTCGTCTCGCTTTCGAATTTGGTCTTGTCGACAACAATCTTCAGTCATGATTTTGGTCGATCTTTGTCCTTGTCAATCTTGTCATATTGCGATCGATTCGTCATCGATCCTTGTCCTTTTTCAATCATGTCAATTTGGTCAATTTGTCATTGATTTTTGTCAACCAATCTCAATCAAATCATTTATCAACACTGGTCATTTATCAATTCAAAATCATGATCGAATCGACATTAATTATCTATCATCAAGACCTAATTGTCATCCTTGCATTTCTAATTCATCTTCCAAGGTTTTATGATTTATTCATTTAATCTTGTTTGGCATTTTCCCTCTAGGTTAAATAATTTATTTATTTATCCTTAGTCTTCTTGTCTTCTTGTCACAATTAAATGTTTATTTAATTGGCTAATTAATTCCTCCTATTTTTGTAAATTAATTAATGAATGAGAAATTATTAATTAATTTACCTATTTTTCATCAATTTTCTAATTTCCAAGTCATCATTTCCAACCTAATTTTCTAATTTCTCCTAAATTCCTAAATGTCTATTTCTATTTCAAATTCTTGTCATAAATCTTTGCATAGCAATTTGTCATAAATCCTTGCATAGCAATTTGTCATAGACATGTCATAATTTTGCTATTCTTGATTTGAATTTCCATTCGAATCACTATCATGCTAATCTTGTCATCTCTCCAACTCTTCTATAAATTGGATGATTTTCTTCAATCAAATCCCTTGATTCCTTGATCCTGAATCCGAATTCTTAATCAAACTATCGAACTTACGCTTCTAGTACTCTTGAGCTTTTCATCAATCTTGCTTTCAATTGTATGTGCACTTGTAGGTGAGATCCACAAATCCATTGAAGAGGAAAGAAGAACAATGGAGCCGCATGGAAGGAGCATTCAATTCTGCATTTGGTTTGCATAATCTTTCATTTTGAATGCTTTGTTTTCATATCTCTATTGAGTGTGCTTAGGATTAGATCATTGCAATTTGTGTTTGTGATTGAGCTAATAATGAATAATATGTCCTTTTATATATTGCTTTGATGATTCCTAATTTCTACGCTACAGTATCTGACACACCTGTTGACATAATCTTGATGTTTCTGTGATTTGCTGTCGTCTACTCCATTCAGCTTCTTCTGGACTGATAACTAGCTCTTATTTTGTAGCTTCCAACTCTTCTTGTGTAGTGTTATACCTAATTTGTTCTGTTTTAGGATAAGGGCACATAGATGAGAAGCTTTCTGGTAATCTCCCTTCTTTCAATCCTTGTTCATAATTTGCTTGTCTCTGTTGTCTGATTTCCTGTATTTCTTTCTCTAGTTTTATGCACATCAGCTCTTGAGCATCATTTATGACATCACTAGACTCTTCTGGAGTTTTTGTAGTGGATGTGTTTGAGAGGTAGTCAGGACCCCATTCATACTCATTTGAATTGGTCTCTGAATCGTCTACTTGTTGCCTGCCAGTATATGTGACTGGAACTTTTAGTGGTGCAAACAATTCTCCGATTCTTACTACTTCATCTCTTATATCTTTTGGGACCTCAACTTCTTGTATTATTGTAGCTAATACCATCGAAGCTTGAGCACTGACTGTTTCTTCTTTCTTGACTACTGATTCCTCTTTCTCTTTTCTACACTCTGCTTTTGTTTGTTGAGTGTCTACTTCCTGTAATGTTAAAGGCAATATTCTTTTCTACCACTTAGACTTAGAAACATGTTTTTGATCTGATGTCTTTTTTGGATCGTATCCTAGTCCAACCTTATCATTTGTGGATTTGGTTTGTAGTTGAATTGGTTCAGTAATACCTTCCTTTTGTTTTCCCAGAGGACCAGTACCTGAGTACCCCATGCGTTGAATCATTTTGTAGCTAGGACCATATTGGTTTGAGGAAATCTCACAATGTCGTACCTCCTCATTTTGACTATCTTCCTTAAAGAGCCAGTTAAGAACAACATCTTCTTCTATTTCATCCGCCAAGGAGGTAGAAGACTATACAAAGAGACCATCATATATGGTATTCGGAGCTGAAGTTTGTGTTCTCATAGCCTCTAATGGCTTGCCCAACTATTTTGGTGATGGAGGGAGAGAAACTAATGAAAGTACCAGTTCTATCTTGTAGCCATCCATGCCGGTATTTGTAATCTTCAATCTCTTTTCCAAGTCTTTCATTAGTGCTTCTGGATCTGCATTTGGAGAGGCTGCCCTATTATGAGGCACAAAAGTATCTACACCTTTTTTCAATGCATTATAGATGACATTTGTATCAGTAGAAATACCGACTTCAGCTCCGTTATAAGGAAACTTTAAGCATTGATGGTATGTTGACAGTACTGCCTTCATTTCATGAATCCACGGCCCACCCAGTAATATATTATATGACAATGGAATATCAAGAACCTAGAAAAGGACATCTCTCTCTACCAGTCCCACTCTGATTGGTAATGACACCAGACCTTTAGAAGTCCTTTCTTCTTCATCATAGGATTTTATTGTTATTTTCTTGCCAGGATCAATGACATTTTCAAAGAATCCTAGTTGTGTAAGCAGACTATAAGTATAGATATTCAACCCCGCACCTCCATCTATCAAAACACATTTGACTCTATGTTTGTGGATCATGGCTTCAATATGCAATGGCTGGTTATGTGGATGATTAAGTGAGTTATCATTTCTTTAGAGAAGGTCAGATAGTGAGGTGAAGTCAGATGACCCACCATAGACTGAAACCGATCAATGTCTAAATCTTTTGGAATGTTGGTGGTGAGCAATGCTTTGTCTAGGATCTCTTTGTGAGCAAATGAGAGTTTTAGAAATTCAAAGATTGAGATTTGAGAATTTGTCCTTTTCAACTATTCAACGACACTATCCAGAAGATGATGATGAAGTTAGCCTTTTAAATTTGTCCAAGGTTGATTCTTTTTGTTTATTTGGCAAGGCTGGTGGGTTTGATACTGCTTGAGCCGGGTCAGAAGAACTAGGACCTTGGAGGGTGACTTTATTTTGAGAATGGGTGAGAGATCTTGCATATCGTGATTCATTTGGTTTATCTTGGGCCATAATCACATTGCAATATTCTGAGTGGGAAGCCTTAATCATGTTGATAACGTTGTCCTGACTGACATAAGTATAATTTACCTTGGCACCTCCTTTGGTCTTTGAAGAATCACCCTGTTCGTAAACAAGCAAAGGGTCTTTAAATGCTTTATGATCTGCATTAGTCAGATGATTCCCAACAACAAATTTACCAACATCTATGAGATCTTGAATCTCATGTTTTAGCTTCATACAATTGTTTATGTTATGACCTTTATTCCGATGGAAGTCATAGTATTCATTTTCTCTCCACCATCTTGGTTTGACATCTGGATCATATGGTCTGGAGTTATCTGGTAGTGTTATCAAGTTATTTGTCAACAGAGTTTTGAAAGCAGATTAATACAATTCTTCGAGAGGAGTAAAATCACGCTTAGGTTTGGAAAGCCAAGGCTTTTCTTTAAACCATTCCTTTGTTTTCTTTGGCGGATTTTCTATTGGAGCCTCAATGGCTTTAAGTGCTTGTGTACCGCTAGCCAAGTTGAATATTGTGGATTTTGAGTTGGTTTTGACAGTGTCTACTAATCCATTGTTAACAACATTCTTGTTATTGTCTTTGCCAAACTTCCAATACTTGTTCTTCTCTTTAGAGCTAGATCCTGGTTGTGTTTCTTTCCAAGGTGTGATATCCCCCTTGTTTATGAGCACATCTTCCATTCGAATGGCATTATCTACCATTTTGTTAAATGATGGGTGTACTTGCATTTGTATACTATATTTCAGCTTGGGGACTAAGTTATTGACAAATATATCCATTTTCTCAAAGTTTGGAATAGGTCGAGAATACCTAGAAAACATCTTTCTCTAGCGTTGGAGGAAAGTAAGAAGAGGCTCTCCTATTTTTTGTTTAGTATTGAAAAGCTCGATCATAGTCATAGGATGTCGAATGTTGTATGAGTACTATTGTAAAAATAGTTGGATTAGTTCTTCAAATGTTTTTATTCCTTTGGGTAGACTTGAGAACCATTCCATTGCTTGACCCCCTAAACTCCTCGAGAAAAGGCACATGAGGTACATTTGATCATGCATGAACTCCATACATGCAGCACAAAACTCTCTGACATGATCTTGGGGATCTGAGGAACCATCATACTTATCAAATTTTGGGATCTCCACTCATGAGGGAAATGGAGGCATATATAGATTCTTGTCAAATGGAAAGGGACATATTGTTTCCAGATAATATTGTTTTGGGGACTTGTCCTTATTCTTCAGTTCTGTGACCTCCATTCGTAAGGCTAGTAATTGTTTATGTACCATGAGTATAGGTGATTCTTTCTTTTTAGTAACGAGTGTCTGAACATCATATCCAGTAGGAAGTTTAGCACCTTGTTTTGCCAGTTCTAAGAAATAGTCTTCCTTCTCTCGGGTCATGATAGCTTTCATCATTTTTCTAAAGTCTTTGTCCTTTTGACAGTCAAGGATTTCTTTTTCTGGAGGTTCAGTGTCTTTGTCAGCCTCACTTGATGATGAGGAATCATTATCATTTTCAGGAATGTTATTATCATCCTTGTTTCTGTCATTGTGTTTTGTCTCATATATAGTGGGAGATTTAGGCTCATCAAAAATTGGTTTGCCTGATGACGATGGTATGTCCGTGAGTGGATCCTTTTCGTAAAATGGATTGTCGGTGTATGAAAAGGGTATTCCTTTTCCTTTGGCTTCTTTCTTATGAGAACTCTAGGTTTGTGTAGGCATTTTTATGGATTAGTGCGACCTAAAGTTGTTTGTGATGTAGATGTCAAGATCAATTTCAAAGCTAGTTGTTCAGTTAATATATTATTTGGGAGAAACAACTAAGATTCAGTCTGTTTTTAGGAATGATCTATCCTATATAAGACGTTTATCTAAGTTGATTCTAAGTGTAGTGTAAGATTCAGTCTGGTTTCAGGAACGATCTATCCTATATAAGACGTTATCTAAGTGACTAAAATTTGATAGGTAGTTGATTGAACTAGCTGAAAGATGATCGACCAAATCGTGCAACGCAAATGGCAGAGGTATACTGTCTTGATCTATTTATGCTCAGGAAAATTGATAACCAGTATTATGTTTCGCTGTAAGCTATTTTTAGGAAAATTTGACTGTTCTGTTCTGACAAAACCAGAGACTCGTACTACAGGATTTTCTGAACCAGATGATAATTTAGTAGTTACAGGATGACAAAAGTTTTGTTTCGTACGAATTGTTGTCTCGTATCGTACGACAGATGGGTATGTGTAGGGAAAAAAAAGACTCAGAGTAGTTCTGCTTCATACGACATAAGATACAGAACCAGATGAAAGATTAAAATGACTCGTATGACACAGGATCAGGTGTAGCACAATAAATTATTAGACTCGTACGATTGTTCACAAGACAGAGCCTAGAAATTCTGAGTTTTTTTTTTAGATTGCTAAGTATGATAATTGAGTATGACCAATTCTGAGATGGACTGATTTTGGACCAGGATACAAAATTTTGACTTAAGATGGACAAGTTTCTGACACGGACAGAGTTTCGACTGAAGATGGACTAGTTTTTGACACGGACAAAGTTTCAACTTAAGATGAACAAGTTTTTAACACAGACAGAGTTTCAACTTAAGATGGACAAGTTTCTAACATGGACAGAGTTTCGATTTAAGATGGACAAGTTTCTGACACAGACAGATTTTTGACTTAAGATGGAGTAGTTTCTGACACGGATAGAGTTTCAACTTAGGACGGACTAGTTTCTGACATGGACAGAGTTTCAAATCACTGAGTTGTTTCTTGTCTTCTCCAATTTTTGGTATTTCAGTTTTTGTTTCAGGGATGAAAACACAGAAAACAAGTAGTATGTATAGTGACTCCAATCACAGCATGCAAACCCTAAGAAATTTGGTGAGGAAAGAAAACCTTTGCTTGTAGACTCAGGTACACACCCAATAGCTAATCAAAATACGGTCGCCGAGTCTCACACAATGGATTCTCAATGCCATTTTATCTGACTCCAAATGCTAATGGGGGCACGAAATGACAAGTATCTTGGGAGAGTTACTTTCTCTCTTGCACAAAGATTATCTCCCTTTTGGAGGTGAACCGGGTAGCTTCTAATTTTGAATTGGATTTAGTCATGAATTTGTTTGGCGCATCGAGGTATAAACTCAATTAAGAGGTCTCACAACCTTGAAAACCAAGGTTTAATATACCCGAAGGTACGGAGGAGAGCTATTCCCGAGCACTGTCATTGACTTGATTTTCATCAAATCATGTTTATTTTATAGTGGGTTGGAGTACTTGGCATCTAGCCGTTCCCACTTAGGTCATTCCCCTCACACTAGTCGTAATGACTTTAAGAGTTTTTCAACCCCTCGGGAGGGCAGGCCTGCTAAAGATGTACAAATCTCAAACAAAGAAAAAGCCTCAAGGGTTTAAGAAAAAGCCTCAAGGGTCTGGATTTCTGATTGTCTAGAAAAAGACAAGAGCATACTCTCCTACCTCTCAGAATCTTCTAAAAATACAAAATACAGATTTGTTCTTTAACCAGATAGCAAGTTAGGTTCCTAAAAAATGAATTTAAAGAATACACGATGTTTAGTCAATTCTCCTTAGGCAACCTGCAAAGACAATGAATCAGTAGGCATATTGTCTTTGTGCGACAAGCATATTCTTTGACAAGAATTTTGCAAAAGCTGATTAGGCTGTGAAAAATTCTGAAATAGACAGATAAACAGTTAGGGTCAGTCGTCAGAATAATCAAAAAATCATGAAAATTTGCCTCTTTTTTTTAATTTTTTACCAGAAAATATAGAGTCATACGACAGTATAAAAACTCGTACGATACAGGATCCCAATTCGTACGAGACAGGATTCCAGTTCGTACGACACCTGCATTTTATCGTTTCAGCCTGTGGGAATTGTCGTACGAGATGTACGGACAAAAAAAAAATCAAAAAATCTGAAATCTGGAAAATAACAAAAAACAAAGCAGTCAGTCTTGGAGGCCAAAAAATGTAGTCTTATGCCCCACGGTGGGCGCCAGAGATGTGTGTGTGAAAAAGTGGTCTGTAAGCTGCAAGCACAACACTTCAATTAAGTCATTATATGTATGGTTAATAATCAATAAGTAAAAAAACATAACAAAGCAACTAATTGCCTTTTAAAAGATGTGAGTATAAGATTGCTCTCAAATTGTTTATAAGCAATACCAGTGACTAGACTACACCAAGATGAAGGATTTAATCTATATGATATTAACTATATGGATGCAAGATGGATGAATAATTCAAGCAAATAATCAATTCAAGCAATAATGGATGTAAAAATGGATGAAAATAATCTAAAAAGCGCAATAATCTTCAATGACTCCAGAGTGAAATTAGCATGATAATAATCTCCAAGCGTGTTCTCAAAAATCGCTGGGGTAAATTGGAATGAGAGTTGAAGACTGAATTTATAGAGAATCACCAGAGAAAAGCTCAATTTAGGATTAATTGAAAATAATTGAGAAATCGGGTTTAGTTAACCTTGAGATAGATTCTAATTATAGTTTAATTGAAATGCATTCAAATTAGAAGTCCAAGTTGCATTGGAAATAATAATAAATTAATTCCATGCATTTGTGATAAAAATAGATAATTCTTTTATTTATTCAAAAAGAGTCTTTTCAATGCAACTGAACTTCTTTTTCTGAAAAGCTTTTAGTTCCAATTTTAGAGAATAATTCAATAATTCAATTAATTGCTTTTCCGATTTCAAGTTCTAAATTTAGGAAAAGAAATAATATCTCAAGTTTGATTTCTCTCTCAATTCAATTCTTTTTGTTTAATTTTCAATTCAACTCTTGTTTTGTAATTAATTCCTCTTTTGTAATAAATTAATTCCTTTTGCATGATTAAATGACAAATTTATTAATTAATTAAATATGCAAGGATATTTAATAAATTAAAATGGGATAATTGATCAAAATGATATTATTGGAAATGATTCAATTAATTAAATAAATATTTAATTAATATTGAGTAATAGATTTGCCATGTGATATTTGATAATTAAATAATTAATAATATGCTCAAGGTTAATTTAGTTGCCTTTGGTTAGGACCTTGGTGATGTTGTCGAGATTAGGGGCCCATGGTTTAGATGACCATTTTTAGGGTATTACAGTTGGTACAACATGATGAACAAGGAAAGGAAAGAGAAATCTACTATATAAGTAGAACCCTAATTGGATATGAGCTTAACTACACTCCTATAGAACGAGCATGTCTAGCAGTGATTTTCGCATCTTAGAAACTTAGACATTACATGCTGAGTCACAAAGTACAACTCATAGCACGCTTTGATCCACTCAAATATTTGTTAAGCAGAGAAAAATTGACTGGAATATTGGCTAAGTGGGTCATGATTTAAAGTGAGTTTGATATAGAGTATGTGGACAGAAAGGTAATCAAAGGGAAAATTATAGCAGATCAGTTAGCAGAGGCTCCTTTGCAAGACAGTCACCCACTACTAATAGACTTTCCTGATGAATCAGTATTTACATTGAAAACATCTACCATGTGGAAATTATACTTTGATGGGTCATATACAAATCATGGAGTTGGAGTTGGGATTATTTTCATCACCCCTCAAGGTGATTCTATACCTAAGTCATTTAGAATAAATTTTTCGTGTACAAACATTATAGCTGAATATGAATCTCTCATCATAGGACTTCGTACCACTGTACAATGGAAGATAAAAGAATTAAAAGTCTACGATGACCCACAACTGATAGTAAATCAAGTCAATGATGACTATAACACAAAAGATGATAAATTGCTGCCTTATAAACAAATGGTAGAATATTACAAAGAACATTTTAGTAACATCACTTTTGAACAGATTCTAAAGATACATAACAAGGCAGCTGATGCCATGGCTACAGTAGGGTCTCTACTAAATATGCCTAATAATGAAACTCAGTTTGAGTTTATTGTAGAACAATTGATGATACTGGCATATGAGATTCCCTCATCAGAATATGTATGTGCAATTGTGGGTCCAAAATCTTTGTGGTATAATGAGATATACACATACTTACATACTCAGTATATGTCTCCTGATTTGTCTAGAAATCAAAAGAAAACTCTTATTCGTCAGGCATCCAGACACACTATTATTGCTGAGACATTGTATAGAAAGGGCTTTGATGGAACCGTTCTCCAATGTCTTGATTAAAATGAAGCAGCACTTTCCCTAAAGGAAGTACACGATGGAATTTGTGGGGCAAATCAAAGTGGCCCACCATTGTCAAATAAATTGTTAAGAACTGGATACTATTGGCCAACTATGGAAAAGGATGCTAATAAATATGTACAAAAATATAAACAATGTCAAATGCATGGAGACCTCATTCATGCACTGACACAGGATCTTCAACCCATTACATCACCATGGCCATTTTCAAATTGGGGGTTGGATCTAGTTGGTAAAGTCAATCCCACTTCTTCCAACGGGCACAAATTCATCTTAACAACTACTGAGTATTTTACTAAATGGGTTGAGGCAATCCCCCTTACATACACCACTGGCAAGCAAATAGAAAAATTCATACTTAATTACATTATCTGTTGATACGAGATTCCCATGTGCATAGTGACAGATAATGGACATCCATTTAAAAATCAAGAAATGAGAGAATTGTGTGATAAATTTCAAATAAAACAAAGATTCACAACACCATATTATCTGCAAAGCAATGGAAAAGTAGAAGCAACAAACAAGACAATATTGAAGATCCTTAAGAAAGTTGTCACTGACGCGGGACGGAACTAGCATCTTCAGTTAAATCCCGCTCTTTGGGCTTATAGAATAGGAGTATGCACCCCTACAGGAGAAACACCATATTCCTTGGTCTATGGTACGAAAGCAATACTACCTATTAAAATAGAACTACCATCTTATAGAGTCTCCTTAAAAAAAATCATATCAGAGGAAGACTATCGGGTTGCAAGATTACAAGAGCTAGAAATGCTCAATGAAAAGAGACAATTTGCTTTAAATCATTTGCAAGGTTACCAGAATAGATTGAGAAGGAGTTATAATAAATGAGTACGCCCAAGGAATTTTGAAGTGGGAGATCTAGTTCTCAGGGAGAACCAAAGGAACCTAGCGGAACGAGAAAAGCTAGGGAAGTTTGAACCTAGCTGGCTAGGTCCTTTTATCATAACAAGGGTTATAGGAAATGTAGCATACACTTTGGCTACCATGGAGGGAGATCCACTCCCTGATCCTATGAACAACATGCACCTTAAACGATTTTATATCAAAGGGTTGGGTTAGTTTAGGTTTCACTTTCCACATTGCATATCATTTTATTCAAAGCACTGCATCACATATAGTCTCTTTTGTTCAAATGCATCATATTCACAGATTTCATGGCATATATTTTCTGCATTTACATATAGCGGCATCAATAAAACAAGTCAACTGTCCAATTTTATCATTTGTTTGCATTCAAGAGAAACAAGGGTAGTGTCCTTTCTTGGATATTTTGACATGAAGTCTTTGAGGTCCTAAGGTCATTCATTTTCAACATTACCCTATGATGACGCTTTACTTATGGTTGTGTAGTGATTTCACTATTTGAGAATTGTTAACCCAAAATCTATCAATTGCTATATCTCAAACATATTAAGAAAATATCTAATTCATTCTAGACACCTAGTTGATCATATGACTAGTGAAAGATTTAAAATTTTGCTTCAACACCACTGTAATTATCACACCCAAGTAGGTTTCATTACTTACAAGTCAAGAAAAGAAAAGAAAAAAAGAAAAAAGTTCTATGCCAAATATCCATCTCAAGGCAAAAGTGAAATGGTATATAACTGAAATATCATGCATACAAAGTGTGACAAAAAGCTTGACTATGGGAACATGCAAGTAACTCCATCAGGGAAATGAATGCCTACTGGCAATGGAGCAATATTTGAGAAATTACAGTCTATAACCTTGTCAGAGCTCTAAAAGCTTGCTGGCAGTGAGGCTCTATTCGAGATGCTTTTGAAGTTAGGATAATCCATGTAGCTAGTCATATAGGATGCTAAGAATCTTTAGTGAACACAAGAGAATGAATTAACTTATTTGCACACACATGGGAAAAAGAAGATCAAAGTTTCAAGAACCAATGGGGAAGTTTTCTACATCTCCATTTGTAAATCCTAGTCACTAAGTGGGTTAATTTGGATGTTCCAAGGAACCTTAAGGATCGATTGACCACTTATCTATTAAAGGTTTTGTACCTCCAATTCAATTGGTGTATTAGAAAATGCTAAACAAAGACAGTCATCCTTGTTCAAATAAGAAATACATTCTCATCATGCATATTGCATTAACATAGGTCATATCAAAAATTCATTGTCTCCACATGCATTTTGCAGAACATTATGTCATATAGGTCTGCACACTGGGGGCATAAGTGGAAAAAAAATCTAAAAATCATATAAAGTACAAAAAAAATCCTAAAAATCAAATACGATCCTGAAAAGATCAATAAAAAATATTCAAATAAAATCCTTCAAAAATTCAAAAACATTTGGAAAGAGTTGGGGAAAACTCAAAAATATTCAAATAATGTCCTGAGAAAATCAATCAAAAACATCTAGAAAATGTCCTGAAAAAATGAATAAAAAACATTCAAATATCGATCCAAATAATACAAAAACATCAAAAAAGCTCTTGGAAAAGAACTAAAAATCGAAAATCAATCAATCAAAAAACTTGCAATAAAATGTCTCGCAAGAAACAAATACCCTAGCAGATATCTAGCAAACACTTCGCACGAAGTTAACAAAGGATACAACTAATCAAACTATCCTATCAACTGTATCATATCCATATCAAGTGATCATTATCTTGTCTTAAACATAAGAGGATACACTCGAAATTAGACAGGTCAGTCTTAAACGGGGTTCCCAACTTTCTAAGATCAGATATTATCAACTATCACATCAAGGAACTGAGAACGAAGGCACAAGGTCAGTATAGCTTCTAAATTTTGTTCGGGTCAGTCTTTATCTTTTATCATTTGGTGACAAAATATGTTGCTATAGTACTCAAGGATGTCCACAAGTGACTAGAGGAGCCATGATGGGCATTATCTTTTTCTTTGTCTGATGTTTGTGGTGTGAACTGATGAAGTTCTAGAGAAATTTCTCTAGTGGGTGTCTGTGATAGGAGCATTCAACTATTGAATGCCACACATACTCGACCCCTAGTGTATTTTCCAGAATTGAGGGGTTCATTCCTTGTTTGCTATGTGTTTGTTTCTTCAATGAGATATCTTTACATCTCGGTTCCTTATACCCTGATGTGCTAAGCTTCATTGTTCAATAATAAGGCTCAGTGATGAATATATATTGCGCTATAAATAAATGATATAGGTTCATGATTCAACTGGTTTCATTCTCATCTCATCTGTTTATTGATAATTTGTTGAATTCCCATCTTCTTTCTAAATCATATTCTTTCCTAAACATTATTCTTTCATCAATCTCTTCTTTCTTTCATCTTACTAACATTTCTTCAAGGTACATTTGAGTTAAAAGAATATTCTAGCATTATCATACAAGAAACAAAAGCGCATCCATATAATTCAAATTGCATCCATATAATTCAAAATACATCCATATAATTCAAACTGCATCCATATAGTTTTAAAATTGCATTTAATAGAATAATTGCATTCATAACATCATTCATAAATCATATAGAATCATATATAAAGAATTAAACTATTGCATTCATAATGTCATTCATAAATGATATAGACATGCATCACATAACTCATAGCATCATGCAACATACATGGAAAACAAAGCATAATAAATCGTTGCCAAAAAACTGCATATCATGTATACATAACTCAAAAATGATAATGTGTCCGAATACAATAAATCATAAACAAGCCCGAAGGCTCAGATAACATGATCTAAATGTCTCAACCAACATTGCCTCTATCAATAGGTGGATCTTGCCCATTAGATCCTGCCCCAGGATGTCAAGGTGGATCCATAACGCCACCATTGTTGGTCCTCCATGCAGAAGTCCTACTAGAACCAGAATGACCTCGAACCACACTAAAGATAGGAGCTCTTTGTCCCTCAGGCACATTGCCATAGTAGAGTTGTCGATAATAACAAGCCTCCTATGCAGCGTAATAAAGTCTGTAAAACTGTCTGCGTGCATCAATACCTGGAGCAAAATCTTGATCATAGGCAGCCTGAATCATCTCTGACCATCTCATTGCCTCATCTCTCTCCCTCTGGAGATGATCTCTCTCGGTCTCCAATGCACCATAGTCTATGCGGAATGCATACCGCTCAGCATCTCGTCGTTGCCTAAGTCTGGTAACCTCATCCTCTAGACTCTGGATCTGTGCTTTGAGAATCTACGGATCATCATCATCTTTGTCACCACCCTGTCCTCCTCCCCCCTCTGTAGCAGGCATGTCCTCTAGCTCTGGCATATCATTATCATCCCCGTCCTCACTGCTTGATGACTCTGAAGAATCATTGTCATCTCCACTACTCATAGACTCGGTGTCTCCACCAATGTCTACATCCTTGTCTCCTCCCTCATCTCCACCCTCCTCTGCTCCTCCTCCCTCCTCTCCCCCATGTTAATCCTTAGTTGTCATCTAGGATGTTGTATCTATTGTGTTGTGATCAAAACAATCAAATCCATCAGTGGAATATGTCTATGTTTGGCCCACCATGCATCATACTTCGGATTAGTCCCTAGATCTACTGCACCTAAACTCCAACCCCAAGGTAATGCCTGAAGAGCATCAAAATCGGCAACAACAACATGTGGCTATATGCATATACCCCAATCAGAAAACTCACGAGAAACATGAGCAAAGTACATTGTAACAACATGTGCCACCTGTATCTCTCCAAATTGTCTGAGTACATGTCTTGGAAGAGACATCTCAATGATCCTCTGAGTCTCAACTGTCCCCCCAATAAGATATCTCTATTGTCTGTAGAAAGGCAAGTGTTGTGCATCATCTGCCCAACTGGTGCAATCTAAATATGGTCTCCAAATAAAATGCTGTAAAATATCAAGTTGATGTCGCCAGTACAAGGTGTTATCCGAACCCCTGTGTCTAATACCAACTGTGTTTCTGTACGCATAAGGCTCACCAGGCTGCAAGTCAACATGAATAACAGGTCTAGAGATAGAAATGTTCTCCCATGCCCAAGTCTGGAGCAATGTCACACCACAACTAATAGATTGGTATCCCAAGTATACAATATCGTGCATCTGATAATAAACCATGGCTAGAAGACATGGAACCCAAGCATATACTTGACGATGAACAATCATATCATGGAGCACTCTGCCCCATCCAACTGGAAATCCATGATCTCATCTATCAGGAATCAACAAACCACCTACAATATTGCATAAAACAATAGTCAGATCATCATAGTCCAATCGAGCCCAAGGGATATCATAAGGTCCACTAATCTGTAAGTCTTGCACCTCACACTCAAAAAGGGCATATAGTCCAGCAATGCCATCGTCATGATCATAGACAACCCTCTCACCATGAATAGGAATGTCTAGTATATGCCATACATCCTCTAAGGTAATGGATGCCTCACCGGTAGGAAGATGGAAGGAACACGTCTCAAAATGCCATCGCTCTACCGACGTTGTAATAAAGGCCCTATTGGTCGTAACCTCTGGCAAATGTAAAACATAATATAGTCCAAGATGTAGAATATGTGCAATCTCCTCCTCAAGTAAATCAACACGAAGATCAAGTCTATTGGGCCTTCTTTGTCGGTAGTATAACACTCCAATACACAGAGAAAATATTGAAAATGTCAAATATTGGATAACGAGATTACAAGAAATTATCAAACGCATGACAAAAACCTTCAATATATAATGAATGTGTAATGTTCAACACTTATGTGTGACATTTGAGACTATTGCAATACAATTAATGTGTATGCGTAACAATTACAACGTATGCGTAGCATTGACAACCAATACATAAACAAAACAATGTATGCGTAACAATTACAACCAATGAGGTACAGTTAAGCTCTTGCGGCACATTTAAGGCGATTGTGTAACAGTTAAGGCTAATGCGTGAAAAATGACATGCGAATTCGTGATGATTGACAATTAGGTCTGTGGATTTTTTTTGAAAAAAGAGCATAAAAACAGGCAAAAAATCAAGCAAAGATTTAGAAAAATACCATGCTACTAGTCCCCATAGGTCTCTGATAAGAATGTACTCAGTCAGAAAAGTGCACTCGAGCCCTATAGACAGCCATGATGATCAGATACTCGTAGGAAAGCACAAAACTTGTAAGGATTTCCAAGAACCCACCACAATGCAAATGGGCAAATGAAAAGATAGAATCACCATTTATAGCTCAAATTAGGGTTTTTCCCACCTCGACGCTCGTGGTCCCCGCCAACTTCAAACAACTTGTAGGATACTCAAATGATCTTGAAATTGCACAGAACTTCACACGATTGCTCATTATACTAATATCGAAAATATGGTCTCAATTTTTGAATTTTTCGACCACCTTTTCTGAGGGGGCATATTTACACTATATGGTGATTGTCTCAAAGAGGGGCAAATGTAGACACCTAAAAATGTCTCATTGATCATGTACTAATTATTTGTCTAATTGATTAAATAATTCTTTAATTATTTAATTAAGTTAATTAATCATATTCTTCTAATTCATATTTCCTCGTCATCTTACTAATTATTCTATTTCCTATTCTATCATCATTTAATCATTTTAACCATTTTCTAATGTTAATTAAATATTTATTGTTTAATTAATTCTAATTAATTCTCCAATTTAAATAATCTTTATTATTTAAATAAATTCCATTTTTAATTTCTATCTCTATTCAATGAATTAATTATCATTAACCCTCTTCTAAACATTAATTAAATATTTATTATTTAATTAATTGTGATTTAATTCCTTTAATTTAAATAATCTTTATTATTTAATTAAAGTCCATTTCTAAATAATTAAATAGTTTCTTTAAATTATTTAATTAACTAATTGATTCTTCCAATTCTTCCAATTTCTTCTAATTTCAAATACATATGCATGATTTCAAAAATCAAAGTCAAGTTCTAAATATATTCAAATACCAAATTGAATTTAAAATAAATTCAATATTTGAATTAAATATCATGCAAATATTAAATTGAAAATCTAAGTTAAAATGCAAGCACATGCTAAGTTAATTAATTCAATCAATTAATTAATTAAATCATTATCTTTTCAATCTCTATCCTATCTTCCACTTACTTTTTTCCAAAAAGCTTTCAATCAGTTAACTATTCCATCTATTTTAATTGATCATTTCAATTAATTGATTAATTACATCATTTCTTTAATTCTCTCCAATTATTCTTTTTTTGTCTTCTAGTTACTTTTTCTAAATAAAGCTTTCTTTGTCATCAATTAATTCTCCTCCAGTAATTATTTTTCAACTTTCAATCAACTTTTTTATCAATCAGTTAACTCATTTAATCTATTCAATCTATTATGTTCCACCTCCAAATCAGCAATTCAACTATCAATCAGCATGTGAGCTCACCTGAGTTCCACCTCTTGATCAATTTGTTCCACCTCTCAATCAATCCTCCCCAATAATCTATAAATTGAGCATTCAATCTCTATTTTCAACAATCACGAACTTCAAATCTTTGTGTCCCTTGCAAGCAATATCTGAGAGTCATGATACCACAAAGAAGAGAAGAACAATGGAAGCTATATGTGATCATGGAATAGGGAGTTTTAATTGATTATTTTACATTCCTATTTTGATTGATTGTATTATTTCATTGGTTTATTTAGAATTCTTTGATTAGATAGGGATTCATGATTTCCCTTTTATTTCTAATCGATTTGATAGATGAATTTTACATACGACAGTTTGCACACCTTTTGTATTTGCTTGTACTTTCATGTTTGCACGGTCAGATGTTCTTGGTTCTTCTTCATGCACTACATTATGGCTTTCAGGCTCAATGTACCTGTCATAACTCTCCCTTGTCAGCATTATGGGTGGGTTTCTACTATTGGTGCTAATGCTTCCTTGGTTTCGTATTGGAATCAGCTATGTATTTGGTATTTGTTCCTATGTACTTGGCGGATGCAACGACTGGTTACCCATGCATTTTGGTGAGATGTAACACTTCCCATATGGACACTCTTGCATTCCTATTTTTTGGAGGCGACCTTTGATTTTTTCATTTGATCAGTTCTTCAGACTGTTGGTACTTGTGCCATCTATATCTTCGGGTTCCAGATGTTTTGCCTGTGTTTGCCATCTAATTCGGATTTGAGTAGTGTCATTGAGGGCACTCATGCAGATTCATGTCTTCTTGATCTTGATCATCTTTTGTTTTAGAGGAGGTTATTATTTCAGCATCTTAGCAGTCATTCTATGACAGAGTTTGCAACTTCTTCATGCTTCAGTGATTCTTCATGCTCGTCTTTTGTTCCTATCTTTTGGAACATTCTTGTCTAGAGGCTTCTTAGTCCTTCACTTGAGCTTTGATCTCTTCTTGGAGAGGAGTTTTGTTCCCACTATGTTTTCTCCCTTTTCTCCACTTTACAAAGATTTCATTGTACTTGGGTACCTCATCAAGCCTTGTTGTCAAGACCCATTTTGGCTTTCATGCATCTAGTCCTTAGTTGTTTTTTAGCTTCTTCCTATCTTCATCTTAAGGGGGGGATGTTAGAGTAAAGGTATTAGTTTACTTAATATATTGATTTAATAATTAAGTCACCTTTTCTCTCTTTCACTTAAGCTAAATTTAGGAAGCTAAACTTAGGAATATTAATAATTAATTATTAATTATTAATTTCTTTTAGGGTTTTCCTTTTTAGGTTTGATCTCCTTTTGTAAAGATTGATCCCTTTTGTAATTCATTAATTTGATTATCATTTATTGCAATTATTTTTCTCTAGGTTTTCAAAGCAATCTTTGTGTTTTGTGAATCTTTCATTGTTGTGACTGGTTATTTGCATACAGGGATTCACTGGGTTCTGTGAGGTTGTATTCTACAACTTTTTCATGTACTTTTATAAACTAGTTTTTATCTTCATGATTGTTTCTGGTAGGTGTAAATATTCAAAACAATATAAAAATATTTATGTAGACATTGTAGATCTACTATGGCCTCTCTACATCAATGTTTTTGTCAAATAATTAAATAAATTATTACTTAATTAGTTTGGTCCTACATTGGTTATTCTTCACCATTAATTAATTAATTTTTAGCATATCCACCATAATATATAATGAGAAAAGAATGTTATGCCTATGTGGCATAGTCCTTGGAGATCACATCTTAAAACCCCTCCATATAATCCCAATCCTTGTTCTCTTCTCTATTTATTTCACAAAAGCTACTTTCTATAATGCTCTTTATACTCATGCTTCCTCCAAGCATCCATCCTTATTCCCTCCATCCAATAATCCTCTTGTCCCCTATCTAGGAAATCATTCCCTTCTTTCATCCTTATCTATAGACTCAGTTTCTATTGTCATTATTTCCAAGCCTCTACCTCTCATGCAATCCCAAAATAGTCCATCCAAATACAAACAATCTTACTCCAAGCAAGCTTCTCAAAATTCTAAAAGTATTTATTAGTTTTGTTACCAACCTCACTACAAACCTTGACCTATTATACTCAAATTATTATTGGGATATATCAAATCTCAATCCCTGCATTGTTCTTATTGTCAACAAAATTATCATCATATCATCATCATCATCAATCAATCAATTTTTATCTTGACTAGGGGTAACATCTTTGTTTCTTTGCATGATTTGTACATGCTTATTTTCTTGCTTATATGCATTATTGTTTATTTGCATCCATAATGCTCCTAGTAGTATATCACCAGAATGACAACATGATCTTCCACATCATGGTTTCATACGAAATATGTCTTCTCAAAACATTTTATTTTGGGTAAATATTTTATGCACTTAACACACCATCACCTTGGTCCTTATATCTTGCTATGTAATTTTTCAAGTACTATACAAAAATGAAGGTTTCTCAATCGGCCCAACATGACTATTCCATCCACCATTTTTCCACTTCTTCTCCTCCATCTCTCAATCCACATTCTTATCCTAATCTTTCCATCCTTTCGTATCCTTCTATTTTTTATCCTCGAATCCATTATCTATTTAAAGAGTCCATTCATTTTCTTAAAACTCACCTATCCTCTTAAGTGGGCATACTTATATCCTTAATCAAAACTAATTACTTAATTGACATTCCCAATTATCTTCCTAACAATAATTAAAGAAATTCCAATAATTTATTTAAATAAATAATCAATCTTTTATTCTCTTTCTTGTATATTTCACCCTTTATTAAATAAACACAATTATTTGGTCAAGTTCACCTTTCATATCCCTATCGTCCAAAAATAAAATAAATAAAAATTAAATATTGTATTCATTTTTTATACATCAAGTCATTAATTGACTAAAAAACTAAATAATTAACTAATTAATTCACTTGCACATTTCTAAGCATACTTAAGCCATGGTTAAACTTGGTATGCACTTTTCCCATCCATACCATTTCTCCAAATACCATTTCATTAAACCTTATCTATTCATTTTACTAAAAAGATCTACACCCTTCATATTACACATGCATGATATTTCTTACCTCAAATCACATGTCAATATTGTTGGCATTGCATGAAGATTGCATTGATGAAGTATAGTGTTATCATTGATGTCAATTGCAACCGGTATTGAAGTTGTATTGCAAACCAGTAGTGATGTTGTAAAGAAACCGGTATTGTTATTGAAGCTAAGCTCAAACGGTAACCCTAACTAGTTGATAAGCCAAACCCTAACCGGTGAAGCTTGGTGAATCGATTGTGATGATCTATGATCAAATGGTGATCAAAGATGAAGATTCCACGTAAGCATGATGTGCGTAATGAGTTTCAAAGTGGTTTTGGTGCATGAAGATAACCGTTTATCTTGGGAATGAGAAAATGCATAGCATGAAGTGAAAAACGCGTGATGAGCTACAAGATCCAATGTGTGGTGATCCAGGAGTGGTTGAAGTTGTATTGAACAATGTGTAGTTGATTGCTATGTAATCCAATAGTTATGGTTGAACCGATATGTTTGTAATCTCTAAGAGATTTGTAGGTTTTGTGATGTGTTACCGACCTATTGTATTTGTATTTAAGGTCGATGAGTTGTTTGTAATAGTGTTGGCAATTTGGTTAAGTGTGGTAGTGTGATTGTTACCAAACCAGAAGGACTATCTACAAAATGTTGTGAAGGCAGATAGGAGCATAAAAGGATCTGACTAAGCAAGATAGTGCTATTTCTAGATCAGCAAATAACCTGTTGTTCTCTAACCATTACAATAGTTAAATCCCCTAACTGGGTAATCTTTAATAGGATTCTTGTTCAAATCCTCTAACCAGATGATCCATTAGCTTGGATTTGAAATCCTCCACCGAGGTTACCTTTAACAGGGTATTGCCTTTAACAGGGTATTGTAGTCAATCCCTTAACCGGGTGGTCCTTAACCGGATCTGTTCTTAACACGACATTATTGTATAAGCTTCTAACAAGGCTTGGCTCCTAACAGGGTGAACTTTAGAAGAGTTCAGAATACTTGTGGGTATTCATCCCCACCGTGGTTTTTCCCATTTGGGTTTCCACATGAAAAATCATTGTGTCAAGTGGTGAATGATTTTGTGGATGTGTTTTTTTAATATGGTTGATATGATTAACTGGTAAATCCACTTAGATATGTTTAGATGACCGAAAGTGATCTGAAATGAGCTATTACTGATGTTAGTGAAGTGGTTTAATGTTTTGGTTAAATGGTATTTGAGTATCAAATCTGTTACATTGTATCATTGATGTTTTGATCAACCGGTAAAGTTTGACAGTGCAGTTGCAGTTTTTGGTACAGTGTCTAAACCAGATAGTTTAGCAAGTTGTTTCTGAGTTGGGATTAAGTTTGGTGAAATTTTAGTTTGTTTTCTATCTACTGATTCACCCCCCCTCTCAGTAGTTGACCAGATCCTCATTGCTTCATCGAATTATCAATTGGTATTAGAGAATTTCAGCTCCTCTTGTGTTTAAGCCTAATAGCTTGAGGAAAAGATCTAGGAGAACATGATGAAGAAAGAAGGTCCAAAATTCAATAGGGAAAACCACATAATCTAGAGTGATAGGATGAACATCTATATCAAAAGCTTACGAACTCAATATTGGGAACATGTTGTTGCTAAATATAACTTGCTTAGTGGGATTCTGTCAGATGATCAAAAGAAGGAGCAACAGGAGAACAATCAAGCATTGGAGGCCATTATCAATTCCTTGTCTAATTCAGAGTATGTTGATGTCCATAGATTGGAGACTACCTACAAAGTGTGGAAGAAACTGGATGATATTTGTAGCGGTGATGAGCATGTTAAGATTGCCAAAGAAGAGAGTCGGAGAGGTAAATCTGATGATATGTGGATGGCTGAAGGAGAAAACATTCAACAGTATGGTCAGAGGATCAAGGAGATAGTCGGTGAGATCAAAAGTGTTGGAGGTACAGTGGAGGATACCACAATGTTTAGCAAGGTGTTGAGAACCTTTCTACCAATCTACGCTATCTGAGTTGCAGCCATTCAGGAACTCAAATCTATTGATAAAACAAAGGTAACTCTTGATCCTATCATTGGTAAATTAACTACATTTGAATTAAATGGTTTTGATGGAAGTGTTCAAAGATCAGAATCTGCATTTAGAGCCTTAGTTTCAACCCGACCGGTAAGGAAAATCAGAGAAGTGAGTCATAGTCATGAGTCTAGATCTAGTAGAGAGGTAGATGATGAAGATAGTTTGATTGAGCTTGAAGCATTGTTAGCCAAGCGGTTACCCAGAGGCACTGGTAAGTACAGAGGTAAATTACCAAATGGAGATAATGAGAAAAAACGTGAGAAGTATAAGAAGTATAAAAGCAAAGGTAAAAGAGATAGTCTCATTGCAGTGGATGGAGGAATTACAAATGATGAATTTAAAGAAGATGCCAATGAGGACATTGACTTTGTTGCTATTAAAGAAGAGGCATCATATCAAAAGGCATTGGTCTCTCACATGGATAGTTCATATGATTGGATTATAGACAGTGGTTGTTCACACCACATGACCGGCGATCGGAGTAAGTTTCTTACTTTGAGAGAGTTTAATGGAGGTGTTGTGAGATTTGGGAATCATTCACCCTGCATGGTGAAAGGAAAAGGATCCATTTCTTTGAATGGTAAAAGCAGTGTAGATGATGTCTACTAGGTTGAAGGTCTGAAACATAATCTTTTGAGTGTTGCTCAACTCAATGACAAAGGTTACCCACTAGAATTCAAGAATGGAGTTTGCAAGATTTATGGAAGCAAAGGTGAACTCATTGCAAATGGAAAATAGACCAAAGGTAACTTGTTTCATTTAAGTTCTAAAGTCAATAGTTGTTTAATTGCAAAAGTAGAAGATAGTTAGCGTTGGCATCAAAGATTTTGTCATGTAAATTTTGACAACATTGTAAAAGTCAGTAAGTCCAAATCTGTAAGAGGTTTGCCATAGTTGGACAAATAGGTGAATGCTTTGTGCAAGGAATGTTAGTTAGGGAAGATGCCATCCTCAACCTTCAAGAGCAAATCTTTCTTAGCAGAACATTTGCTAGATTTGGTTCATACCGACCTTTGTGGACCAATGAGAACTAGGAGTATTCAAGGTGATCGGTATTTCATGATATTTTTTGATGACTGCTCAAGGATGATGTGGGTCACATTATTGAAAGACAAGACATAAGCATTTAGAAAGTTTAAGGCATTCAAATCCTTACTTGAAAATGATAGTGGTAAGAAGATAAAGTGCTTAAAAACTGGTCAAGGTGGTGAATTTACTTCAGACGAATTCACTAAATACTGTGAAGACAATGGAATTAAGAGGCATCTTTCTGCACCTAGGACACCACAACAGAATGGTATTGTAGAAAGGAACAATCAGTCAGTTGTTGAAGCTGCTAGGACTGTGCTAATTCAAGGAGGTATAGCTAAGACATTCTAGAGAGAAACTATCAGCACAACTGTTTACACGATAAACTGGATACTGGTTAAAAGAGGTAAGGATAAAAGTCCCTACGAGTACTGGTATGGTAGATCACCTAATGTCAGTTACTTAAAAATATTTGGCAGCAGATATTTTATCAAAAAAAGTGATTATGTTAGTAAGTTTGATGCTAAAAGTGGTGAAGGCATATTTATTGGTTACTCCACCAAGAGAAAAGCTTACAAGTGTTACAACAACTGAACTAAGAAGATAATTGAAAGTGTTAATGTTTGAGTTGATGAGTTTCCTGAGAAATCAGGAGAAACTTGTGAGGAGAAGGAGGAAGAAGAACCTTACACACTATTTTTGGAACCGGAACTGGTGAAGCTAAAAGTTGAAGAGCATAACAGAGAAGCTCAGTTTAACTAGAATAGGAAGGTCCAGAAGAAGATGAAGAAAATGAAGTAGAAGAAGAACCTAGAAATCAAGAACATGTAATTCCAAGGTATGTTAGACTCAATCACATCCCCTATCAGATTATTGGAGACATGAATGCATGTATGCTAACTAGAAAAAGGCTTAGAGAGAACTCTTGTATGATTTCCACCATTGAGCCTAGAACTGCAAGAGAAGCATTTGGAGATGAAGACTGGATCAAGGCAATGGAAGAAGAACTTGACCAGATAGAGAAGAAAAATACATGGTCATTGCTACCCAGATCGAAGAACAAGAATGTAATAGGTACAAAATGGGTATTCAGAAACAAACTGAATGAAGATGGAGTAGTGGCCAGAAATAAAGCCAGACTGGTATGCAAAGGATATGCACAAGAAGAAGGTGAAGAATATGGTGAGACATTTGCACCAGTTGAAAGATTGGAAGGAGTAAGGACTCTACTTGCATTTGAAGCATACAAAGGATTTAAAGTATATCAGATGGATGTTAGGTCAAAATTCCTAAATGGAATATTGGAAGAGGAATTCTACATTGAACAACCAGATGGTTATGCTTTAACTGTAGAAAAGGATATGGTGTACAAATTACATAAGGCATTATATGGACTGAAGCAAGAACCTAGAGCATGGTATGAAAGATTGCACTCTCACTTGGTGAAGATAGGTTTCTCAAAGAACCGGTGAAGATATTAACATATATCTCAAGACAGAAGGAGACAAGATACTAGTATGTGAGGTATTTGTGGATGATATCATTTTTGGAGGTCATGATGACATGTGTCATGATTTTGCTAATGAGATGAAGAATGAGTTTGAGATGTCACTGGTAGGTGAGATAAATTATTTCATAGGTCTACAAATCCAACAGATGAAGGAAGGTATTTTCATCACACAGTCCAAGTATGTGAAATAAGTATTGAAGACTTTTGGAATGGGAGATTGTAAACCAATTGCAACACCAATGGTTACAGGTTGTAAATTGTCTAAGGAGGATGATTTTGCATCAATGGATGAAAAGGAGTACATGTCAATGATAGGTAAATGACATTATATTGTCCACAACAGACTGGACATTGCTCATGTAGTAGGATTGGTTGCCAGATTTCAAAAGAGCCCGAAGGAGACACGCATGGTTGCTACCAAAAGAATTTTTAGATCTTTGAAAGACACAATTGATTATGGATTATGGTATCCATATGCAGGAAATTTTGATTTAAAAGTCTATACAGATGCAGATTGGGCAGACAATGTTGATGACAAGAAGAGTACAACTGGAGGAGCATTCTTTCTTGGAGGAAGACTAGTGTCTTGGAGTAGCAAGAAACAAAGTTGTATCTCTCAATCAACAACATAAGCTGAATATGTTGTAGCATATATGAATTGCACCCAAGCAATCTAGAGGAAACACATTCTGGAAGGTTTCAAGTTGAAGCTATCAGAACTAGTAAGGATTTTCTATGATAACACTAGTGTGATAAACATTTCAAAGAATTCGGTGTTGCATGCTAGGAAAAAACATATTGAGTTGAAGTATCATTTCCTGAGAGAGAAAGTGCAAAGTAAAGATGTGTCACTGGAGCATGTATCTAATAAGGAATAACTAGAGAATATCTTTACTAAACCTCTCCCTAAGGCTACATTTGAGTATCTTAGAGGTAAGTTAGGGGTTGTAATCCTACATGAAGTCAATTAAGCAGATGTGGAAGACATCACTCCCGGAGCTTATTGAAAATCTTGAAGATGGATTGGTGTAGAGTGGAGATACTCCACAAGGGGAGCAACTAGTTGAAGATCAGTGAAGCATGGAATGTTTAACCTTCACTTTGGTATTGTTGTCAAAGGGGGAGAAGAACTGTATATGATTGAATAGCTAGTTACCAGCTGAAGACATGAATATACAGTTAAGGAGAGTACATAAAAAATGTAAACCAGGATTCCTATACTTGTGTATGAGTTTACTCTCAATCATCACAATTAGAGGGTATTGATATTTGTATTGCCATCAATGCCAAAGGGGGATATTGTTGGCATTGCATGAAGATTGCATTGATGAAGTATAGTATTGTCATTGATGTCAATTGCAACCGGTATTGAAGTCGTATTGCAAACTGGTAGTGATGTTGTAAAGCAACTAGTATTGGTTAACCAGTGAAGGAAACCGGTATTGTTATTGAAGCTGAGCTCAATCGGTAACCCTAACTAGTTGATAAGCCGAACCCTAACCGATGAAGCTTGGTGAATCAGTTGTGATGATCTATGATCAAATGGTGATCGGAGATGAAGATGCCACGTAAGCATGATGCGCATGATGAGTTTCAAAGTGGTTTTGGCACGTGAAGATAACCGTTTATCTTGGGAATGAGAAAATGCATAGCATGAAGTGAAAAAACACGTGATGAGTTATTGATGAATACTAAGAGGGGGGGTGAATTAGTATACCAAAAAACACTACACTTAAACACTTAAACAGTCTAAAGATAAACTGGTAAGACAGCTTAACAGACAGACCGGTTATCACACAAGCAAACCAAAATGCAAATAAAGTATTCACCCACAAAAGCAATACAACCATAACACAAGATATTTGATGTGGAAACCCAAATGGGAAAAACCATGGTGAGATGGAACTCACAAGTCACTATCTGTAGAATAGAAACCAAACTGGTTAAGGTCAGACTAGTTAAGGTCTTACAATGTTCTTCACCAGAACAGATCCTGTTAGGAATCTCAATCTCTGTTAGGAGATAAGTCCGATCAAGGACTACCTTACTAGAGGATTTTAGATTCACAGAGGTGAACCACCTTGTTAGAGGATTTTACAAAGGCTACTCTGAGCCTACCTGGTTAAGGGATACAAACTTGTCAAAGAGGTAAGTAATCAACAAGTGTGTGATCTATCAGATAGCACAAATTGCTTGGTTAGATCCAGTATGGCTCACAGCTAATGCATTACAACATTACTTCAGTCTTCTCTATCTCTCACTCAGTTACAACTTGATCTTCTCAGATAAGATCACTCTTACATCAACTCATCGACCACCTTAAACCCTAGCACAAACAAAAACTTTCTACAACAACCTAGAACCCTAGACATGATGTCCTTATGAAGGAATCTGATTTCATCGTAGAATAGATGGGGTTGACAGATTTTTCTTAGTAGCACATTTTCCTCATCCAAAGCGTCCCTTATATCCTTTTGGTCTTTCAGCAGTTCAGACCGGAGTTCATTCAACTTCTTCACCAGAGAAATGTTAAGAGCCTTTTGATGCTCTTTCTTGACATTTTCCTCAGCTGCTTCTTCCAGGCTCTGCACCTGATCATCCACTACTGTACATAGTAGCTTAAGCTTTGCTAGTGATGATTCAGTGTTGGGAAGATTGGTACCGGGGATCAAACTAGTAAGGGTGTCTACAGCCGCTTGAATTATATCTTGCTCCTTTTTCCTTCGAATGATTTCAAGGCGCTCTTGAGCAACCTTGATGCTCTGCATTAGCTCCGATTCACTTGCAAACTGGAGATCGATAGGACTGGTGATATCAGCCGGTTTGGCTTGACTCCCGGTTGCCTTCGGAGTCTCCATCTGTGTGCTCTTCACCACTTCCACTGCCTTGTCCTCTTCTGCTTTCTTTTTCTCCACTTCCTTGTCTTCCTCTTCCTTCTTCTTTTTCTTTGCTTCCTTCTTCTTTTCTTGTTCCTTGTCTTCCTCTTCTTTCTTTTTCCTCTTAGCCTCCTTCCTCTTCACCTCTTCTTTCTCTTCCTCTTCCTTCTTCTTCTTTTCTTCTTCCTTCTGCTTTTCCTTTTCTTTATCTTCCTCTTCCTTCTTCTTCTTTTCCTCTTCCTTCTTCTTCTTTTCTTCCTTATCCGCTTCTTCTTTCTTTTTCCTCACATCTTCTTGCTTCTTTTTCTCTTCATCTTTTCTTTTCTCCTCTTCCTCTTTTCTCTTCTCTTCCTCTTTCTTCTTTTTCTCATCTTCATCCCTCTTCTTCTTCTCTACCTGTTCCTTAGCCGCTTCCTGTCTGTCATCGGCTTGCTCACTGCCCTGTTCGGCCTGTTGCACCTATCTTGTTCCCTCAGAAGGTATGTCCTGAGTGACATCTTCTACGTCCAGGGCACCGACATCAATAGTCTTGATTGGTTCTTCAACCAGGTTCCCTTCTTCATCAAAAAATTCATCCGGTTTGGATATAACCGGTTCTTTTTCCGCTTGCAGGTTGGCCATACATGCTTTGTGAGCATGGATAGCATGATCCATATACTGATGAGTGTCTTTTTCAACATCATCAACTCTTCCCTCTAATAGCCAGAGTCTTCTTCTCCTTGTGAAGAAGAGTCCTTTATTTTGGTCCAAAACATCAAATAATTCTGAGTTTGAGAGGTTGGGAAAGTATTGTGCAAAGACGTTCTCCCTAATCTCTTGTTCTTTTTCTATGGCAATGCGCTATTTATTATCTAATGCCTTATATAAGGAATCCGGTGTCTAAGATTTAATCTCTGATGGTGACTGGTCATTCTTACACAAATAAATAATAATCTCCTGTAGTACTTCTTCTTTCTCCTCATCACTAAAATCATCATAATAATCTACTAAGTCATGAAGCAATTTTCTCCTAATATTCTTTATTGTTCTTCGACAATGTGTCAAAGGTTTATATGAGGAGATATCAATATTTACTGGTGCAGACACTGTCGGTTAATTCTTCTTCATCTTCTTCGTCTGTCTGGCCTTCTGTGGCATCTCCTTAGACTCGGTCTTTTCAGAGTCTGGTTCATTTGACTTAGTCTTCCTTTTTCTTTCAAAGACTTTTGTCGGTGCCACTTCTGATTTCTTCTTTGTAGGTGACCACTTGGTCACTCTTGGAGTTGTAGTAGTAGCCAGTGCCGATGCTGCAGGCACTGCCTTTGCCTTCTTTGCTGCCGGTTCTTTTCCTTTCTTAACAGAGGGTTCCTCGACCGATGCAATCTTTTCCAGATAGGTTCCGGTCCTCTTTGCCTTAGGATCAAGAGGTGAGGCAATAAGGTTTGAGGCATACCCTTCTAGCATATCATACATCACCTCATAGCCCATTGGCTCCACTTCTTCCATTCTAGGCTCAACAACCTCCATTAAGCATTTGTCCACCTGGATGGTGAAACAAATGTAATCTTCATATTTCTTGACGATGTCACCTAAGATCCTCATCCTTTGACTCATTTTCCATCTGAACTCATCAAAATACTTGTTTAGCACATTAGGATAACCGGTTCTAATTGCTTGAATGCTTTCCTTGATCTGCTTGGTTACCGGTTGGTCAGGAGACCACTGGACATCTCTTACTCTGAGAAAGTAGCCTTGGAAATAGAAGAACAACCCAACCAATAGTTGTCTGAACTTGAATCTCAGTGCATTATCCTGTTTGATCGACTTCAAATTAGACAGGAGTTGCCTCTGCATACCAGTGCACAGGTCAAATGATGCATCCTCTTTAATCATCCGGTAAGCGGCATTTACCGCTACAGCAGATACAGAGTTAATTCTGTTGGTAGAGAATGTTCGGTAGCCTATCACCATGCAGGCATACTTAACCAGATCATCCTTGATGGAGTTGACTGTCATGCCTCGTGAATCGCTCACTGAACTGTTGAGCCTTGACATTTCTATTTTGCTTATTGTCCTTAGGGCTGGCACTTCCCCTGTGTTGCAGAAACCGATGACTGCATGAATTGCCTGTGGCATGATATCATGTGTCCTCTCTAGGTACATCTTGTCACCATGGACTCTACTCAAAATAATCCTAATATGATCCTCTGTAAAGTCTTCTAGAAAGTATACAACATTATGGAGTTTCTTCTTCTCTAAGATACTATATTCTGGTTTGATTTTCTTATCCTTTCCACAAAAAAGACCCAGTTGGGAGTGGATGGCTAGAGACCCTAGGTCTTCAATCTTGCAATCAATATAGTCAAAAATTCCCTCTTCTACTATCACTCCAGCTGGAACTTATGATAGGGTATTATACTTTGACTTCCTTTGAATGAAACTTTCAGATTCAATGGATGCACTAGAATTGGTATGAGATGTGGAAGCCATTGTAGAATGTTTTAAGAACTCGAGAGATACCTTTAAATCGTGAATTTAGGGCTTTCTGATTCTCCTTCACTCTACACTCCGTCGATTGCTGAATCACTGCTTTGTGTTCTCCACTTGACCGTTTGCAATTTGAATTTGAATCTCCTTTGCGATTTGTCAATTTCTTGAAATCTCAGCTCAAATTGCCTTTTCTTCACTCTGCTCTTTGAAAAACTTTTCTTCGCTCAAAAATAGATAGTGAGAAATGATTTGAAAAATGCTTTTATACATGTCTCTCACCTACCGCCATTAATGCTCCTCTATTAGGGCAAAACCCTAATTTGCCTTTTTACCATTTCTGGTCTTCTACCAAGCAACAAGTATCACATACTGGTTAAGGTCTTTTACCAGTGTAAACCAAGGGTTCGATAACATTCCGTCATTTGGTCCCCCTAAGCCTTTTGAAGCTTAGTTTGCCGGTTCCGATATTTCCACACTAGGTGCAGAAACCAGTTCCTCTTCCAACATTGTTGGTTTCTTCCTCCAGGTTTTGTTCATGTCCACTTGAACTGTTTCAACATTAATTTATCCTTTCGGAGTGATCGGTATATCATCAAATACACTCTTTCTGCTTCTGTAGAATCTTGCCACATGACCCGGTTTGTTGCAATGATAGCAAATCATTCCAGGTGCTCTCCAAGGTCCATTGTTCATGTTTCCATTCTTCCTTCTGCATGTAGTAGCAGTGTGACCATGACCATGACAAACCCAACAGTTTGCTCTCCATCTAATTACCGGTTGATAGCCATTGCTTCTTGGCTAATGATTGAAGACATTAAACCATTTGTGGTTCCGGTTCACAAAAGATTTCGGACCAACTCCTTGGGTCCTCTTAGGATATCTTCCGGTGTTGTTCATGACAAACTTGCATTCAGATGCTCTATGCCCAAACTTGTTGCATGCATAACAATGACCATTGAACTTATTGGATCTAGGTGTATTGTTAATAAAGTAAGGAAAATTATTGTAGGCTTTTCTCCTACATACATTGGCAGTGTGTCCTTCTTTAAGACAGTTAAAGCAAATAGGTTTGAATTTTTGCTTACCTTTTCCTTTGAATGTCAGTTGCTTCTTTGATGTTTTAGCATTTGTTCCTGAGAATTCTCCTTCCCCATGACCAGAGAAACCAAGTCCATTGGTATTCTTTGCCGGTCTAGATGACTCAAGCTTTTGCTCTAGCTTAACAATGCTCTTGTTGAACTTAGCAAGTATTTCCTTTGACTCGGAGAGTTCTTTGGATATAGCAGTATTTGTCTCCATTAGGCTTGCATTTTTAGAGATGACTATGTTCAATTCATCTTGTACTCCTTCTTTTTCCATTCTGCTCTCATGAAGGTGAGCAGTCAACACTCTAATCTCTTGTTTCAACTTGGAGATCTCATGATCTCTGTCCTTCACCAGATCTTCAACTTTCCTCTGGTTCTCAAGCTCTTGACTAAACTGGATAGTCAGTCCTTCCAACTCCTTTCTCAAATTGGAGTTTGAATCATTCAGCTTATTTACTTCTGCTATCATGGCTTCCATATTTGCTTCATCTGTAGAACTATTTTCAGATAGCTCCATCAACTTTTCTGCATGTTCTCTCCTTTTTGCTTGAGATGCCTTGTATTTGACCATAAGATCATCATAGGCTTGCTCAGACTGAGTGAGTCATTGAGTAAGTTCCCTCAAGGTGTATTCCACCATATCTCTTTCCAAGTGGTTAAACTTATAGAAAGGTAGGCTCTGATACCAATTGATGAATACTAAGAGGGGGGGTGAATTAGTATACTGAATACACTGCACTTAAACACTTAAATAGTCTAAAGATAAACCGGTAAGACAGCTTAACAAACAGATCGATTATCACACAAGCAAACCAAAATGCAAATAAAGCATTCACCCACAAAAGCAATACAACCATAACACAAGATATTTGACGTGGAAACCCAAATGGGAAAAACCACAGTGAGATGGAACTCACAAGTCACTATCTGCAGAATAGAAACCAGACTGGTTAAGGTCAGACAGGTTAAGGTCTTACAATGTTCTTCACCAGAACAGATCCTGTTAGGAATCTCAATCTCTGTTAGGAGATAAGTCTGATCAAGGACTACCTTGCTAGAGGATTTTAGATTCATAGAGGTGAACCACCTTGTTAGAGGATTTTACAAAGGCTACTCTGAGCCTACTCGGTTAAGGGCTACAGACTTGTCAAAGAGGTAAGTAATCAACAAGTATGTGATCTATCAGATAGCACAGATTGCTTGGTTAGATCTAGTATAGCTCATAGCTAATGCATTCCAACATTACTTCAGTCTTCTCTGTCTCTCACTCAGTTACAACTTGATCTTCTCAAGATAAGATCGCTCTTACAACAACTCATCGACCACCTTAAACCCTAGCACAAACAAAAACTTTCTACAATAACCTAGAACCCTAGACATGATGTCCTTATGAAGGAATCTGATTTCATGTCGGTCCAATAAGATTACATTTCAATTTCCTAGGTTCAATGAATCTAGACATACTCAGTAACATGACACAAAAAGCACCGTTAGTGTGTCGGCACCGTCAGACAATCGGTGGATTGGTAACTCATCACAAAATGTTGGTTGGTAACTCAACACAAAGTATTACTGGTTCATACAAAATATCGGTTGCTGGTTTGACAAAAATGGAGACTGGTAAGAATGTGTTATGCCACTTTGCTCCCTCGTACCGCTTGAGATCTACAAACCGCTTGGGGTCGACATGCCGCTTCAGACCGGGAAACACATTCTACAAAATCACCAATAGTCTAAAGACTAGAATACAACATACCGGTTGGAACAGATACTGGTTGAGCTCTAGCTCATACATATAAAGGGGATCTCAATGCAAGTGTGTGTCCATCAATGACAATCACAACATAAACATAAAAAATGCCAACAGTTATAAGATCCAATGTGTGGTGATCCAGGAGCGGTTGAAGTTGTCTTGAACAATGTGTAGTTGATTGCTATGTAATACAACAATTATGGTTGAATCGATGTGTTTGTAATCTCTACGAGATTTGTAGGTTTTGTGATGTGTTACCGACCTATTATATTTGTATTTAAGGTCGATGAGTTGTTTGTAATAGTGTTGGCAATTTGGTTAAGTGTGGTAGTGTGATTGTTGTCGAACCAAAAGGAGTGTCTGCAGAATGTTGTGAAGGCAAATAGGAGCATAAAAGGATCTGACTAAGCAAGATAGTGCTATTTCCAGATCAACAAAGAACCAGTTGTTTTCTAACCATTACAACAGTTAAATCCCCTAATCGGGTAAGCTTCAACAGGCTTCTTGTTCAAATCCTCTAACCAGGTAATCCATTAGCTTGGAATTGAAATCCTCCACCAAGGTTACCTTTAACAGGGTATTGCCTTTAATAGGGTATTGTAGTCAATCCCTTAACCGGGTGGTCCTTAACCAGATCTATTCTTAACATGACATTATTGTATAAGATTATAACAAGGCTTGCCTCCTAACAGGGTGAACTTTAGAAGAGTTCAGAATACTTGTGGGTATTCATCCCCACTGTGGTTTTTCCCATTTGGGTTTCCACGTGAAAAATCATTGTGTCAAGTGGTGAATGATTTTGTGGATGTGTTTTTTTAATATGGTTGATATGATTAACTGGTAAATCCACTTAGATATGTTTAGATGAATGAAAATGATTTGAAATGAGCTATTACTGATGTTAGTGAAGTGGTTTAATGTTTTGGTTAAATGGTATTTGAGTATTAGATTAGCTACATTGTATCAGTGATGTTTTGATCAACCGGCAAAGTTTGATAGTGCAGTTGCAGTTTTTGGTACAGTGTCTAAACCAGTTAGTTTAGCAAGTTGTCTCTCAGTTGGGATTAATTTTGGTGAAAGTTTAGTTTGTTTTCTATCTATCGATTCACCCCCCCCCCCCTCTCAGTAGTTGACCAGATCCTTATTGCTTCATCATATTATCAAATATGTCATTCTCATTCATGTGGCGAGATCAATCACATGTCATAATCACACATCCCCATGGTATTTCTCACACATGTGCGAGAAATTTCAATCTCCACCCTTCGTTCAAATTAAGATAATTTTGACCATCCAAATTACTTTAATTCTTGCCCTCTTCAAGTGCATCAATCAAAAGGTACCACTTTAAGGCCCCTCCTTCATCCAATCCTCTTAATCAAATTCAATCATTGACCCCTCAATCAATGCCAACTCTTGATTAATAATCCTCCCAATCTATAAATCAAGCATCCCCAAGCAAAAAAAGGATTAGACTGCAAACTCATGCTATTGGTTTAAAGAGAAACCACATACCATCTCTCAATCACAAATGCATTGGAGAATAGCCACACATATTGTGTGTGTAATAAGGAGTTATGAGTGAGATAATACTTTAGTTTTTCATCTTCTATTCAATTCCCTTGGTTAATTAAAGGTGTAATTAGGTGTAGAATAATATTTAAATGTGGTAAATTTTTGGATATGTATGTAATTATAGATAGGATAAAATTAGATATATTTAGATAAATGTGAATGTATACACAAGAAGGCCAAATAGAGATTTAATAATGAATCAAACATAAGATAACAATGTGTCACTTATTCATTTATTATCATATTAAAAATTTCCACCGAAATTAAATCTAAAACCAAATAAAAATTGACACAAAAATACAAAATTCATCATTAGAATAGTTTTAAAGAAAAAAAAAATTCATCTATTCTTTTCTAACAAACAACCTATGTATAAAACCTCTACTTGAAAAAGTTTGTGAATTTCGTGGATATTAACCCTCCAAGACAATAGGCTAAGCTGGAGTTTTTGTTGGTGTAATTATTTATTCATCTTGGATATAATTACACTTTACTTGAGTTTACTTAGGTACATGCACCACATTGTAGTTTGTATATGAGACACCTAGGGAGATGTGCATACATTGGGAGTGTCTATGTAGGAGAATTTCCACATTTTATGGTGTGATCTTGTTATTACTTTATCATATCCACTTATTGTGGAGTGATAATTCCACCTTCAATGGGTGATCCACCTCATGTAGAATATTTTACTATTTCTCCTACCTACCTCTACCTACCCTTGCATCTCATTGAGTCACATGTCATCTTTGTGTGCTCTCTTGTCTCTTAGCCTTGCCTTTATAAGCAAACTCACTACATTGTATGCAATTCTTGATGATCCAATTGATCAGTATTTTGCATCTTGATTAGAATGCAGTTTATTCTTATCAAATATTTTGTCTCTCTTATTGTGCTATTCAATGTGCTCTTGATCTTGGCTATTTTCAACAAACTCTTACATGGTATCAGAGCCTATAGGGCTTCATTGATTGGTCTTTTTGGAGATCTTTTAGAGCATTATATTTTCAAATTTGGGAAGTTGCTCATTTTGGGTGCATCCTATGGTGATTTGGACCTCATGGTTGCGTCCAGGTGGCCATTTCCAAAAATTTTGAGTATAAATTCGGCCTATTTTGGAGAAACAAAAATTCGGGTCTTGGAGAATTTTTTTTAGCCTATACAGCTAGTATGGTACAATTTCTTTTTTTTAAATTATGTGAATTCAATTTATAAATATTTTTTTTATTAATTCGCAAAATTAATTTTTCAGGCATATTGTAAAAAGTTTTTTGGGGTTTTCAAAAAATCAAAAGTTCTTTATTTCGTGGGGCGGGGGGGGGTCTGCTGACTACCCGACCCCCGGATCGTACCCTACGTATGATAAAATCTATATTATTGGGCCAACTGTACTTTTTTTGACCATTTATTTTCCGGCAAGCCCCCTCCAGTTACTTCTCCTCCTTTAGGCTCCACTGCTCCAACACCGCCCACCACCAACAACCCCACGACCCCTACTGCCTGCTCCACTTCATCGTCAGCCCAACCTACTCCCAACCACCAATGCTACTTACTCCCGTTGTTCTCCTACCACCCTGGTCACTTGGCTTCGCTACCGGATCCCATGCTCGCTTGGCTGTCATGCTCTTCCGGCAGCTTTCTGGCAGCCTCAACCGGTCTCTCTCACCTGACGCGAGTTGGGACCTGCGCTCGCCACATGGCAAACGACCACTGGCCCATGGACACCATCACAATAGCAGGACCCTCCATGCAGTCCCCGACCAGCCCACGTCCATGCCATATGATGATGTTTTCTACACAGGGTGACACGTGGCATACACCTATTGGTCCACGTAGCATACACCTAGTCAGCACCCAAGTGGCACCCTGTCAGCAAGCCACGTCCCTTTTCCACATCGACGTATGGATCCCAGTCACCGAGCACGTCACCTTAACACATCAAACTACACAGTCAGCTATCCATACAACCACGTCACCCATTGAGGTCATCTTTCGTACTACTGACGTCATCATCTGTACAGTCAGGGAGCAGGGAGCGATGACCTAATGACTGTCAAATTTATCATCATGAATCTCTGATGTCAGCACTGTGTCAACAAATTTTGAAAATTTTGGAGCCCCCTCTCATATTGAGCTTTTTGATTTTGCAATTCAACTTCAAGAGGCCATATCTTGCTCATTTTAGCTCCTTTTTTGGTGCAATTTTTTTTGATTTGGGATAATTTTCTGTGCTCTTCCTAGTGGTGGAGGAATTTTTTGAATTTGATAGACACATTTTCACAATTTTTAGTTTTTGATGATTTTACCTGTCTAATCCTCAATTTTGCAACTTCAGAGGCTTCGTTTGGGGTCATACGACCTCATTTTTAGGTGTCGTTTTATTGAAAGTGCATAATTTTTTGTCTACTTTCATAATCTGCCATCAGTTTACAGTGATTTTGAGTAGAAATTGTACTTTCAGTATTTGGTCATTTTTGGCCTATTTGGTACTTGTATTTTGCTTGGATCTTAGTTTAGATCACTTGTAGTATTTTTTGGGGTCTCTTATAGCCTATTTGAGGCAATTGTAAAGTTCAAATCAGAAGTCCACCTTGCCTTGTTTTGCAAGTGGCCCATTGTACACGCACTAAGTATAAAGTGTCAAATCATCATTTTTTATTTTTTTATTTTTTTGTGGGGGGGTTTCTTGATTGAGTAATTTGAGGGGGTGCCTTGTGTGATTGTGCCTCTCTTTATCTTGTGTTTTTTCATTTTGGTGCTATGGGTTCTCCTAAATTTCCACTTTTAACTCCACATAATTATGAATCATGGGAGATTAAGGCATGGAATAAACTAATGGAAAAAGGACTCATTCATTATGTAAATAGAACAATAACAACACCACATGATCCTAAGGCTAATCCTAATGCTCAAGTTGAATGGCTCACTAGAAATTCTATGGCACTTGGAACATTGAGAAAGTATGTATCATATGACCTCATTTTTCACATTGAGAAGTGTACAACAATTAAAGAGGCTTGGGATATTTATGACAAATTGTATGGTCAAGTTGATGAGATTAAGGGCTACAAGCTTGATAGTGAACTCACCATATTGGATCTTGAGGATTTTGATACAATCCAGTATTTTGTCACAAAAGCAAATGAGCTAAGAGCAAAGCTAAAGGATTGTAGCATTGACAAAAAGGATGCTCAATTGGTTTACAACTTTTTAGACAAGCTTCCATCAGAGTATGCAACCTTTGTATCTGTCTTTCACACGCATCGATTGGCTCAAGGTGCCTCCTACACTCCATCCTTTGATGCATTCACAAAGATGTTGATAATTGAGCAATCTAAGTTGACTAAGATGGGGATTCTCAAATCTTCAAAGTCACAAGCTTTGGTGGCTAATAAAGGGAATCAAAGGAATCAAGGAAAAGGCAAGAACCAAAAGCAACCTAAGCATAAGACACAATAAGATCTAGAGTACAATCCTCATCTCCACAACAAGGTGACTCTACATCCTCACCTAAGAGGAAATCAAATAAGGACAATCTTTTTTGTGCATATTGCAAGAATTCGGGACATGATGAACAACGTTGTTACAAGAAGGATATTGATGAATTGAAACATCTTCTTGAGAAGAAAAAAATTCCTTTACCTTCTAGAATGTCTACTTCAGCTTCTTCTTCCAAAGAAAAGGATAAAGGGAAGGATTTCACTTTTGTGACAAATAGAGGAAAGGGACAATCTATTTGTGCTAATACAAGTCATGATTCAGGGAGATGGCTTCTAGATTCAGGGGCTTCTCATCATATGGCATCTTTGCAGTTTATGTTCTCTTCATTTGAGCCTTGCACCATGCCACATATTTGGATGGGAAATCATACATACATAGATGTGATTGGGAAAGGATCTATTGCCATTGGGGATAACTCCTTCAATGATGTGTTGTGTGTACCCCATCTGAAAAACAATCTTATTTCCATCTATCAAATCACACATGGGGCAACAAAGAAAATTGTGGAGTTCACACTTGATTTAGTTATCATTAGAGACTTGGAGAGTAGAGCTATCATTGTGACTGGGGTGGTTGATAATGCATCTTGGTTGTACTCCTTTTCACATTTTGGTCCTATTGATAAGGTTGATTCTTCAAATGATGATTCAGATTTTGAGGAGAACTTTGGGTACTTGAACTTGGGTGTTCTAACATGTGACCCCGTTCTTGAGCCTTCCATTTCATCTCCTCCTATTGATATCACACCACCTATTGCACCTAATGATGTAGATGTTGCGACAATTTTTCCTTCTTGTGATTCAGTGTAGATATTCCTTGTCTTCCAGCTTCAGTTGATTGGGATGACTACTTGACAGACATTGCAGGTTTGTTTGTGGAGTCCTGCATTCCGGATCTGGGAGACATCATTGATAACATTCATCTTCTCTTTCATGAAGATGATCCTTCTTCGATTGTTGCGAGGGAAAACTCCGACCCTCTTGTTCATTCTTTACATGATCATTCTTTTGAGGTTGACATGATTGTGGATTCTTATGTACAATAGTTGGAGGAGGTCTCTTTATCCTTAGAGGAGACATGTGAGTCTTTGGATTTTGTTCTACATTCATCTCCACTAGATCTTGGTGTGCCTTTTTCAGTAGTGTGGATCTTGGAGGGGGTAACTTTCAACATCGACATGGAGACACTTGAGCAGTTTTCAAAGACTCCATTCATCATGAGTTTTTTTCCTACATCTTCGCTTCATGATTGGGGAGACTTCATGGCTACAACCTTTGGTTTTGTTTCTTCCTAAGGAGAGGAATGTTGTTCGACGATAATGGAGCAGTTTCTTCATTCGGTTTCGAGCTTTTACCATTGGTGCAGATTCTACATTGAGGGGGGGATACTTTGTCTCTCTTCTTCTCTCATATGGGGGGGGCTTTTTCCTCACATGGGCTTTTTTCCTTCTCATACTTCTTTGAGAGTCCTTTGTATATAGTTTCCATCTCTCTTATGGGGGAGGTTTTTTTTCCCATTGGGTTTTTCTCTCTTTCCTCGCTTTATGGGAGATTGCATTTGCATTTGTACATGGGTACCTAACATGGCCTTGTAGCCGGGACCCATCTTGCATTGCTTAGTTGCATTGTAGACTTAAGTGCATTCCCCTAAGTTGCACTTAAGGGGGGTGCTGGCATAATTATTAATTCATCCTAGATATAGTTACACTTTACTTAAGTTTACTTAGGTAGATGCACCACATTGTAGTTTTCATATGGGACACTTAGGGAGATGTGTATACATTGAGAGTGTGTATGTAGGAGAATTTCCACCTTTTATGGTGTGATCTTATTATTACTTTATCATATCCACTTGTTGTGGAGTGATAATTCCATCTTCGGTTGTTGAGTTACCTCATGTGGAATATTTTACTATTTCTCCTACCTACCTCTACCTACCCTTGCATTTCATTGAGCCATGTGTCATCTTTGTGTGATCTCTTGTCTCTTAGCCTTGCCTTTATAAGCAAGCTCATCTACATTGTATGTAATTCTTGATGATCCAGTTGATCAGTATTTTGCATCTTGATTAGAATATAGTTTATTATTATCAAATATTTTCTCTTATTGTGCTATTCAATGGGCTCTTGATCTTGGTTATTTTCAACAAATTCTCACAGTTTTTAAAATTTTAAAACTTATATGGGTCTTGTTAAAGATATGAAACCCAACAGACGAGGCTTTTGGTTTTCCCAACGGGCGTGGCCTTTGGTTGTCCGACTTCCTTTCTTCAGTTCAACTCTTTATTTGCTATATTCGCACCTTGATGTATTGTATTGTGAAAAACACTTCTCTAAATAAGAATTTCCCCGCATTGATAGTGGATGTAGCCAATATTGGTGAACAACTATAAATAACTTGTCTCTATTCTGTTTGTTGTGTTTCTTCACTCTATTTTCTACATATTTCTATTACATCTTCATTTTTTCAATTGGTATCAAAGCTCGGTGGTGTAGCTGTAGATGGTTGGGAATTCAATGAAGAATTTCCTAAGTTATGGAGGGAGTGAAGATAGAGAAATTTGGGGGTCAAAATTTTGGTCTATGAAAAGTGCAAATGGGGTCAAAACTGATTAAGCAGGATCTCTCACTTGCGCATGAAGGGCAAAGAAGCCATCTACGATGGTGGATGAAGAGTGGGAGAAGTTGGACAAGAAGGAAAGAGCTACGATCTTGCTCTCACTATCCAATAATGTGCTATTTAACATTTCAACAGAGAGAATTGGAAGGAGTTGTGGGAAAAGCTTTCTTCAATGTATGAGATGGCTTCAACTTTGAACAAGGTATTTATTATGAAGAGGTTATACAATCTGAAAATGAAAGAAGGTGGAATTGTTTTAAATCACCTTAAAAAATTCAATAAATTAGTTACCCAATTGATTTCAGTGGGCATTCATTTGGATAGTGAAATAAAGACCATTTTATTATTATGTTCTTTACCTAAAAGTTGGGAAGGTGTAGTAATGGCAGCTAACACTTCAGTGGCTGCCAAGAGAAAATTGAATTTTGATGATGTTGTAGGCACTCTTCTTGGCAAAGACATGAGAAGGAAAAATCAAGAGTCTCCTTCCAGTGATTCCCTAATCATGGTGAGTAGGGGCAGGCCTCAAGATAGAGGCAAAGATAATAACAGAAGAAGATCCAAATCTGTGAAAAGATTGAAATCAAGAGGCAAAAATATGGTGATTGTTTGTTTTGTGGTAAAGCTAGCCACACCAAGAAGAATTGTTTCTCTTACAAGAAGGTGCAAGAAAAGGTTAAGGACAACGAAGCCAATACGGTCTATGATACAGAGGAAAGTGTTTTAATCCTCTCCAAAAGTGACACTACTTCAAATTCGTGGATGTTGGCCATGCTACTTCCTGCATGGAGACCTTCACAAACTACCAAGAAGGTCAATTCGGAAGAGTCTACTTAGGGGACAATAAAGCATGTGATATCATTGGCAAAGGTGATGTTTTGTTGTAGCAAAGAGGTTGAGATAAGTGGCTATTAAAAGATGTACATCATGTTCCACAATTAAAAATAAATTTGGTATTTGTTAGCGAGCTATATGAACAAGGATGTAATGTTAATTTCTCTTCGGATACTTGGAAAGTGACTAAGGGAGCTTTAGTGGTTGCAAAGGACAAAAAAGTTGGTAGTCTTTATGTGTATGAAAGTCACACCGAAGTGGGAGATGCATTGACGGTTGAGGACAACGGAACAGAGTTGTGGCATAAAAGGCTCGGACATATGAGCAAAAATGGACTTGAAGTCATGCTTAAAATAAAACAACTTCCAGGTCTGAAATTCATTGATTTGGAGTTTGCAAACATTGCCTCTATGATAAACAAAAGTGGGTCAGCTTCTTGAAGACCGGTCGTGACAAGAAGACCACAACCTTGGCGTTTGTTCACTCAGATGTCTTTGGACCTATTGAGGTAACCTCTATTTGGATGACCTAATTATTTAGTCACATTCCTTGATGATTGCACTAGGAAGCTCTAAATTTATATGCTCAATTAGAAATCTAAAGTGTTTAGTAAATTTAAAGTTTTTAAAGCTTTAGTCGAGAATCAGTTTGGGCACAATATTGCATGTTTACAAATAGATAATGGTGGTGAATTCTATTCATTAGAATTTGATATTTTTTGTGCGGATAATGATATTCGTAGAATAAAAATTATTCCTTTTACACCTCAAGAAAATGGTACAGTTGAGAGGTTGAATAGAACAATTTTGGAGAGAGCTAGGTGTATGCTCTCTAATGCTGGTATGGGTAAAGAATTTTGGGATGAGGCATGTGATATTGTTGTTTATTTGATTAATTGAGCACCTTCATCTCAATTACAATTTTGATACTCCAAAGGAGAGGTGGATGGAAAATGGATTTCCTATAGTCATTTACGTGTGTTTGGTTGTGAAGTGTTCGCTCTTGTTCCCAAGAAGAAGTGAAATAAATTGGATCCTAAATCGAAACACTACATTTTTGTTGGGTAGGGCGAAAATCAATATGGATTTTGGTTGTGGGATCCAATTGCTAAGAAGATTATCTAAAGCTATGATGTGATGTTCAATGAAAAATCCTTTCTAGCTTTACAAATTCAAAATAAACCAATTACAGAGTATGTTCCTCTATCACTTTTTGAGAATGTTTTCTCACCAGGAGTTTTGCAGCCATTACCGAATTCGAATCGAGTGGGAGCTTCTTCAATTATTTTTATTTCTCCACCATCTCCATTTGAGATAAGTTTTGTCATTAGACAATACTCAACATAATGTCTAATTTGATAGCACGGGGCATATCTCAGAGGAACCTTGTCCTAGCACACAAATTTTATAGAGAATCCACGACTCAATCCAGAGTCTTCTCAAGCTGATACCTGATGTCAACAACTCATCTCAGGGACTTTTAGCTCTCCGTAGGGTCCCTCCATGCTGGGAACAGAGTTGGATTCACCATTTCGCTTTGGACCCTCTTCATCGGTTGCTGCTAAATATTCATGGGTTCATTTTGACTCTACCTATCCTACCTCTACTTCTACGATGCCTTCTTCCCCTCAATTCGGGCTTCGGTCTTCAAGCTTTGCTCATCTATAGCGTGATTCTCACCGACAGAGTCAAATAGGTCGCAATCTAGGGGACTTGGGCTCTATGCATCTGTTCCATGCTTCACCTAATCATTCACAAACTGAAGCTTTAAGTTGGTCTTGTTGACATTTTGAGTTTGTTGGTATTTTGCATCAAGATTGCATTAATAATATGTTGTCATTGATGCCAATTGAAACGGTAAATGGTATTCATGTTATTGCTGATATTGTTGTTTTTGATATTGGCTAGTAACCGATAAGAAGAGATTTGTGGAAGACGTTGTAAACCTGTATGTTAAGTTTTTGAGTTGAACCGGTGTAAAGGGTTAAACCTTTCTATGTATTGTAACCGGTAAACCCTATCAGTTGTTAAACCCTAACTGACCAAGTTTGATGGTTTGTTATCTAATAAGTGGTAATGATGGAGACATGTGTGATCATTTGATTAATGAGATATTCAAATTGTTTTGGCATGTTTGTTCTTGTCTAGGGAAGGAGCAAAGTGGATTGCATCTAATGCACAACGCGTGATGAGTTACAAAGTCCAATAGAGCGGTGATCATGGAGCGATTGAAATTGTCTTGAAGAATGTGAAGAGATTGTCATGATTTCTAATGGTTAAGATTGTATCGACTTGTTTGTAATCTCGATGATGAGAATTAGGTTTTTGTTGTGTTACCAACCTAACTGATTTCTATTTAAGGTCAATGAAGTTGTTTGTTAAGGTTGTTGGCAAGGTTGGTAGAAAACCTATTGAGCGTATAGTTGCCAAACCGGTGAATGGATTTGCACTTTGAGTGAAGGCGGACTGAAGGTTATAGAAGGATCTGATCAAGCAAAAGTAGTTCTATTAAGATGGATCAACAAAACTGTTGTTTTCTAACAATTACAACAGAAGTTAAATCCCTTAACCAGGTAAGCTCTAACAAGCTTGGTTATTCATTAAATCCTCTAACAAGGTGATCCATTAGCTTGGATTCTTAAATCCTCTAGCGAGGTTACTCCTAATAGGGTATTGTGCTTCTAACAAGGCATATTTGTAAATCCCTTAACCTGGTGATTCCTAATCGGAATTAGTTCTTAACAGGACTTATTGTAAAGCTCTAACAAGCTTTGGCTCCTAACAGGGCGAAATTCGAAACAATTCAAATAGCTATCCTTGTGAGTCTCATCTCACCGTGGTTTTTACCTATTTGGGTTTTCCACTTATAAACATTTGTGTCAAGTGGTGAATTCTTTTATGGTTGTGATCTTATTTGTTGATTTGGTTAATCTCTAATAAGGCATGTTAAGTAGAAGCATTAAGAGATGAATATGTTGAGTTATGCTTAAGCATTGTTGATATTCACAAGATTGAAGTTGTTTACTGTTAAAGTTGTCATAACAGTTAAACCGGTTGATGTCAAGTATTCTTATGAATATTGATCTTGACTGAGATATGATTACTTTGTTTAACTGAGTTTAAGTTTGGGAACTTTGTATCAGTTTTTCAGTATACTGATTCACCCCCCCTCCTCTCAATATTCTACTGGATACTTATTCTTTCATCATACCATCAATTGGTATCAGAGCATCTCAGGTCCTCTTAATCTAAAAGCCTAACAGCTTGAGGAAAAGATCTTGTAGATCATGATGAAGAAAGAAGGTCCGAAGTTCAACAAAGATAACTATAGAATATGGAGTGACAAAATGAAGATTTACATTAAGAGTCTTGGTAGTCAGTATTGGGAGCATATAGAAAATAACTATACTACACCTACTGGACCTCTGATTGATGATCAGAAGAAAGAACAACAAGAAAATCACCAGGCACTAGAAGCTATTATCAGTTCCCTGTCTGATGTTGAATATGTAGATGTTCATGGTCTTGAAACTGCATATGAAGTATGGAAGAAACTAGAAGAGATTTATAACAGTGATGAACATGTTAAGATTGCCAAAGAGGAGAGTCTAAGAGGCAAGCTTGACAACATGAGAATGTCTGTAGGTGAGAATATCCAGCAGTATGGTGAAAGGATTAAAGAGATAGTTGGTGAGATAAAGAGTGCAGGAGGGAAAGTGGAAGATGCCACAGTAATAAGTAAGGTACTGAGAACCCTTCTACCAGTCTATGCTATCTAAGTTGCAGCTATTCAGGAGCTGAAATCCAATCATAAGACAAACGTAACTCTTGACTCTATTATTGGCAAACTTATTGCTTTTGAACTAAGTGGCTATGATGGTAGTGTACAGAAATCAAAATCTGCATTTAGAGCTTCTGTCTCTAACCCATATGTGAGAAGAAGTAGATATACTAGCCATAACTATGAATCTAGACTTAGCAGAGATGCTTAAGATGAAGACTGCTTAGTAGAACTTGAAGCATTGTTGGCAAAACGACTGCCTAGAGGTACTGGTAAATATAGAGGTAAGTTACCTTTAAAATGTTTTGCTTGCAACAAGATTGGTCATATAGCAGCAAATTGCCCTAATGGTGAAAATGAATACAAGAGAGACAAATTTCAGAAATACAAGGGTAAAGACAAGAGAGATTGTCTTGTAGCTATTGACACTAGTGTTATTGATGAGGAATCGGATGATGATGCTAGTGAAGGTATTGTGTTTGTAGCAATTAAGGAAGAAATGTCAGATCAGAAGGCACTAGAATCCAAAATGGATAACTCTGATGATTGGATCATTGATAGTGGTTGTTCACATCACATGACCGGTGATCAGAGTAAATTTATTTCCCTGAAGGAATTTGATGGCGGTGTTGTCAGATTTGGCAATGACTCACCCTGTATCATTAAAAGTAAGAGAGTTATTTCTCTTAATGGGAAAAGCAATGCTGACGATGTCTATTGGGTTGAAGGCCTAAAGCACAATCTTCTTAGTGTGGCACAACTTAATGATAGAGGATACCCACTGGAATTCAGAAATGATATATGCAAAATCTTTGACAACAAAGGAGAGTTGATTACAACCAGTAAACAGACCAGAGGTAAACTATTTCATCTCAATCTTAAAGTTAGCAACTGTTTGATTGCAAAAATAGATGATAGCTGGCTTTGGCATAAGAGATTTTGTCATATTGATTTTGACAATATTATTAAAGTAAGAAAGTCTAAGATAGTAAGAGGTCTGCCTCAGCTAGACAAACCGGTTAATGCTCTTTGTAAAGAATGTCAACTAGGAAAGATGACTTCTTCAACTTTTAAGAGCAAGTCCTTCTCAGCAAAGCACTTGTTAGATTTGGTTCATACAAATCTATGTGGACCAATAAGAACAAGAAGTATTCATGGTGACATATACTTTATGATCTTCACTGGTGATTGTTCAAGGATGATGCGGATCACATTCTTGAAGGATAAAAATGAATCTTTTGGTAAATTCAAGGCATTCAGAGCCTTAGCTGAGAAAGAGAGTGGCAAAAAGATAAAATGTCTAAGAACAGATCAAGACGGTGAATTCACTTTTGCAGAGTTCACTAAATGTTGTGATGATAATGGTATCAAGCAGAAGCTTTCTGCACCAAGGACACCATAGCAGAAAGAAACCATTGGTCAGTGGTTGAAGCTGCTAGGACTATGTTGATACAAGGTGGTGTATCAAAAACATTTTGGAAAGAAGCTGTAAGTACAACTGTGTACACAATGAACCGAGTTCTAGTAAAAAGAGGTAAGGTCAAGACCCCATATGAGTACTGGTATGGGAGATCACCTGATGTTAACTATTTTAAAATATTTGGTAGCAAATGTTTTATTAAAAGAGGTGATTACATAAGCAAATTTGAAGCTAAGAGTGATGAAGGCATATTTCTTGGCTATTCTACCAAGAGTAAGGCCTATAAATGCTTCAACAACCAGACATAAAAAATTGTTGAAAGTGTTGATGTTCGTGTAGATGAATGTCCTGAAATTGTAGAAGGAACCAATTATGAGAAGAAGGATGAAGATTCTTGCATTTTGCTTTTGGAACCTAAAACTGTTAAATCAGAAACCAGTAAAGCAAATCCTGATGAACTTGTTCAATCAGAACAAATAAATTCAGAGGAAGATGACAATGATGAAGCTGAACCTGAAGAGAATGATCATGTTATTCCTAGGTATGTGAGACTGAATCACAGTCCTGAATAGATAATTGGAGATAAGGATGTTGGAGTACTAACTAGAAGGAGAATAAGAGAGAACTCTTGCATGATATGCACCTTTGAGCCTAGAAGTGCTAAAGAGGCATTTGGTGATGATCATTGGGTGAAAGCTATGGAGGAGTTAGATCAAATTGAGAAGAACAACACTTGGACCCTGGTACCCCGACCGGTAAACAAGAATGTTATAGGTACTAAATGGGTGTTCAAAAACAAGTTAAATGAAGATGGTGTTGTAGTTCAGAATAAGGCAAGATTAGTATGCAAAGGTTATGCACAAGAAGAAGGAGAACACTATGGAGAAACTTTTGCACCAATAGCAAGGCTGGAAGGTGTCAGAACATTGCTTGCATTTGCAGCCCATAAAAAGTTCAAGGTATACCAGATGGATGTTAAGTCTGCATTCTTGAATGGGATACTGGAAGAAGAGGTTTATATAGAGCAGTCTGATGGTTATACATTGACAGATAAGGAAGACATGGTATGTAAATTGCATAAAGCCTTGTATGGATTAAAGCAGGCACCTAGAGCATGGTATGAATGACTTCATATTCATTTGATGAAGATAGGCTTTACTAGAACCAGTGATGACAACAACATTTATCTCAAGTCCGAAGGAGATGAAATACTGGTCAGTGAAGTATTTGTAGATGACATTATATTTGGAGGTAATGATGACATGAATAATTGTTTTGCAAATGTAATGAAAAATGAATTTGAGATGTCATTGGTAGGGGAAATAAAAAATTTCATAAGCTTATAGATACAGCAGATGAAGAATGGTATTTTCATTACTCAACCCAAATATGTGAAAGAGGTTTTGAAGAATTTGGGTATGTAGTACCCTTCCTTGTATGAACTTATTAGACTCATAGTTTATTATTGTTTGTTTTTTAGTGGATACATTACCATGATGTGTTATTCAGACTTATATGACATTATTTCATGCTTTATCTGGATAAGTGATGATTAATTTATTGCAGTATTTCAGTACTTGTGAATTATGGCATTTTATGAATTATATGTTGTGTGTCTGCAAGTGTATTGGATGTAAGGGGACGATTTTCCTTCACTCATTTCGGTGAGACAGGGAACGTCGTGATTCTCCTTCATTGGTGTGTATGTCGTATTTTCTATATTGTATATATGCATGTGTGGTTTGGTGATGCAGGATATTGCAGGTACAAGTACCGAGTAGGTACGGGGTATCGTCTCCACCTGGCTTCACAGGTCTGAGTGTACCTTATATTTTCCGATGGAAGTCGAGGAGGTAGTAGTTGACCCTATTTTACTCGGTTACACTCGTGTGAGTGTTGTCAGTTGGTCTTCCTATCAGTTTGTTCGGCCTTCGTGTATTGTCGTTTGAACTTTTTATGAGTATTTGCTTGAGGTTTGCTCAGTTTGTGTGTTTAGTGGTTTTAAATTAATTAATTACTTTTATGGAGTTATCTCATAGTTGGTATTTTTGAACTATGTATTTAATGCATTGAGATTATAAATTTAGTTAATTAAAAGGAATTATTAAATTAAGTTGCAAGCTACATGATATTAGAAATATATTTTATTTAAATTTTAGTGGAAAAATAAATTAGATTAATTGCATTTATTATTTCCTAGAATTTTAAATAAATAAAATAAATGAATAAATGAATTCATTAAAGTTATAGCATTGCTTTATTTTCTTTATTTAGAAAATTAATTAATTTACATGAGAAAAGAAAAAAGAAAGAAAAATAATTTTTAATTATTGCATGTTAACTTATCCTTGGTTAGAAAATTAGAAAATAAAATAAAATTGCTTTTATTCTAAATTCAGGTTTTTGGGGAAAAAGATATTTAACCTAGAATTTTAGTTTAAAAAGGGGAATAGGTCATTATTTTAGGATACACAAGAAACAGGTTAGGGATTTAGGTGAAGAAAATTATTTGGAAGCTTGTTGAAAAGATTAGGGCTCTTCTATAGATTTCTTCCAGGAAAGCTATACCAGGTTGGGTGGTTTCTTTTGATTGTTGTTTTAAGAAAATATTTCTATTTCTTCTATCTTATGAATGATGTGTGTGTTAAGATGTTTGTCATATCCTCTCTGATTAATTTTGTTCTTAGCTAAAGTCCATTCCTGAAGTTAATTTTTGGTTTATGGAAAGAAGTTATTTTTTGGGTGTTTTTAGATTAAAATTTTGAGAAGATTTGGAAAAGTTATTATGGAAAATTTTGCCAAGATCTGAGAGGAATGGGATTACCAAAGAAAATATTTCTTCTTGTTTGATTTTTGTTTCGATACTTGGCTATGGCAGTCCTTTTTAATATTTGTGTATCTCTGTGGAATTATTTAGTTATTTTAGAAATAAATTTAGCCATTAATTAAATTTATTGTGCTATTAAAAGTTAAGGGAAATTATTTTATTATATTATTTTAGAGAAATTATGTATTAATTAATTTCCCTTTTAATAAATTTGATTGGAAATAAATTTTGGTTGGAAATGGAATTTATTGGTTTTTAGGTTATTGTATGTATAAAAAAAAAAAATTTAAATTAAATTAAATTAAATTAAAAATAATAATAATAATATTATTATTATTATTATAATTATATATGTATATAGTATTCTCTGTGGTTTTAATTATGTTATTTTGGAAATGAAAGATATTTCAAAATTAAATCTTCTTTTTATTATATATTTTAATGTGATATAATTATATAATATTATATTCGTAGAATATATATATTTATGTAATTATATTATATTATTATATATAATTTTTAATTTGGAATTTAATTTAGATTATTAATAAAATCTAATCGGGTTTATTTGTAAAATTAATCATGAACATATAATTAGGGGGTTAATTTTTATGTGAATTTATTTAACCTTATTAGACAAATGACAAATTGATTTCTTTGTATTAATATAGTTGTATTTTCTTGTTTTTTGGAAAATCTTTAATTGCAAGTTATTTATGTTTTTGACTATTTTAAGAAAAGATTGCCTGTATTAGAATCTTGTGTAAATGGTGTTTGCAGTCAAGCTTAATTCCGTTGCAATTCTAGTTGAGTTGCCATTGTGTTCTATGTTATTATATCTCCTTGGTCAGGTGTTGTTGTATAACCTTATTGATGTGAGTCATTGTGTGTTTTGTCCAAATTGTCAATCTTGGGCTAGTGATTGTGCATCATTCACCTATGATTTGTCAGGATTAGTTATGGTTGTTTGTTTCGCCATAGAGTTCTCATAGAGAGACCTTTCCTATTAGTGTCCTATGAGAGAGAGTGGTTTTCGAGCGGGGGTCGTGCCCGAAGTGGATGACAGGATAACCCATCGAAAGTCAATTAAAAAGTGATAACCTAATAATATATTGGGGGGGAGTGAGATAAATATTAATTAAGATAATGTAACTCGTGCATAGGTGTAGTGCTAGTATAGGGCTCATAATGCTACGAGAAGGCCTGGAATGGCAAACTTACCACCTTGTCTTCACGAAAGGATTGGTAGGGTCCACATGAGACTTAGTTGGAGCCGAAAGCTGGGAGAGGTTACCAGGACAGAGAGCCGGGACCTAGGAGGCCTACCATGGTAACCATCAAGCTATGCGATGACACTCTCTCCTTAGAGTCACTAGTGTTGTGAGTTGGGTCACATGGATGTTTGCGGAGCCTTGTAGGTCTTTCGTACTTGTCTTACTTTGCTTGCTTGAGGATTTTCTACTATCTCCTAGCATGGTGGGGTGGTTCCATTTCGGGATCACATGGTCGGGTGGTAGTGCCACTTCCTGTCGGATGTTATGGATTGTATCTTCAGGCGAGGAAAGGCTTCGCTAGTGTTTCTTGGTTCGTGGTTCATGTACTAGCTCATGTATGTGATCACTGTTCAATTTAGACCTTGTGGTCATTGTATCAAACTTTTATGTAACCTTGATATTGTAACTTTGTAATCTGTGGTATCATTGGAAGCCATGTATTTATGGATATTGTAATATTATGTCAGTGGAATGTATGTTAATGCAATTTCTTTGATCTTATGTATAAATGATTTATGAAAAATTGAATGCATTGGAATACTTTGATTCTTTCATTATGGAATTTAGATGTATGTGTAGTTTTGAACTTAAGCATTTACTTTATCTAATTAAATGGACAATTGGATTAACCATGATGTTAATATAATCTACGATTAATCTTCGTTAGTAACCCTTAGGAAATCATGTGTTAGTCTTCCACTGTGTTATTAGATGTGCAATGGTTATAATTAATGCACTTAATCTTTAAAAAAAAATTATTTCACCCTTTAGTTGCCTAGTTGTGTTGTTTTCTTTTAGGGTTCCTGGCGGGGCATTACATGATATGAGTGACTGTAAACCAGTTGGAACCCCAATGGTTACAAGTTGTAAATTGTCCAAGGAAGATGCATCTAAGTCTGTAGATGAAAAGGAATACAAGTCAATGATTGGCAAACTACACTATGTTGTTCACAGTCGACCAGATATTGCCCATGCAGTTGGTATTGTTGTTAGATTTCAGAAGAATCCAAAGGAGGCACATCTGATGGCAACTAAGTGAATTTTTAGATATTTGAAAGGTACTGTTGACTATGGGTTATGGTATCCATATGGTGGAAATTTTGATATGAAAGCATACACAGATGCTGATTGGGCAGGAAACATTGATGACTGGAAAAATACTACCGGTGGAGCATTCTTTTTAGGAGGAAGGCTAGTCTCTTGGAGTAGTAAAAAGCAGAGTTGCACTTCACAATCTATTGTTGAAGCTGAGTATGCAGCAACTTATATGAATTGCACACAAGCTATGTGGATGAGGCACATTTTGGAAGGTTTGAAGATAGAAATCTCAGAACCTATAAAGATTTTGTGTGATAAAACAAGTGCAATAAACATTTCAAAAAATCTTGTTTTGCACACAAGGACTAAGCACATTGAATTGAAATATCACTTCTTGAGGGAAAAAGTTCAAAGTAAAGATGTTATCTTGGAGTATGTTTCTACCAAAGAGCAGCTTGCAGATATCTTTACCAAACCTCTGCCTAAAACCACTTTCGAGTATCTTAGAAGTCAATTGGGGGTTGTCCCTCTTCATGAAGTTAGTTAAGCATGATGTTGATTGCATCAGTCCCTGAACCACTTGTAGAATCTTATATGGATTGATGAAGGAGTGGATGTATTCCATAGGGGGAGCATCAACATCACAGTGAGAGCATAATTGCATGTTTTACTTTCACTTTGGCATGTTGTCAAAGGGGGAGAAGAATTATGTGATTAGGGAGAAGAATTATGTGTCTGATTAAGTGAACCAGCGGTAGGCTGAAGACAAACAGAGCAAGGTGAATATTTGGTAATGTAAACCAGATTCGTATTCACCAATCTCACCAATCTCAGCAACAATCAGAGGCGTTGATATTTGTATTACCATCAATGCCAAAGTGGGAGATTGTTGGCATTTTGAGTTTGTTGGTATTTTGCATCAAGATTACATTAATGATATGTTGTCATTGATGTCAATTGAACCGGTAAATGGTATTCATGTTATTGCTGATATTGTTGTTTTTGATATTGGCTAGTAACCGGTAAGAAGAGATTTGTGGAAGATGTTGTAAACCTGTATGTTAAGTTTGTGAGTTGAACCGGTGTAAAGGGTTAAACCTTTCTATGTATTGTAACCGGTAAACCCTATCAGCTGTTAAAGCCTAACCGACCAAGTTTGATGGTTTGTTATCTAATAAGCGGTAATGATGGAGACACGTGTGATCATTTGATTAAGGAGATATTCAAATTGTTTTGGCGCGTTTGTTCTTGTCTAGGGAAGGAGAAAAGTGGATTGCATCTAATGCACAATGTGTGATGAGTTACAAAGTCCAATAGAGTGGTGATCATGGAGCGGTTGAAATTGTCTTGAAGAATGTGAAGAGATTGTCATGATTTCTAACGGTCAAGATTGTACCGACTTGTTTGTAATCTCGGTGATGAGAATTAGGTTTTTGTTGTGTTACCGACCTAACTGATTTCTATTTAAGGTCGATGAAGTTGTTTGTTAAGGTTGTTGGCAAGGTTGGTAGAAAACCCGTTGAGCGTATAATTGCCAAACCAGTGAATGGATCTACACTTTGAGTGAAGGCAGACTGAAGGTTATAGAAGGATCTGATCAAGCAAAAGTAGTGCTATTCAGATAGATCAACAAAACTGTTGTTTTCTAACAATTACAGCAGAAGTTAAATCCCTTAACCGGGTAAGCTCTAACAAGCTTGGTTACTCATTAAATCCCCTAACAAGGTGATCCATTAGCTTGGATTCTTAAATCCTCCGGTGAGGTTACTCCTAACAGGGTAATGTGCTTCTGGCAAGGCATATTTGTAAATCCCTTAACCCAGTGGTTCCTAACCGGAATTAGTTCTTAACAGGATTTATTGTAAAGCTCTAACAGACTTTGGCTCCTAACAGGGCGAACTTCGAAAGAGTTCAGATAACTATCCTTGTGAGTCTCATCTCTCCATGGTTTTTACCTATTTGGGTTTTCCATGTATAAACATTTGTGTCAAGTGGTGAATGCTTTTGTGGTTGTGATCTTATTTGTTGATTTGGTTAATCTCTGATAAGGCATGTTAAGTAGAAGCATTAAGAGATGAATATGTGAGTTATGATTAAGCATTGTTGATATTCACAAGATTGAAGTTGTTTACTATTAAAGTTGTCATAACAATTAAACCTGTTGATGTCAAGTATATTTATGAATATTGATCTTGAATGAGATATGATTACTTTGTTTAACTGAGTTTGAATTTGGGAACTTTGTATCAATTTTTCAGTATACTGATTCATCCCCCCACCCCACTCTCAGTATTCTACTGGATACTTATTCTTTCATCATACCATCAGGTCTAAGGAGTCCCACCAAGGCCAAAAGCCTTTTATGTCTTCTGTTGCAATGGAAGGCTCATCACGTGAGGAGCATAGCTCCCGACCGCCTCTCTCCCAACACATCTCTTTACTTATGCAATGAGCCACAATGGAGAAGACGCAGGGTGTAGATTCTTCACACCCCATAATACAACTCTCTCAATAGGGGACTAGCATCGAGTTCCCAAAAAACCTTGCAGTGAGGTGATTCCCAATCGAAAAATCAATTGAGAAGGTATACCAAGCAACGTCGACCTCCTGTGAAGTTCTCCGATTATGAGTTATTATTCAATGAAGAGGCAGAGCCCGAGCTGTTGCTTTGATCAAATAAAGCCAACTAATTTTAAAGCTGCTATTAAAGATGTTGATTGTCATAAATGGCAGGATGCAATGCGTGAAGAGATGGATTCATTACTAACAAACCAAATTTGGGATTTGGTACCTCTTCCATCAAATAAGAATGTATTGAAGAACAAATGGGTGTACAAATTGAAGGAGGAAGATGGAGGCAAGAAACGTTATCGCGTCAGGCTGGTTGTGAAAGGTTATGGTCAATAGAAAGGTATAGATTTTGATGAGATATTTTCATCAATTGTGAAAATGACAACAATTCGAGCAGTTTTGGGTCGCATAGTTGTTTGAGATTTGGAGCTTGAACAACTTGATGTCAAGACTGCATTCTTACATGGAGATGTTGATGAAGAATTGTATATGGAGCGAACTGAAGGGTTTGCAAAATAGGGGCAAGGACATCTTTATTGCAGGTTGAAGCGAAGTTTGTATGAGCTCAAGCAAGCCCCAAGGCAATGGTATCTTAAATTTGATCGCTTCATGATTGCGCATAAGTTTATAAGGTGTGAATCTGATCCATGTGTTTATTTCAAACAACACCCTAATGGTGAATTTGTTATTCTTCTACTTTATGTTGATGAGATGTTAGTAACCAGCACTAGCATGAGGATTGTTCGTGAGCTTAAGGATTAGTTAGCTAAAATATTTCCTATGAAGGATTTAGGGGCAGTGAAAAGAATTCTTGGTATGACCATTTCTCGGGATAGGAAGAAGAGAGAAATCAGGTTGTCACAAAAATACTACATTGATAAGGTTTTGGATAGATTTGGTTTGACCGGTGCTAAGCTTGTCAGCACTCCTTTAGCTGGTCATTTTCGTTTATCTTCTGACGTGTGTCCTAAAATGCAGGAGGATCATAAATTTATGAAAGGCGTTCTTTATGCATCTATAGTTGGCAGTATTATGTATGCCATGGTCTCTATTCATCTGGATATTGCTCATGCAGTGGGAGTTGTGAGCCGATTTATGAGTAATCCCGGTAAACCTCATTGGGAGGCGGTCAAATGGATCTTAAGGTATCTAAAAGGTAATTCTGATTATGGTTTGTGTTTTGGAAGAGACAATGCTCAGTTACAAGGATTTGTTGATTCTGATTTAGGTGGAGATTTAGACAAACGAAGGTCTACTACCGGTTATATTTTCACTTTCGCTGGGGCAGCCATTAGTTGGGTTTCCAGATTGTAACAATCAGTTGCTCTTTCTTTAGCTGAGGCTGAATACATGGCTCTCTTTCAAGGATCCAGGGAGATGATATGGTTGCAATGTTTGTTACGTGAGTTGAGCCATAAACAATCTGATTATGATATTTTTTTGTGACATTAGCAGCGCTATTTTTATGGCTAAGCATCATACACCTCAACGTTGCTCTAAGCATATTGACTTGCAACATCACTATGTTCACCATGTAGTCAAAGAGGGCAAGTTACGGGTTGCTAAAATTGATACAACCTTGAATCCAACTGATGCTTTGACAAAGGCAGTCTTGAGAAAGAAGTTCGAATATTGTAGGACTTCTCTCAGCATTGTACCAGTTTGATATTTTGAAGAAAACGTAGGGGAAGTCTTGATTTGGAGCAGTCTTTGCTGGTCTTCAAGTGGGAGTTTGTTAAAGATATGAAGCCCAATGGACGGGGCTTTTGGTTTGCCCAACGGACATGGCCTTTGGCTGTTCGACTTCCTTTCTTCAGTTCAACTCTTTATTTTCTGTATTCACAGCTTGATGTATTGTATTGTGAAAAACACTTTTCTGAAAGAATTTCCCTGCATTCATAGTGAATGTAGCCAATATTGGTGAACCACTGCAAATAATTTGTCTTTGCTCTGTTTGTTGTTTTTCTTCACTCTATTTTCTGCACATTTCTACTACATCTTCGTTTTTCAGCTCTCCCTTCAAATTTTAAAAAATTATACCAAATAAATATAGAATAGTAGTCTTCTTAAACCTTAAATGGTTCAAGAAAATGGCTGAACCCTAAGCTAAAAGGCTCTGTTTTTTAAGGGACCTCTGTGCTCCTAAGCGCAGAAGTTTTTTGAATATTTTGAAATGCAGTGGTAATCATATGTATTTACTCAGAATTAATACAAACTTTAGCTCTGCCTTTACCGACCAAAAAAAAAAAGAAAGACAGTCTATGATCATTTTATTTAAAATTTAAATTAACTGTCCCTGATTAAGTTGACTTATGACTTCGTTGGGATCACACGTTTGTGATTGTTTTCTGAACAAAAAATCTGCTTTGAGATGTTTCTTATCTGTGAAAACCCCACGCGGCTTCAAGATTGAATGTTTTTTTCAAATTATTTGTTTGATGGTTATGGTCCATTGTAATTCCAAGCAAACACAGCTACCACTCACCACATCACAAGTTTTGGTCACTATTTTAGTCTTAAAATGAATGGCTTAAAAAAATTCCAGGCCTGGTTTAGAGTTTAAGGACATAAAACAGGGTTGCAGAAGAAAGCACGGAAATTTCTCATCTGCACAGATCTATGAAATCAAACTTGAAATAGGAATTCTTGAATTAAATTCTTTGTATACAGTTTACAGTTTGAACCAATTGTTTGATGTTGGGTCATTCTCCTTCGCTCCATATTCTCAATTCTTGATCTCAGCTCACATGGAAGAAGGCTAAGATAACCAGGCAGTTTCAGTGCTCCACAGCCTGTTTTCAGTGAAAGGCAGTGAATAGATTTGATGGAAATCATCGACACTCACATCCAAGGGACTAAAAGATTGGAAAACAGAGGAAGTGTTATCGTTGAGGGAGTAGAAGTCATTGAAAACAAATGACAGATTTCTCTTTAGTTTGTTGGATATCAAATCTGTGGGCAGAGCCTGAGCAGCCAGGGGCAGAGCATCCCATGCATCAGATGGGTTATCCTTCCTAAGAACACAGTCAAGAAAGTCCTCCTCTTGGTTCTGCATCATTCCATGAAACGACTGAAAAGTGGGTGTGGGGGGCAGCTCTTGCAACTTCTGTTGAGTAGAAAATGCCATAGCTTCCCCTGCTCTGGGCAAATGACTCACTCTTTTGTATATCCGACAGAGCACCCAATCATCCAGCTAAAATAGACAAGAAGTATGTCAGTTGGGTAGACCCAAAAGGGTATATGTCAGTTGAGTAAACCCATCACCCAAATGGGTATAAGAGAATTACTAAAATCTCAGCCTCGCCATTACTTACCAGCTTGGACCGTTTTCTCCTTGGTGGAGCAGACCCGGGCCGGATGGAGTCGGTGAGGCGGTACTCATGCATGATCCACTTGGTTTTGATGCCCCTGGGGGGTTTGCCTTCGTAGAACACAAGAGCTTTCTTCACCCCCACTTGAAGAGAGCTTCCTGATAAGAACACGGACTTGTCGATGCCTGTGGCTTTCCAGTACCCGCAGCCCGCCGTCCGGTTTGGGCGGGCGCCGTTCGGGTACTTTCGCTCCCTCGGGCTGAAGAAATACCACTCCTTGTCTCCGAACTTTGCCAGACCTGAAAACCAAACAAATACTTTAAAAACATCTAATTAATGACAATATTTGATCATTGTTGTTGTTGATTGTGTGAGAGTTTTGTGTATCAACATTTCATATCTCATTTTGTGATCTTTCATTTGGATCATAAAGAGCTATAAGAGTCTATTTTATCAAGAAACAACAGCTCTATATTATTATAAGATCATAGAGTTGTAAGAGTCCATTTAATCCAGAAACAACAGCTCTCTATTGTCATAGACTCTTACAACTTTCTATTATAGAATCATAGAGCTATAAGAATCCATTTTATCCACAAACAACAGCTCTCTATTATCATGAATTCTTACAACTTTCTATTATTCTGATGAAAGACCAAGAATATGATATGAAATGTTTGATAAAAAAAAACTCTCTAATCTAAAAACAACAGCAATCACAAAAAACATCAAGAACTAGAATCAAGCTAAAATTGACTCCTTTAGAGATGGTAGCTCTCTATTAAAATAGACTCCTACATACTGCAGCTCTCTACTAAATTGGACTCCTACAGCTCAATTAAAATAGACTCCTACAAATCTATTAAAATGGACTTCTACAGTCAAGACAACTCTCCATTAAAAGTGACTCCTACAGAGATGACAACTCTATTAAAATAGATTCCTACAGATACAATTCTGAAACATGATCACAATATTGATACATAAAATTTCTACATAATCTAATCTTAAAACTACATCAATCAACAAAAACATCAACATATAGAAACTAAAATGTAGACACCATTACTCGCCTGGCAAATCCCAGGGATCAAACTTATACAGATCCACATCTGTTATAATAGAGACAGGCAGGGGAGACGAAGAGATCTTCTTCCTTAGGTAATGGGTCACCAGCTCTTCATCAGTAGGATGAAATCTAAAGCCCGGAGGCAGCTGAGGGTTGGGGCTCTGTTGCTCCTCTGTAAGTGTAGCCATGCTTAGAAGAGCACAGATTTTTGAAAGCATCACTACTCAGGGTGCATGTCTTTATTGTTGGCGCCCCGCACAACCTCCAAACGGGTCATTCTCAAAATTTCTTCGCCATTACGCTTTCCACCGTGGATTGATCAGTAACCAACAAAAACGGTCACGGGGAAACCGATCATACCCAATGGAGGACTGCCACTGTACCATATTACGCCACCTACAGTGGTCCGAACTGGAAGGTACTGCGCCAAGACCCGGCTTTTAGAATGGGAATACGAGAAAATGAAGAATAACAACAAATTTGCAGAGTTCAGGCTATATGCGTGCGTTGGGGCGTCCGCCAAAACGACAATTTCTGTCAACCTTTCAAGTCTTTATCTTTTCAAGGATCCATCAATTCATATTATTTTATATCTTGTTTCCCAGATTCCTACACGGAAACCCATCCTGTAATCCAAACACCCAGATTTTGTAATTAAAAATTGAATTTTGAAGCACACTGTTTGACCTCTCCGGCTCCCGATTCACTGGTCGCCGGCGATTGCAAGCCCACAATTTCAATTTTCCGGGCTTATTCTCGATTTTGATTTGAAGAACACGGTTTCCAATTTTCTGGACTTCCTCCCGATTTTGTCCAGAGTGATGTAGCACGTGAGGGAATTCAGAGCTGACTTGAAATGAGCTTGCATGCGGCCGGCTCTTATCCAACAAACAGGCTCCACATTCGTCCAGAAGAAAGTTTAAAAAAAATTAAAAATAATATTTTTTTACAAATAAAAAGCACATGCTTAGAGTTTTTAATTGTTTATTATTTTTGTCCGGGATTGCATTCATCATTATGGGTGGACATATTCATTACAAGACATCAGCATTTGCGTTATGATTTTATTTTTTTAATTATAGTGAAAATAGATGTTTTTATTGAAGATAAATAATAATAAAAAATTAAGATTTAGGTATTGGGACATAAGATTTGAAATTGAATTTGATAAATTATTTTTGTTCATTTTAACTACTTTTTCTAGTATGAATTGAAAAGAGGTTATAGACATATTCATCATAAAACATCAGCATTTGTACTATGAATTTGTTTTTTTTTGTTTAAATTATAGTGAAAATAGATGTTTTCACAAGATAATAATAGTACAAATTTAAGATTTAGGTATTGGGACATAAGATTTGAAATTAATTTTTTAAAACTATTTTTGTTCATTTTAACAATTTTTTATAGTTTAATAATTATAATAATTAATTACAAATAAAAAGCACATGCTTGAGATTTTTAATTGTTTATTATTTTGGTGAGAGATTGCATTCATCATGATGGGTGGACATATTCATCATAACACATCAGCATTTGTACTATGATTTTTTTTTCTTTTTCAACTTATAGTAAAAATAGATGTTTTCATTATAATATATCGAAGATAAATACTAATAGAAATTTAAGATTGGGATATAAGATTTGAAATTGATTTTTATAAACTATTTTTGTTCATTTTAACCACTTTTTCTAGTTTAAATTGAAAAGAGGTTATAGACATATTCATCATAAGACATCAGCATTTGTACTACGAAACTTTTTAAAAAAATTATATGAAAATAAATATTTTATTATAATATATTAAAGATAAATAATAATAATAATAATAATAATAATAGAAATTTAAGATCTAGATATTGGGACATAAGATTTAAATTGATTTTTATAAACTATTTTTGTTCATTTTAACCACTTTTTCTAGTTTAAATTGAAAAGAGGTTATAGACATATTAATCATAAGACATCAACATTTGTATTCTGAAACTTTTTTTAAAAATTATAGTGAAAATAGATATTTTCATTATAATATATTAAAGATAAATAATAATAATAAAATTTAAGATCTAGTTATTGGGACATAAGATTTGAAATTGATTTTTATAAATTATTTTTGTTCATTTTAACTACTTTTTCTAGTTTAAATTGAAAAGAGGTTATAAACATATTCATCATAAGACATCAACATTTGTACTATGAAACTTTAAAAACAAAAAAACTATAGTAAAAATAGATATTTTCATTATAATACAGTGAAGATAAATAATAGTAATAGAAATTTAAGATTTAGGTATCGGGACATAAGATTTGAAATTGATTTTTATAAACTATTTTTGTCCATTTTAACGATTTTTTATAGTTTAAATTGAAAAGAGGTTATTGATGTCTACATATCATAGATTTTGATTTTGACTAATGAGTATTATTTTTGATAAATCATATCAAAAATATTTGATGTAATTTTTTTGCTAATCAGTTTGTTTAAGGTCTAGGAGTTTTAAAAAAGGGTTATTATGTATAATAATGAGTTCAAGTGTTGGTCAATTTTATCATTTGTATCTTATCCACAAAATTCTCATTAAGCTAGAATGATTGACAAGTCTTTGACTAAACCAATTTGAATAGAATTTGAAAAACAAAGATATGTAAGCTAGCTTCAATTATATATGTACCAAATAGAGTTTATACACATGTCCATCTTTAGACTTGAACCGACTTCCATTGCGTCAACCAATACTATATAAACCTTATTAAATAGCAAACCATTATCCCCCTACCCATCACAAGTTCACAACAAAGAGAAGCAAACTAGCTTCTATTATATATTTACCAATTAAAGTTTATACATATGTACATCTCTAGACCTAAACCAATCCCCATTGTATCAACTGATGCTATATAAACCCTATTACGACACACCATTATCCCCCTACCCATCACAAGCTAACAAAAAAGAGAAGCAAATAACTTTGACCTCTCCTTCCTCAAAATAATCAAATTGTCATCCAAACATAAAAACTTGGGACTAAAGAGAATTACACAAGCTTCAAGTTGCCTCATCCATATGTTTACATTTGTTGTACATGCTTTCATTTTATCACACAAACCAACCTCCACCACCTCCTCAAATTCCTCTATATCATAATATTTAGAAAAAGTAAGAATAACATTAAAGGGGAGAAACACCTTTAGTCACTTGGTGACTTCCTCCACAACACACTAGAGGCACTCTTGACATCGCTTTCTAGCATGAAAATGCTCCAACTGACAATTGAAATAAACCCCAACTGGATGTTCCATGTCCTCATAATTGTTATGAAACAATTATGACTCAACAAAAGTTGATAACACAAATGCACAAGTTGAGGTATATGCGACATTGAAATTTTGCCTTCTTCCTACCATGTGCTCTAAATCAAGAAACAAATTTATCTTAGCAAAATGGATAACATAGGAAGCCCCATTCATTTCTTTCGCAAGCTCTCATATGCATATAACTCACAACCTCAAGTTTAGGTGCCTAATCTCCCTCTCCAAGTATTTAACAAAGCCTTCAATCATCTCTCCACCATACACCCTATTGACACCCTTAAATTTTCCAAATTTTAAGTGATGCTTAGTTCCCAGCCCTAGTTTCAAATTCGCTACATTTTGCATTAGGGTTTAACTTTATGTATTTTCAGAAGCCTAACATCCAAAAAGTGCCCCTTTGCCCTTAGAAAGTCCTCAAAAGGCTCACTACTTAGTCATTTTCTAATCTTGTCAAACTTTTGAGTTGGCTTTGAAACAGTCATGGGACTCCAAAAAGGTATTCGCAACCCATTCAGGGCTTGACTTTCTCTTTTTCTTTCAAAATTTAAAAGGTCATCGACTTTTAATTGTGGTTTTGAAACCATTGTCGTGCTTTGACATGGTTCTCTAAATCATCATTTTTCGACATAAAGATGACATGTCGAGAAACAAGAAAAATTAAAGGCAAATTGTAGAGTTACTGATTGGTTTCAAAACCACTATCGAGTTCCGACTCGGTTTTCAAAACCTGCTAACTTTTTGAAGGCAAAGGAAGCAGGGTGTAAAGCACTTAGGGGAAGAGTTCAAGTGATTGGTTTTGAAACATTTGTTGATTTTTGACAAGGTTTTTAGAACCAAGTGGATGTTTGATTGGTTTCGTGCATTCAATTGTGGGCCCCTTGTGTGTTCTAGTCAATATTTCATTGAAGTTGTTACCCTCATGAGATCTTTATTTTGGCTCTCATGATCTAGCAAAATTGATGAAATATTCAATGTGTCAATGACTCAGCATTTGGTGGTCTATTGTTGGAGCTCGGTTTATTATTGAGGTCTTGTTTCAGCTCCAACGTTAGATCATGAAATGTAGAGTCATTGTCACAATGGACATTTCATTGATTTTGCTAGACCATGAGAACCAAAATAAAGCTCCCACGAGTGTAACAACTTCAATGAAATGTTGACTAGAGCATTATGATGGTAAATGATATATGGAGGATTAAAGAATAGCAGTAGCATATCCAAAAATAAAGGGATGCCAAATGTTGTAAAGCATTGTTACTTATAACCCATTGGTTAAGAGTTGCATTGCTAAAGTAGTGCATTTATGTTTTGATAACTAACTTCACAGCCCTAAGAAGGCACTAGTCTAGAGAGTTTGTGTCCAACATCCAGAACCAAACCTAATTGAAAATTATTTGTTAAGTTGTCTATTTCTATGCTTTATAAGTTATTTCTAATTATTATGTTCCATAAGCAAATAGTTGAGAATTAGCCAATATGTGAGTTAGTATTGTGTTAGTTTTAATCTTCTTGGGCATATTTTTGAGAGAATATTATTTGTATTACAATACCTTACCTGTTACTTGAGTGAATTAGTTGGTATTGTCAAATGGGTTACCCACTTAGGTCCTACAAAGCCTAAAGTGCAAGGGGAATTTGTTTTATATCTATTTCTTGTTCGTTGGCCAAATCCAACATTGAACCTAAGCATAAGAAAGTTGCTACTCTTTAGGGTTGAGGGTATTTGTTGATTTGGTAACCAACAAATTGGCAACTTTGTTGGGGAAAGGGTGAAAGTATTGTCAAAATCTTACCCCGGAGTCTCTAGTATTGAAGTTTTTAGACCTAGAAGAAGGATTTGTTGTAGCAAACTTGAAGAATTTGTGAAATGACTCTACTGCTAAGGTCAACCCGGAATAAAAAGTGTTCTTTAAATAAATTTATACTTATAAAGTTTAGTCATGTACAAAGAGAAGCAGTGAATCTATTAGAAAGAGCATGACAAATGTGTAAATAAGATTACATACTCCAAGCTTCTAGTCAGAAAATCAATTTGCAGTTGTTGCAACATATCCAAGTATTTATGATGAAAAAGTTTCGGAAGTAAATCAGTTCCCTTATTAGGTGATTGGTAGCACTAAGAAAAGGGAAATAATAGGAGTAAGTATGCATACTTAGTGTTATAAATTACAACCTATGTGTTATTCAGAAGTATGCATGAAGCTAGATAAATTCACTAGATGGACCTCAGACATAGTTGAGATAAACTGTATATTGTAAATGTTTGAGGTCTTAGGTTGTAAAAGGAAGTTACGTGATCTATGAGTGATTTACAGCAAATTTGATATAAATTATTTGAAAGGGCATAACAAAATGCACTATTATATGCATCCCAATATGGTTCCAAGTGCAATCATAATGGATGAGCAACCCCAACCATGTCAACCAAGAAGGAATTTCTCTATTGAAAGGTATAGAGAATTAATTTTTAATGGTATTTCTAGTTTTCCAAATCATATATGACATGAAATCATAGATAAAATATTAAGGTTCAATGGAAAGAAAGATGAATCAACATATAAACATCTACAAGTGTTCACTAACCTAATGGGAGATTATGAGATATATGTGTTTAGGATGTTGCCATGAAGTTATTTGTTCAATCCTTAAAAGAAGAAGGTAGAGATTGGTTCTCTAATTTACTAGCATGTCCAATAAGCTCATGGAAAGAGCTTAAAGCAATATTTAATGAGTAGTTTGGTGAGAGAGTTCATGTCACCTCAATGGTTATCAATTTCATGGACATTCAAATAGAAGAAGAAGAGTTGGTCCCTACATTCAATCTAAGATTTGCAAAAGCATTAAGGGATTTTCTTGAAAAACATCAAACCAAATGATGCAATGAGTTTAATGGTTTATCTAGGTACATTTGACAAGAAAATGATTTATCAATTGAGAAGCAAGGATCCAACAACTTTGCACCAGGATTTTGAAATGGCCATGAACATTAAAAACAATTTGAAGTATGGAATTCTCAAAGGATACATGTCTAGGAATTTTATCTGTCATAAAATTTCACATGAGGACCAACAATACAAATTATGTAATAGCAATGGTGTCTCAAATAATTATCAACCTGTTCTCCCAAGTCAAGTATCATTACTTAATAAAAATCATATTGAGCCTCGGTATATCATCAACAAGCTGCAAGTATTGTTGACCATGTGGTTCATGTGCAAACATTGTTTGATATAAAGAAACATGAATGAGAATCAGGATATTTACTATTTTCAAGATTTTTGGATGCCTTATCAAAGATCCCTATTGGTTTTAGACCTCAAGGATTTGTGTTTATTGATACGTTTGTGGATAATTATGAACTGAGATCTAGCGTGTGGCCTGGTGGGTTGAGGCCAAGTAATTTTCCTCAAGCTCCTGATTGGATTGACTTGGTTGAGAATGTTTAGAGTCATAGTGTAAGACAAGTCGAATCTCAAAATGCTCATAAAAATACGCAGGAGGCATTGACTTGTCATAGCTCAGTTGTTCTAAATTAGAAGTACTTTCAAATATATACTTTTTCATGTTTTTATTTATGCATAGGTGCTTTTTAGTCATCTCTCCTTGTTTTTCTTCTTTCTACTTGTTGGGTCCTTCATTTTTTGGGGTTTTTTATATTTATTATTTTATTTTTGGTCTTTTGTTCTCCTCAGTCCATGTGCCCCCACCTCTTTTTATTGATGCCTTGGTCTGCAAATCACTATCTTTCAACTCCTTAAACTCTCTTGCATCCTGATGATGAATCATAGAATGTGATTCGAAACGTTGATGGTTAAAAATTGCTCACACAATCTAATTCAGAAACTGCATACAAGAGTATTAAAGAGGTTGGAGAATCTTTTGAACATGCTATCTCAGAATTAACAAACAATCTAATTCACACATTTTAAGTGTTGCTTAGTTCCTAGCCCTAGTCAAATTCGCCACATTTTACATTAAGGTTTGACCTTATGCATTTTTAGAAGACTAACTGTCATGCCCAAAATTTAGGGCAAAAACGGAATGATTTTTTTTTTTTGAAATACTAATTAATTAACAAAGTTCGCTAACCCGACATGCATTAACATGTTTGACATATCAATATTCGAGCTAACTCTGATACTAAACTAAGTAACGAAATTAATTAAAATTTATTTGCGGGAAACTAAATGATTAAATTTATTTTCTCATCAAACATAGTCAATAGTTTAATTAAAACAAACTCTTTAAAAATAGTAGATGAAGATAAATTTAGTCTCCAATAAGACTATATTGTCTAAAATCCATTTTTAAATCAATAATTAAAATAATCGTTTAAAGTGTCATTTAATTTAGATAATTTAATTTACACGGGCAAAATTAATTACGGGTAACTATTAATCGATTTAGAAAGCTAATTAAATTTTTTTTTTTTTTTCTAGCATCCATTCTAACCTCAAAATGAAAGGTGCTTAAATTATTCCCCTTCAAATCCCAACTTAAAAGTAAATACTCTAATTAAATTAACTAAGACAAAATTAAGTATCTACCATACTAAATAAATTTTTAAATATAAGGTTAGGCTTTATTCAATAAATTTTCCCCAACTTCCTATTGAATATCACATATGGGTATTTAAATATTTGTATCTACATATAAATACTTACCCAAATATATATATATATATATATATATATATATATATATATATATATATATATATATATATATATATATATATATAAGCCTTTTAAAAGGTTTCCCAACTTAATAGCAAATAAGCCCTTCAAACCCTGATTAGGGATTTTTAATTATAAAATGGCCCTAAGTTACCCTTTTATTTTATTTCTTTATTACCCTAGCCCTACCCGGGCTAGGGTTTAATATTTTTTTTTTATTAACACTTGATGCAGGGCCGAATCTGGGGGAGATCCGACGGCGCTAAGGCGGAGATATGGGAGGCGGGGGTTTTCTTATCACAGAGCGGCCATGGCCGCCCACTGTGCATTGCACGGTGTTCGGCCTTGCCGCCCACTGTGCAGCGCACAGTGTGCGGCCCCGTCGTCCACTGTGCACTGCACAGTGCGCGGCTCCATCAGTCACTGTGCATTGCACAGTGCGCGGCTTGCCCGCCGATCACTGTGCGATGCACAGTACTCGGCCCCTTTCCCCCCCATTTTTTTTTTATTTAATATTTTTTTTTTGTTTTATTTTATATATATATATATATATTACATGCAATTTTTTTTTTAACAAAAAACCAAAGGTAATTCATTATGTTAAATAAATCTATATATACATTCTTATATATATATATATATATATACTTAGGCTCACATCTTCATTTGTTTTGCAGGTAATTTTTATGATATATTTTATATATAAGTACATAAAAATATATACATGAAATCTACATGTATATAATTATATATATTTATAAATAATTTATATTATTATTTCATTTCTTAAAATAACCCGAAATCATGGAAGATTCTGATTTTTCAATCGTAGGAAAGGAAGTATAATAATAAGTCTATTTAATGGAAGGATATTTTCCAGAACTATATTGTACTTTATTGTTTTACAGAAAACAGAATTATAAAATTTATTATTAATCTACAATATGCATGCAAATCTAGTTAATGCCTTCCCTATTTATTTTTATTTTAAATGCCTAAAAATGAAATAAATTTCCTGCTAAACTATATATCATAACACATCGGATATATATATATATATTTGAACTTAGGGAAAACTAATCTAGGAATACATTATTCATTTCTGCAATAAATACATTTACTGATGTATGCGGGAAAAGCGGGTCGATAGAACTCAATATGTGAAAATATTCCAAAATACCTGTCCACACACACACATAGGACTTCTTGGTGCAAGCTATGGAGTCATGAAGTATAACTCAGCTTCCCAAGGTTGGTCCCGTGGTTCTCTATCTTACAATGTCCCTCAAACCAATGTTTTTGCTCTCAGATCACTGAGCAAAATGGTTTAGGGATGGCAAATGCAAGAACGAGGGATGCTTTGATAGATTTTAGTATGAGATGCATCCTAAGCTATGCATGATTCTAGAAATGCAATAAACTAGATTATAAGATGACAAGGTTAGTATAAATACTATCCTAACATGATATATTAGTCTATGATTGAGCTAAAATGATAAAGAAATTATTCTAAACATGCATATTTAGACTAGTTTCTGATTTAAAAGAGGCTAAAATGATGAACATAAAATGAGATATGAAAGCTTGAATGTATTTGAGCATAAGTATGATATACAAATTTTGAGGATGATTCAAAATGGAGGAATGAGAGCTCTATTTATAGCAAAAATAGGGCAATGGATGGTCAGGATTGAAAGAGTTGATCAAGGGTTGAGTTTGAAAGTTGGGGATCCATGTTTGCAAATTGCACCAATGAAATGGTGACAAATGTCAACATAGGGTTGGGTTGAGAGAAGGGGTTGGAGGCATTAAATGCCTGAGAAGACCTTATGGTTATCTAGAGATAAGGGTTAAGCTTAAGTTAGGCTTACCCATTGGATTAAGAGTTAATCCAAAGATAAACCCTTGTGCAAATGATTAAGAGATAATCATGGTCAAAGCATTAAATGCTTGATGAGACCCTTGGGTTGGATGAAGGTTGAGTTAAAGAAATTCTTTAACCATGTAAGAGGGTTTGAGTTAACCATTAATGGTTATGAAGACTTTGGGGAATTAAGTGGTTGAAGGCTTGAAGCCTTTAATGGTTATCAAAGACTTTGAGGAATTAAGTGGTTGAAGGCTTGAAGCCTTTAATGGTTATCAAAGACTTTGAGGAAATTAAGAAGTGACCTCCCCTTGCTTAGGGATGTGACAAAGTTTAGAAGATGGGTTAGGCTAATTAGAAGCGATTAGAAGAGTCTAGAAGGGATTAGAAAGGGGTTTATGAAGGCAAGTGGGAGATGTAGGATTTTGCAAGTGGATGGAGGGATAATAGGATTTAATTGAATTAAATGATTTATTCAATTTGGTTGTAATTTGGGGAAATTAAATAAATTAGAGTTATTCAATTTACGATAACTATTTAATTAAATTTGAATTTAATTAAAAGTGGATAGGGGGAATTTAATTGAATAAAATGATTTATTCATTAAATGGGTATAGTGAATTTAATTTAAATAAATTGAATAATTTACTTAATTAAATAGAGGAATGCGGGTAATTTAATTAAATTGGATTTAATTAAATAGAGAAATGAACATAAAATATTCATTTAGGAATATGGTCATTTTTATACGTCTACATTTTGCCCCTCTTTGAAGTGACATGTGTGCACATGTTATTTCAAAGAAAATGATGTGTTATCATGATTTATGATTAAATGCAATTTTTGTGTCGCTCTTTTGATTTGCAAGTCGTGCCCCAGATTTGATTTGATGCGTGATGCCCCAGATTCGATATTTGATGGTGATGCCCCCTCGAGAGATGAATCCATATTTTAAAAAAATTTGATTTGATTTGATGAGTTGCGTGTGATGTGTAGGATTTCGTCTATGTGAAAGGTGGGTAAGTTGATTCATCTCCCGATAAGTTACAAGTTTTAGGGTATAAGGGAGACCGCGACCATATTACAGGTCCGTTTGGCTAACCCTAATTTCATTTTCCTCCTATAAAAGGGGAAAATAGCTTTGATTTGATTCATTTGTGCTTTGTTGACTTTGGAGAAAGAGAATTTGGTCTGAAGAGAAAATGCCTATTCCGTATTCCAGACACCGTTTCGAGCGTGTTCGGAGGTACCAGAGACCTGCAGCGTATGGACCACCAGTAAGTCAACATTTTTGACCCTCTTGTGATTTTTGATTTGGTCATTTTTGGTCATTTTTTTATTTTTAAAACTCGGTTTTAGCACGTCAAAGTTATAGATTAGTGCATACGATGTTTTAAGTAGCGCATCAAGTCTATTTTAGGGGTGCGTCTGAAATAAAATAGGGTAGCGCATAGGAAATATAGGTTAGCGCATAGACGCAGAATAGCGCATGGCGATAGTCAAGTAGCGCGTCAGGTCAACAGGTTAGCGCGTAGGGTAGACCTAGTGCATAGGGGTCACAGGGGTTCGCATGGGTAAGGGGGTTTAGCGCATAGGGTCAAACAGGTAGCGCCCGGGAGGTATAGATTAGCGCGTGGGTAGGGTTTAGCGCATAGGGTAGATTAGGTGGCGCATGGAGGGAAAGATTTAGCGCGTAGAGTCAGTCTAGCGCATAGGGTAAATAGATTAGCGCGTAGGAAAGACAGCCTAGCGCGTGGGTAAATTTTAGCGCAGCGGGAGTCTGTTTTAGCGCATCTGGAAAAAAATTTGCAAGATGAGGTGGTTTGTAAATTTGTTGTGTCGTGTTGTCATGCTTTTATGGATTTGTCCAATATGAGTGCCGATATAACTTGTTTTGATTTGCGATTTTTCAAGTTATGTATAGATATCAATGTGGTGTTTTGATCAAAATATGATTTATTTGTGTACCCTGTTTCAAGTTCAATGTGTGAAGCCTGATTTGTGTTACAAGCTGGTATGGGTTGGAAACTTGAGTTGTGTTACAAGCTGATATGGGTGGGAAACTTGAGTTGTTTTACAAGTTTATGTGATTGTGGAGACTTGAGTTGTGTTACAAGTTTTGATATGGTTTTTGATAACTTGAGTTGTTTTACAAGTTGATATGAAATGATAGGATTTTGAACTTGATGTAGATGAGCAAATTGTTTCATGTTGTTGATGTGAGTTTGATTTTGATATCTTTGTTTTGATGTGGAAACTGATATTGGATTTGTTTTGCTTATTGACAGGAGCGATTGGGTGTGGTTCAGTCACAGGAGAGATTTCCGAGATCGTGGACATTGATACCGCAGTTGACCCAGGCTGATCTAGACATTATTGAGAGATGTGGTTTGACCTCCCTCTTGGATATGCCTCGGTTCACTGTGAACCGAGGGCTACTGACAGCATTGGCAGAGAGGTGGCATAGTGACACAAACACCTTTCATTTTGCGACCGGAGAGATGATAGTCACACCAAAGGACTGTTACAGGATCCTGCGGATTCCCGTAGTAGGTGCACTACTATCGTATGAGCAGTCGGAGGAGGGTGGGACAGAGGCACTGTGCCGTATCTTCCATGATGAGACAGTCTATGGTTATGAGATCCCGTGCCAGGAGTTTTTAGACCTGGATTACGCACCACTGCCATCTGTACTAGCAGGGTTCATTGGTGGATTCCTTTGTCCTGATTGCAGGTCAAAGGGATTCTCTGTGGGATGGGGATTGGTATTGGAGGAGATGGTGACACAGGGGCGGAGATTTTCATGGGGATCAGCTATGCTGGCCCATCTGTACAGGGGCCTACATGAGGTGGTATACCTCGGTTACGGCAGTTTGTCAGCTGGCGTGACACTGTTACAGGTATGGTGCTGGGAGCACATTCCAGCAGCGAGGCCACTAGCAGACAGAGGCAGGCCTGTGGGATGCGCATATGCGTATGGATACAGGGGTCTAGTTGTCCAGTGCAAGCTGGGCAAACTAGAGCATTGGAGGAGAGTGCTCGATGATATTGATACGATCACCTGGCGATCGTATATAGGATGCGAGGTGTGGGCAGAGGATGGGCTGGAGATGCCTTTTGTTTTTATGACTAGATACCTGATCGAGTGGACCCCCTTTGTTATAGAGAGGTTTGTGGTGACCCAAGTTTTGAGACAGTTTGGGCGCTAGCAGGGTATTCCACAGGGAGCGTGCCTATATGCACGGCGGAGGCAGGATGTAGCCGATTGGGGCCTGACCATTGATAGCGCAGTGGCAGTGGAGGAGTTTGTCAGGTTGGCAGGGCAGATATGGGATTATGCCCCAGAGATTCTAGATGCGGGCATGACCGATGAGTTTGCCAGATTGTTTGCTGCGCGGGCGGTGGCCAGGATATCTGATCCGGAGGAGATGAGGCCAGCTTTTGATTCCGATGATGAGGAGGGAGAGGGAGATGATGATGATGGAGAGGATGGAGGAGGAGGATGAGGGAGAGGAGTCAGAGGGAGACGAGGAGATAGAGGGAGGAGAGGAGATAGGGGTGTGGAGAGAGCACTGAGACAGGGGGTGATAGACAGGGGGAGAGGTGGATTGGCGATTGGAGCTGGTGGAGAGGGGAGAGCGGGGGAGGTGCTAGCTGCAGTGGGGGGTGCTGATGAGGCGAGGCGACCAGCACAGAGGAGGAGGACGGATGTGCTCCCACCCCCAGCACCGAGGATAGGTAGAGTGGGAGGGGTTGGCCCTGCACAGGTACCACTACGGGTTCGGGTCCCTACACATGTTGAGGATGCGCAGATCCGGACCCTACAGGGGACTGTACAGCAGCTGTAGGCACAGATTTTGACATATCAGCGGCAAATTGCGCAGTTGACTACGGAGCGAGATACGGAGATAGAGCGGAGGGGGCAAGCGGAGGAGCTGGTATCCAGTATGCAGAGAGCAGCAGCGGGTGGTCCGATGAGAGACACCCTGAGAGAGCTAGCATTGAGAGTTCAGGAGGTGGAGTACTATCGGCGGCACTATGAGGTTGCTGTACCCAGGGACCGGTGAGTAGAGAGCTTTACACAGTCGAGATCTAGTCGATCTCGAGATACTAGGTCGTGGTCTGAGAGCTGAGGTGTCACAGGGCCACCGAGACAGGACCCTCCTGGAGATCCAGGGCGGGTACATCTGGAGCTAGACCATCTCCATCAGGGGATAGTCATACTTGAGAGATAGGGTCTCTGTTGTATTTTAGATCATTTGTTATTCTTTGTACTGGACACAGTGTTGATACATTTTGTACATTTTGATCATTTTGAGATATATATATATATATGGCACCATTTTCTTTGATCATGTGGTGTGTTTATATGGATGCATGTTATGTGGGTTATTTCTTCATGATGATGCAATGCTTGAAATGTATGATATAATGTATGATGCAGGATGTATGCTTTTATATGCTGTGAGATGTATTTTGAAAATGAGATGTATGATAATGATATGCAACTAAATGTAAAATGATATGCAACTATGTTAAAATGATATGCAATTAATTGTAAGATGATATGCAACTAATTGTAAAATGATATGCAACTATGTTTTTGGTAGCATCCTCATTCTATATTTGCCATCCGATATAGCCATTTGTTTGTTTTCTTTGTAGATATCATCATTGAGCATTGATTTGTTTTAGGAAATGTTGAAAATTTATACAAACATAATGGTATAATTGAACCATAATGACCTGAGAAAAATTTACATGATGTTTGATTTTGCAAGATAGCACAAGCGTCAAGGTATAATTGAACCAGGACGTGTTGAAATGTGGCGACTGATCAACAAAGTACTGTACACTCAGCACGTATCCTCGCCCCTGAGAAAAAAAAAAAAATTGCCATTTTTTTGTTGATGAAAACCGACATTGTAATAAAACCCTAAAAAGGCCGACTTTGTTTGTTGCCCTAAAAACGCATGTTATAAGCAGTTGGGATGCTTAAGGAATTGTAAGGTTGATGTACTATTTTTGCTGGATAATAAGAAAGATTGGACGGCTGTGTATGGTGGACGTAACCCATTCTGGGTGAACCACGTTAAATCTCTGTGTTATTTGTGTCCTGTTTTATTTCTTTATTCTTTGTATTTAAATCTTCATATAATTGTTAGTTCATATTTGCTTCAGATCTGCTTGAAACCCTAACAATTGGTATCAGAGCGAGGTTTTCTGTAAATTGGCAGGACTTTCAGATTTGAGTGGGAGCAATTGAGGATTCCAAATTCAAGGTCGAAAAGTTTAACGGCCAGAATTATCAGTTATGGAAAATGCAGATGGAGGATTACCTGTATCAAAAGGATTTGTGGCGGCCATTGGAAGGAAAGGCAAAGAAACCGACCACAATATCAGATGAAGAGTGGGACATTTTAGATAGAAAGGCACTAGGATCCATTCGATTGTGCCTTGCGGCATCTGTAGCATTCAATATAACAGAAGCGAAAATGACTGTAGATTTGATGGCAACATTGGCTAAGCTGTATGAGAAACCCTCGGCTTCGAATAAGGTATTTCTTATGAAGCGTTTGTTTAATTTGAAAATGAGTGAGGGAGGATCTGTAGCGGAGCACTTAAATGAATTTAATACAATTACCAGTCAATTGTCTTCGATAAAAATTACCTTTGCAGAAGAGGTTAGGGCTCTCTTGATTTTATGTTCTTTGCCAGAAAGCTGGAATAGCTTGGTTATGGCTGTAAGTAACTCTGTCTCTGGTAAAAATACTTTGGTATTTGATGATATTGTTGGTGTTATCCTAAGCGAGGAAATGCGAAGGAAAAGCACAAGTGAGACTCCAACATCATCGGGTAGTGTTTTGAATGTGGAGAACAGAGGAAGATCAAAGGAAAGAGGAAAAGGCCCTGGGAATGAGAAGTCACGAGGGAAGTCAAAGAAAGGACGCTCTCAATCTAGAGGAAAGAAAGATTGCTGGTACTACGGAAAGCCTGGTCATCTAAGGAAAGATTGTTGGTCTCGGAAAAACAAAGAAGGAGACAAAAATGAAAATGACAGTAAGGAAGCTAATATTGCAAGTAATACTTTACAAGATGCTTTAATCTTATGTTTGGATAATGTTAATGATTCCTGGGTAATAGATTCTGAGGCTTCATTTCATGCTACACCCCATAGAAAATATTTTCTAGATTATGTTCAAGGTGATTTTGGACAGGTATATTTGGGTGATGATGAGCCCTGTCAAATTGTTGGAAAAGGAAAGATAAAGATCAAGTTGCAGAATGGTAATGACTGGTTTCTGCAGGAGGTAAGACATGTTCCTAATTTAAGAAGAATTTTAATTTCTGTAGGGCAACTAGGTAGTGAAGGTTGCATAGTTACCTTCTCAGACAATATGTGGAAGGTCACTAAAGGATCATTAGTAGTAGCTAAAGGTGCGAAGGTAGGCACATTATATCTGTGTACTGGTAACACTTACTCTACCTTAGCTGCTACAGATAAAGTTATTGCAGGGACAACAACAATAAATGTTGCAAGAATAGATTCGATAATGTGGCACCATAGGCTTGGGCACATGAGTGAGAAAGGGATGAAAATCCTTCACTCCAAAAATCTATTGCCAGGACTAAAGAAGATTGATTTAGAGTTCTGTGAAAACTGTGTTTATGGTAAACAGAAAAGAGTCAGATTTCTCAAGGTTGGGAAAGAGAAGAAGAGTGAGAAGTTAGAGCTTGTACATTCAGATGTATGGGGACCGGCTCAGGTATCATCTCTTGGTGCCTCTTGTTATTATGTTATTTTTATTGATGACTCAACCAGAAAAACATGGGTATATTTCCTAAAACAAAAATCAAATATTTTTGAAACTTTTAAGAAATGGAAAGCTTTGGTTGAGAATGAGACAGAAAAAAAGTTGAAGTGTCTCAGATCGGATAATGGAGGTGAGTATTGCAGCAAAGCATTTGAAGATTACTGTTCCTTAAATGGGATTCGAAAGCAGAAGACAATTCCAGGAACTCCACAGGAAAATGGTGTGTCAGAGAGAATGAATAGGACCATCATGGAACGTGCGAGGAGCATGAGATTGCATGCTGGATTGCCCTTACTTTTTTGGGCAGATGTTGTACATACTACTGTCTATTTGATAAATAGAGGACCTTCAACCCCTTTGGATGGTGGTATTCCAGAGGAGGCATGGACTGGTAAAAAGGTAAATTATTCTTTTCTAAAAACTTTTGGTTGCGAAGCTTTTGTCCATGTTGATAAAGAAAACAGAACCAAGCTTGATGCTAAATCTCAGAAATGTACCTTCATTGGATATGGGATAGATGAATATGGCTATCGGTTATGGGATTTTGAAAATAAGAAAATAATTAGAAGTAGAGATGTTATATTCAATGAGAAGGTTATGTATAAAGAACAGATGCAGGAAAAGAAGCATGAACAGGACAAACAAGAATATGTGGTGTTGGATGAGATTCCTGAAAATGAAATGCCACAGGTACCTGATGCTCAGCAACAACAGATTGTCCCACAAACTCCTACAAGTGTTAGACGTTCTACGAGGACAAGTAGACCCCCTGAAAGATTTTCTCCTTCTTTGTATTCTATTTTATTAACGGATTCTGGTGAACCAAAAGAATATGAAGAAGCAATGCAGGTGGATGCCAAACAACAGTGGCAACTAGGCATGAAAGAGGAGATGGACTCCTTGATGAAAAATAAGACTTGGGACTTAGTCCCTTTACCTGCAGAAAAAAGAGCCTTGCCTAACAAATGGGTTTATCGGCTGAAGGAGGAGGAAGGAGGTCAGAAAAGATATAAGGCCAGACTTGTGGTAAAAGGTTTTGCATAGAAAAAGGGTATAGATTATGATGAAATATTTTCTCCAGTTGTAAAAATGACTTCAATTAGAACTGTACTTAGTCTTGTGGCTGCAGATGATTTACATCTTGAACAATTAGATGTCAAAACAGCTTTTCTCCATGGAGATCTGGAGGAGGAAATTTACATGTTGCAACCACAGGGATATGAGGTCAAAGGTAAGGAGAACTTGGTGTGCAGGTTGAAGAAAAGTCTGTATGGCCTAAAGCAAGCACCCCGACAATGGTATTTAAAATTTGATAGTTTCATGGCTGAACACGGTTATCATAGATGTCATTCTGATCATTGTGTATATTTTAAGAGATTTGATAATGGCAGTTATATTATCCTATTGCTTTATGTTGATGACATGCTTGTTGTTGGGTCTAACATGCAACATATAAATGATCTTAAACATAAATTAGCCAGGTCATTTGCTATGAAGGATTTGGGTGCAGCTAAGAAAATTCTCGGTATGAGGATTACACGGGACAAGAAAAATAGAACCTTGAATTTGTCCCAAAGTGAGTATATAAAGAAGGTGCTGAAAAGATTTAACATGTAGGATGCAAAAGTAGTTAGTACACCTTTGGCTAGTCATTTCAAATTGACTAAGGAGATGTGCCCAAAGGCACAGGAAGAGGTTAATAAAATGTCTAACATCCCGTATTCATTAGCTGTTGGCAGTCTGATGTATGCAATGGTATGCACAAGGCCAGATATTGCACATGCAGTGGGAGTTGTGAGCAGGTTTATGAGTAATCCGGGTATGGAACATTGGAATGCTGTGAAATGGATTCTTCGGTATTTGAAAGGAACTACTACGAAGGCATTATGTTTCAAAGGATCTAATGCTGCTCTAAGTGGATTTGTTGACTCTGATCTGGCGGGTGATATTAATTCACGGAGGAGTACTATAGGGTATGTTTTTACTATAGGGGGAACTGCAGTCAGTTGGATTTCTAGGCTGCAAAAGGTTGTTGCACTTTCAACCACTGAAGCTGAGTATGTTGCTGCTACAGAAGCCAGCAAAGAGATGATTTGGTTGCAATGTTTTCTGAAGGAATTGGGTTAGACACAAGAGGATAGCCCATTGTATACTGATAGCAAGAGTGCCATTCATCTTGCGAAGAACTCTGCTTTTCATTCAAGGACAAAGCACATTCAACTCAGGTACCACTTCATCCGGACTATTTTGGAGGAGGGTCAGTTACGGCTTGAGAAGATTCACACAAGTGAGAATCTTGCCGATATGTTCACAAAGGCAGTTCCACAGGAGAAACTGATTTCTTCATCAGTTTCTGTTGCTCTTCTTGATTGATAATTGTCGAATTTATACCAGTCAAGTCCTAGTGTTTCATCTAGCGGATGTTGCATGTACAGTGGTGTCGTGTAGTATCAGTCTCCAAGTGGGAGATTGTTCGGTGTGGAGCCTGATCAGTCTCCAAGTGGGAGATTGTTGAAATGTGGCGACTGATCAACAAAGTACTGTACACTCAGCACGTATCCTCGCCGGGGTCCGGGGTTGGGGCGGGCCCTGGGCAGGGGTTTGGGGGTGGCAGCCCCTGAGAAAGCGGGGGTTCAGGGGTGGCAGCCCCCGAGAAATTTTTTTTTTTTTGCCGTTTTTTTGTTGATGAAAACCGACATTGTAATAAAACCCTAAAAAGGCCGACTTTGTTTGTTGCCCTAAAAACGCATGTTATAAGCGGTTGGGATGCTTAAGGCATTGTAAGGTTGATGTACTATTTTTGCTGGATAATAAGAAAGATTGGACGGCTGTGTATGGTGGACGTAACCCATTTTGGGTGAACCACGTTAAATCTCTGTGTTATTTGTGTCCTGTTTTATTTCTTTATTCTTTGTATTTAAATCTGCATATAATTGTTAGTTCATATTTGCTTCAGATCTGCTTGAAACCCTAACAGGACGACCTGAGTGCGTATTGCGTAAACAGACAAGATTGAATCATTTGTATGCGTGAAGTGGAATCAGGCCTTCAGTGATATTCGATGTATCACGTCTCAAGGCAAGTATTCACATAATACAAGTGATCGCTTCCCAGATAGAAGACTAAGAAAATATTGGAAGTTCCTCATGATCTCTAGCTTTGAAGCATTTAGTGAGACAAGGAAGAGAATCCAATAATTCAAAAAGTTCAAAATGCAAAACTAGTTAAGATTTTTATGCGATAATGCAACATTTAGTACTTCAGAAAATCATCCTTCCTTGGTATTTCTTGTGAATTGTTTTCTTTCGTTTTGCGATGAAGCGTAGTTTTGGTTGTTGGATGTCATGTTTTTTGAGTTTTGCAAATAGCTTTGATGTCTTGAATGTTTGCACTATTTAGACGATTTGAATGCCCCTAGCTGAGTGTGCCTCTTGATGTGAATATGTACAGTGATTTCCAAGCCATGGTGGATATGTAGTAAGAGGATATATATGGATAACCAGGATAGTGACTACGTTAAGTATGTTCTGAATGGATATTTGCTAAGTGTCGGGCGATGGCCGATAGTGTTTTGACGGATAAAATGGCGTGGCGATAGATGGAGGAGCCGTTCTTTCACAAGAGCACCTGTTTACTAGGTTTTCACCATTTGTTTTTATTGTACTTTATGTTTTTGCTTTTTCTGGATTTTTTGATTTTTTGCTTATTTTGGCTTTTTCCGTGCACTAGGCTACTTAAGTGTAGTATTTCTTCAGATGGATGTTGTTAGTTGGTTTGTCGAGCACATCTCCTTCTAAAGTTGTTAGCTGATAGGCACCTGATCCATAGACTAATAATGATAACATAGGGACCCAACCAGTTAGGTTCAAATTTCCCTTTCTTTTCTCGATCTTGTTGATTTCTTGGATTTTCTTTGAGGACTAGGTCACCAACTTTGAAGTTGCGGGGAATGACCTTGTGGTTGTAGCTCCTGCACATGCGTTGCTGATATACTTTGAGATGAGTATAAGCATGCTGACGTCTTTCATCTAATAGTTCAAGTTCTTGCAGTCGGTTAACTCGATACTCTTCATCTGGGATTAAGCCTTTCAAAGAGACTCTGAGAGATGGGATTTCTATCTCCAGGGGTAAAATGGCTTCTAATCCATATACCAATGAGTATGGTGTTGCTCCTGTAGGTGTGCGGATGTTGGTTCTGTATGCCCAAAGTGCTGGATTGAGTTGTACGTGCCAATCTTTGCCTGCATCATTCACTGTTTTCTTGAGGATTTTCAGTATTGTCTTGTTAGACGCTTCCGCTTGACCATTTCCCTGTGGGTAGTATGGTGTAGAGAACCTATGTTGGATTTTGAATTTTTCAAATAGTTTTTGGACATCTTGATTTTTGAAAGGTCGTCCATTATCTATGATGATTGAACTTGGAATACCATATCTGCAGATCAGATAATTGAGGATAAAAGAGGCAATTTGTTTCCCAATCACTGTGGTCATGGGAACTGCTTCTATCCATTTGGTAAAGTATTATGTTGCTGTTATAATGAACTTGTGTCCATTTGAAGATGAAGGATGAATTTTGCCCACTAAGTCGAGTCCCCACTGACAAAAGGGTCAGGATGTTGTAAATGGCCGCAGCTCCTGTGCTGGTGCATATATCAGATTACCATGGATCTGGCATTTAGGACATTTCTTAGCGAAGTGATATGAGTCTTTCTCCATTGTAGGCCAGTAGTATCCCATCCTTAGAAGCTTTTTAGCAAGAGTAGTACCACTTGAATGTGTGCCACAAATACCTTCATGAAGCTCGTGTAAAGCAGAATCGGAATCATTACGATCAAGGCAACGAAGAAGAGTACCATCTAGACCTCGACGATACAAAGTATCAGCGGTAAGGGTGTAACGGGCAGCTTGTCGGATAAAGTTACGTTTTTGGTTACGAGATTGGTCAATTGGTAAGATATTGTGCTTGAGGTAGTTGTATATTGGTCCATATAATGGAGAATCTAAACCAGTCAAGGCATAGATAACCTGGGATTCAGAGTGGTCATAGGCGGGGGAGAAGAGTTGCTCTACCAGGAACTCGTAACGACTTTGTTGCTATGGAATTTGTAGTAATGAAGTGATAGTAGCCATTGCATCAGCTGCTTTGTTGTTTAACCTTGGTATTTGTTCGAAGGTGATATGCACAAAATACTATTTGAAGTCATCCACCATTCGTTTGTAGGGTAGTAGCTTGTCATCCTTTGTCTGATAGTTGTTGTTGATTTGATGGATGACCAATTGCGAGTCCCCATAGACTTTTAACTCTGTGATTTTCCATTCTACGGCCATTTTGATACCTATAACCAATGCCTCATATTCAGCCATATTATTTGTGCAGGGGAACATAAGCCTATATGATCTTGGTATAGTGTGTCCTTCAGGAGTGATGAACAGAATGCCAGCACCTGAACCATGTTGTGTATAGGAGCCATCAAAGTATAGGGTCCATTGTTTGGTAGAAAGAGCAAGAACGTCCCTGTTTAGAAATTCAATCTCCATGGTGTGTTTGTCTGGTAGCGGTGCTTCAGCCAACTGATCTGCAATTTCTTGTCCTTTGATGGCTCGTCTTTCTATGTATTGGATGTCAAATTCACTGAGAATCATGACCCATTTAGCCAATCGGCCTGTAAGAGCTGCCTTGCTGAGTAGATATTTGAGAGGATCAATTTTTGCGACTAGCTTAATGGTGTGTGCTAGCATATAATGTCGAAACTTTTGAGATGCAAAGACCACTGTTAGGCAAGCTTTTTCAATGAATGTATAGTTGAGTTCATAGCCATTCAATGTCCTACTGATATAATATATGGTGTGTTCCTTCCCTTGTTGATCTTCTTGTGCCAATAGCGCCCCCAGCGATATATCTGTTGTTGAGATATATAGGATAAGAGGCTTTCCTGCAACTGGTGGTACTAGAACTGGTGGATTCATCAGGTACTATTTGATTTGGTAAAAAAATTCCACACACTTGGTCTCCCGTTTGAATGGTACATTTTTGTGTAGTAAATGGTTAAATGGTAGACTTTTATCTGCTAGCTGAGCGATGAATCACTTGATTGATTGAAGTCGTCCTTGTAGAGATCTGAGTTGACTGATATTCTTTGGTGGTGGCATGTCCATAATGGCTTGTACCTTTGCTGGATCTACTTCAATAGCTTTAACTGAGACAATGTAGCCTAGTAACTTGCCTGATGTAACCCCGAAGACACACTTCTTAGGGTTGAGGTGGACTTGGAATTTCTCCAATCGATCAAATATCTTTGTTAGGATGTTGAGATGTTCTACTCTAGTAAAGGATTTAGCTAGCAAATCATCCACATAGTCTTCCATAAATGTGTGCATCATGTCATGGAATATTGTTGTCATTGCTCTTTGATAAGTGGCGCCTGCATTCTTTAAGCCAAAAGGCATAACATTCCAACAATATGTTCCCCAAGGATAGGTGAACGCGGTTTTATCTTGATCTTCTGGGGCTGTTTTGATTTGATTATAGCCTGAGAAACCGTCCATTAGTGAGAGCATTGCATGGCCTACTGTGAGATCTATAATTATGTCGATACTGGGCAGAGGAAAGTCATCTTTTGGACAAGCTTTGTTGACATCTCTGAAGTTAGTGCATATTCTGATACTACCATCTGGTTTTGATACTGGAACGATGTTGGAAATCCATTCTGCATAGTCAATGGGTCGGATGAATCCGACATCTAATAATTTCTTTAGTTCAGTTTTGACCATGAGTGCCACCTGTGGATTCATCTTTCGTAGCTTTTGCTTGACTGGTTTAACTCCTGAAGAGATGGACAAGTTATGCATGATTAAGTGTGGATCCACTCTAGGCATATCAGCATATGACCAAGCAAAGTTAATTTGCTGTTCTTTAAAGAAAATGATGAATGTTGATCTTTCTTCCTCTGTTAGAGATTCTGCAAGGTGTAGGTTTCTGACTGCTTCCATGGTACCAATGTTGATTGATTGAGTGGGCTCAATCAATATGGGTGATCGCTCATGAAAGTGCTTAGGAAGAGTGTCAAGTCTCCCATCGTCCTTTTTTTTTACTTTTTTGTGATCTAGAGCTGCCATTGACTGGTTTTCAGCATCAAATCCTTTATTTGGTTCATTTTTGTGACTGAGAGACTTGGCACTCCCTGGTTTGCAGACATTGTTACTTTGTTCACTAGTAGAGTTTATTTCCGGATTTATGGTACATAGGTAATGGATAATAGACTCATCATCTGGAAAAATTGGTATATCATGGATTTCAGGTTCATTCCAATCGATGAGGTTAGGAAAGACAAGTGGTAAGGAATCGTTAGGTGGATCAAGTTCGGCTACTGTGAGTGTTAGGACAGAGTTTTCATCGTGATTGTTCTTGGTTTTAAAGAAGTCCAGGATTTCGTCGAAGTCTTCGATGGTATTATCTTCTACATAGACTTGTTCATAATGTTTCTGTTCGCTTTCCTTGGTGTCATAGATATTCTGCGGTCCAAATTCAAGAGGTCTATCTCTTGCGTTATGTTCTTCTTGAGAAAGAGATATAGAATCAATATCATTAGGGATATCTGTAGTAGCATTGGAGTAGGTACCCCATTCATATTCATTGGAATCAATCTCTGAGGCATCATCCCAGATTCTATCAGTGCTGTAAACTGGTATGTTGTATGGTGAAAACAAATCTTTGATGATAGATACCATTTTGATAGTTTTTGTTGATTCTGTGTCAGATCCGTCTTCTATTTTCTGTATTTGTTCATAGACTGTGCTTCTTCAGGGAGAAACAAAGGTATCCGGAGATGATTTTATTTGTTCTTGAGATATTGGTGTTTGAATATGAGCTACTGCTGCAGATATGGCCCTTTTGTGTTTTAGAAGCTTTTCCTGATGTAACTTCTGATCTTGATGTTCCCGTGCCTTGCGGATTGTTTCTGCTGATTCAAAGAGTGCTTCCTACCAGGATTCTTCTTTGTACTTTGTCTTTACTTTCCATTGAGGTTTTGTAGTTAGGTGGGGTGGCCTTTTTAATAGGAAGGTGAGCTCACAACCCAATCCTGCTTTGTTTCTATTGGGTTGTTAAGGAAGATTTATAGGTTCAATGACTCCTTCCTTGCATTTCCCAATAGGTCCTTTACCATCATATCCCATTTGCTGCATGATTAAGTATCCTTTTCCATATATGTGTGTAGGTAGAACAATGTCCAAAGCAACTGCTCTATTATCTTCTTTCTCATCTTTGTATAACCAGCTAAGAATATCCTTGTCTTCTGATTCATGTGCCAGAGTGCCTAATTGGATGAAGGTACCATCAAATTTGGTGATGGGCTGAGTGACCAGATGTGTTGATGTAGTAGGCAATCCATGAGATCTAGGTGATGTTGGTAATTTGGCCAAACATAAAGGCTCCAAAGAGTATTCTCCTATGCCTTGGTCTTTGATTTGCATTTTCTGTTTGAAGTCTCCCAATAAGGAGTTAGATTTTGCTGTTTGTCGATCTGATGTTGAAAATCGCTGCTTTTCTCTATTATGAGGAACCAAACTATCTTGGGCTGCCCCCATTGCGTTGCAATGTTGAAATGGATTGTGATCAGCAGATATGGAAACTTCTTGTCCGTCATAAGGAAATTCGACACACTGGTGATATGTAGAAGGTATTGCTTGCATTTCATGTATCCAGGGTCACCCTAACAAAATATTGTAGGTGAGATCTATATCTAAGACCTCACATATAGTAGCTTTTTGCACTGATCCTACTTGAATGGGTAATATCATAGTTCCTTTAGAGGACCTTTCCTCATCATCATATGCCTTTATGGTAATCTTCTTGCAGGGATCAATAGATTCTTCTGAGAAGCCTAATGCACGGATAAGCTTTAAAGTACATATATTAAGTCCGGCTCCTCCATCTATTAAGACTCTTTTTACTCGGTGTTTGCAAACAATGACTTCGATATGGAGAGGAGTATTATGCGGATGGCTTAAGGAAGCATCGTCATGTTCTGAGAAGGTGAGGTTATGGGGTCCTGTCATATGGGCGACCATGGCCTGAAATCTGTCTGTATCCAAATTTTGAGGTACATTGGTTTCCAATAGTGCTTGTTCTAATATGTCTTTGTGCTTTGGTGATAGTTTCAGCAATTCTAGTATAGATATCTGAGCTGGAGTTTTACGGAGTTGGTTAACCAAGTCATATTGGATTTTTGGTGTGATAGTTGTAGGTGCAGTATGTCCTTTCAAGACATATTTCTGAGTTCGGGTTGTTACATTGACAGATTCATGATCACGCTTATCTCGGATGGTGATGACATTTACTTGATGATCTTTAGCTGATATGTGATTTATGGTGTTGTTGTAGATATGGTTGACACGAGCTCCACGTGTATTATCCGAGGTTAAAGCTCCATCTTTGTAATTTGGAAGAGGATTTTTAAAGGCTCCATGATCACCATTTGTTTTGAGACCATCTATTGTTAAGTCACCTCAATCAATCATATCTTGCACTACGTGTTTTAACCTCATGCAATCGTTCGTCTGATGACCCTTGTTACGATGGTAATCACAATAGTGTGAATCATTCCACCAAGGTGGTTTGATTTGGGGTTCATAGTTGCTGATTGGAGGCAAAGAAAGAATCTTGTGTGCCAAAAGTTCTCTGAATGTTGATTCTAGTGATTGCCCCAGTGGTGTGAAGATACGCTTTTCGAAATTGTTTGTGTTGTTGCGTGAATTGTTGTTAGGTCCTGGATTCATGTTTTTGTTTTGAGTATCATTGGTGTTGTTTGTGTTGAGTTGTCCTTGATCAGTGTTTGGTGCATATGTGTTAGCATTTGGATTAGCATTCTTAGGATTTTTCGTGTTTTGAGGATTCGCGGATCATGCAAGCACTGGTTGCTTAGATTTGGGATCATATGATTCATTGTTGCCTTCATTTTTGTTTCGAGTCCAAAATCGAGATTTGTTAAGGTTGGTGTTGTTCTGGTTATTGTAGTTTGATGAGTTTGTTCCTTCCTTGTAGAATTTGAGTGTTCCCTTTTTGACACATGCTTCCTCTACTTGAATGCCATTCTCAATTAATTTAGCGAAAGATGGTATGCATTGAAGTTTTAGTCTGTAACTCATTTCACTATTCAAGTTATCGATGAAGATTTCTATTTTCTTCTTTTCGGGAATATCTCGAGGATATCTAGATACCATACGTCGCCAGCGTTGAAGGAATATCATGAATGTTTCATTGTTCTTTTGTTTGTTGTTACAAACATCTAGCATGGTTATGGCATGTTGGATGTTGTAGGAATATTGGGTTATGAATTTGTTAACCAATTCATCAAATGATCTGACAGGTGGTGTAATTTTGGATAACCATTCCATGGTTTGCCCTCCCAAGCTTCTTAGGAATAACCTCATCAAATAGGTGTCATCATGAGAAAATTCAAGGCTCATGGTGCAAAATTCTCGAACATGATCTCGGGGATCACTTTTCCCATCATATTTATCAAATTTGGGAACGTCTGAGTTGGGAGGAAAAGGCACCATGTTCAATCTTCTGTCAAATGGATAAGGACAGATTTCGTTTAAAGAGTACCGCACTGTTGTCCCTTGTTGCATATCCTGTATTTGCCTTTGCAACATTTGCATTTGTTGAGTAAGGGCAGCCAAAGGTATATTGTCTTGTCGAGGGAAAAGTTCTTCCCTTGTATTTGTTCTTAGCTGAAAAGGTATGGTAAATGGTATATTTTGCTCTGGTGTTTCTAGTTCGGGTATACGCATTTTTGGTATGCGTTGTTCTCGAATGTGTTGCTCAGGTATGTGTTGTTCAAAGTTATGAGTTTCGTCTTCTCTTTGTTGTTCTTGATATGCATATTGTCGAGATCCAGTTTTAAAGATGTTTGAGTCTAAATCTTTGAGAAGTTTAACGTCTTTACTTGTAAGCATGAGCAGATATTTTTCTTTGTCATTTTCCATGAGCCTTTCTACAAGCTTTTGGAATGAAAGGTTTTCCTGACATTCTTGAAGAAGTGCTTCAGAAATTTCAGGTTCTTCTAAGGGTGGAACTTCAAAAGGATTTGACAATCTTCGATTCATACTAGACTCAGCGTGTGTCTCGCTTTGTTGGTTTCTTTGAGAGCGAGTAACAGGTAATTTAGTAGAAACTTTCAGCGATGAAAGGGACAAAAGCCTCGTTGATATGTTGCTCGGGGGTGGGTGGTTCTGGTCGAGGTGTGTTATAAGTGATACACTCGTCAGGCAAGAATGATGGATTGATTTTTCCTCCGCGGTTTATGATTTGATTAAAAGCAGACTTTTGACAGTAGGCTCTTGTCTTCAAGGGTTCTTTGTCAAATTCGTTGGATTTGTTTTGGATATAACGTTTGACGTGATGAAGGAATACCCAATGAGATTTGAATAGTTGACGATTGATGTATAAAAACTTGTTTCTTTTGATGAATTTGGAAAAACTAGGTTGTTGTTTCTTCAACGTGATGTTACGATAAAGGTTCTTTCTTCTTAGAATATGAGGATTAGTCATGCATGAGTGATCAATGGTTTCCTTTGATTTGTTTGGATTCAGTTGATCTTGTTTGAAAAATTTCAAATCTTACTCTATCAAAATGAAGGTTTAGATGCCCCTTCACGACAAAGTGTGTCAAATGATATGGATAAAAGCCTCCCGATATGGAGACTGGATTTGACAACTTGAAAATTTTAAACAAGTGTTTTTGTGAGATAAAATCCATAAGATGGTAAAGGATTCTGTTGATACTAATGATGAGGTTTCCCGATTATGATAAGATAGACATGTTTTATCGTGCGATTCGTTTAGGATTTTACAACGTTTGTTTTGACACAAATTTAGCTCAAGAAATAGTCTTAACGGTTTGTTTTCGCTACTCTGTTTGATGAAAAATGATGTTTGATGGAGAAGGCTTCTGAAAATGTTTTCGAAATTTTTAAAATTCCTCACTGTTTTGCCCTCTGTTTTTGTGTTTTGGATCACGTGCTAAAATAGAGACTATATGCGCTACAAAAATTACTCCACGCGCTAAAATAACGACCACACGCGTTAGGCTGCCCCCAGACACGCGCTAAAGTTTTGAATGTTCAAATTTGTTTTCTATTTGTTTTGAAAAATCTATGCGCTACCCTGGGCCTACAACGCGCTAACCTGTGAACCTGATGCACTAATGTTTAGCCTCCACGCGCTAAGATGATGCTTCCACACGCTAGACTATTTTTTTGATGTGCTAAATGATTTCACACTGTTTTGTTTTGAGATGAAACGCTACTGTTTGGAACCGACGCGCTAATGTAAGGGTTGGATGCGCTAACAAAAAGTCCTCACGCGCTAAGAAGTTGCTCTTATGCGCTAAACTGCCGTGATTTTTCTTTTGGTTGATTTTTTTGCAAATTTTGAATTTTTGTCGTGAATTTTTCAAGTTTGATGGATGATTTTCTGAAGTAGTAAATGCAAGCACGACATAAAAATTACAACCATTTTGCCTAATCTAACAAAAAGTGTATGTTCTACGAGGATGTGTTCAAATCCCCAATGTTTTAACAGGTTTTGATACAAATAATACACTTCAGAAAGACTCTTTAGTCAAGGGTCATAAATAACATCATAGCCCACTAGTCTCGATACTCCGTCGGCTCAAACAGCCGTGTCACCCCCTAGAGGGCGCCCATTTTTTTGCCTTTTGCCAGAAATTAACCCAAAGTGAATCGCTTCACAGTTGAGTAGTTATCTTGGGAGATATATGGTGAGTAATCTTGGGGGCAGATTCTTCCCCATCCTTGCACTATGATGTTATAAATGTCTGTTTACTGACTCGGTTCAAAGTTTCTATTTCTATGGTTCGTAATCAGGCTTCCCGTTCAGTCGTCAATGATAAACTCCCTCAGGAGGCTTCCCAACCTTTAGAACAAAGGCTTTACGTATCTCAAGGATACTGGGGGAAGGCTAATCGCTGCGCGCAACTGTTGAAAAGGACTTTCGTCACTTTCCACGTTTGATTATAGTGGGTTGGAATTCTTGGCGTCAAAGTCGTTCCCCACTTAGGTCGTTCCCTTCACACCGTCCATAAACGGCTTTAAGAGTTGATTTCAACTCCTCGGGAAGGCAGACCTACTAAAGGTTTTATTGCTTGAAGTAAAGAAAGCTTTTAAGAGTGGTCTAGATTTTTGATCACCTAGTTAAGGGGAGAGCATATTCCTTCCACTTTCGAGACAAGGCAAACAAGGTTCAGTTTATCTTTCAAGACAATGATTTGTTAAAATCTATATGGAGATATTGCTCCACGAAAACATGGTATTTATTTTATCCTTTTAAGGAAATGATTTTCTGATCTATGAAAAAGAATTGGTCAACAAAGTAAATTCGATGTTTTGTCAACAAAAGAAATCGATCAAAAGGGGAAGATCTTCCCTCTTCAGTTGCAAATGACTTTGGACATGTGTGATTCTTTTACTTTGCAAAAATTTGAAGTGAATCCTTTTATGCACCAAAGGATGGTGAAGTTCTTTTTAAACACCTTTGTTTGCAAAAATGAAAAGTTGACTTGTTCTTTTTAAAGCCCAAAATGAAAATTTTGTCTTCCTAGGAAAAGCAAGAAGCGATTGTTTTTGTGGTTTTTTTTATAGCCCAAATAAGGTGAGTTCAATTTTATTTAACAAGAATTGAAAAGACTTTGAATTCTAACTAACTTAAATAAGCTAGTAAAAATTTAAACAATTTATAATTCGAAAAATAACACTAAGCTCCTCCCTGCAATAAGATGTCAGAAATCCTGTAAAATACCCACCACAGTAGTTAGAAAAATATAGGATTTTGTGGACTTCAACAAGTCTAACTTTAAACTCGGTTACAATCTTAATTTTTGCCTTCTGTCTGTGATGCGCTACAGAAAGGACTGTACACGCTACAATATAACCTAGATGCGCTAAAATAATGTCTCAATGCGCTACACTGTTTACTGGATGCGCTACTCTGTGCGTCGAAAGCGCTGCTCTGTTTTTCTCCCGCGCTGAGACCTACAGGAAAGTTAGTGATTTGATGCGCTAAAAGATGGACTTCACGCGCTGGATGATGGACTCCACGCGCTAAACAGTGAACTGGATGCACTAGGCTGTTAACCGGATGCGCTAAACAGTGAACTTAACGTGCTAATTCATTTTTCTCGCGTGCCTACAAAAGTGGTTAAATTTAAAAACCGATTTGATATATGGGGTTGTGCCCCATGGTGGGCACCAGAAATGTATGCGGGAAAAGCGGGTCGATAGAACTCAATATGTGAAAATATTCCAAAATACCTGTCCACACACACACACAGGACTTCTTGGTGCAAGTTATGGAGTCATGAAGTATAACTCAGCTTCCCAAGGTTGGTCCCGTGGTTCTCTATCTTACAATGTCCCTCAAACCAATGTTTTTGCTCTCAGATCACTGAGCAAAATGGTTTAGGGATGGCAAATGCAAGAACGAGGGATGCTTTGATAGATTTTAGTATGAGATGCATCCTAAGCTATGCATGATTCTAGAAATGCAATAAACTAGATTATAAGATGACAAGGTTAGTATAAATACTATCCTAACATGATATATTAGTCTATGATTGAGCTAAAATGATAAAGAAATTATTCTAAACATGCATATTTAGACTAGTTCCTGATTTAAAAGAGGCTAAAATGATGAGCATAAAATGAGATATGAAAGCTTGAATGTATTTGAGCATAAGTATGATACTACAAATTTTGAGGATGATTCAAAATGGAGGAATGAGAGCTCTATTTATAGCAAAAATAGGGCAATGGATGGTCAGGATTGAAAGAGTTGATCAAGGGTTGAGTTTGAAAGTTGGGGATCCATGTTTGCAAATTGCACCAATGAAATGGTGACAAATGTCAACATAGGGTTGGGTTGAGAGAAGGGGTTGGAGGCATTAAATGCCTGAGAAGACCTTATGGTTATCTAGAGATAAGGGTTAAGCTTAAGTTAGGCTTACCCATTGGATTAAGAGTTAATCCAAAGATAAACCCTTGTGCAAATGATTAAGAGATAATCATGGTCAAAGCATTAAATGCTTGATAAGACCCTTGGGTTGGATGAAGGTTGAGTTAAAAGAAATTCTTTAACCATGTAAGAGGGTTTGAGTTAACCATTAATGGTTATGAAGACTTTGGGGAATTAGGTGGTTGAAGGCTTGAAGCATTTAATGGTTATCAAAGACTTTGAGGAATTAAGTGGTTGAAGGCTTGAAGCCTTTAATGGTTATCAAAGACTTTGAGGAAATTAAGAAGTGACCTCCCCTTGCTTAGGGATGTGACAAAGTTTAGAAGATGGGTTAGGCTAATTAGAAGCGATTAGAAGAGTCTAGAAGGGATTAGAAAGGGGTTTAGGAAGGCAAGTGGGAGATGTAGGATTTTGCAAGTGGATGGAGGGATAATAGGATTTAATTGAATTAAATGATTTATTCAATTTGGTTGTAATTTGGGGAAATTAAATAAATTAGATTTATTCAATTTAGGATAACTATTTAATTAAATTTGAATTTAATTAAAAGTGGATAGGGGGAATTTAATTGAATAAAATGATTTATTCATTAAATGGGTATAGTGAATTTAATTTAAATAAATTGAATAATTTACTTAATTAAATAGAGGAATGCGGGTAATTTAATTAAATTGGATTTAATTAAATAGAGAAATGAACATAAAATATTCATTTAGGAATATGGTCATTTTTATACATCTACAACTGATTCTGCAATTTCTACTGCAACTGAATAGATATTTTTATTTAAAATCTAACAACAACTACAACTCAACTTTTTGCAATTAAAATGAATACAAATTCACAGATAAAAGGAAAACACAGAATTAAATAAAACTGATTTTCATATTACAATGACTATTGCATGCAATTCAAAGGTATTTCTTTTCAAATAGAAAATATGGATGTATCTAGCTTTTTACAATCCTAAAGATATTCTGCAAAATTTACAAGATGTTTCTTTATTTAAATACAATAACAAATCTCATGTCTATATTTCAAATTTTACAACTTGCCTCTCATTTCAACGAATAAGAGTATATCTCTCCTTTTAAAACTAATAAATACAAATGCAATTAGATTTCTGCAACAATAATCTTCTGCAACTTTTCACTTGTCCTATTCTTTTCTCCCGACAATCCTGCATAATAAATCACAAATATGACCATGGAGTGCTCACCTCCCAGCCTAGGCTAACTGGTAGCCACCCCCGAGCTCGAAGAACCAAGCCCTAGACGGGTAACAAACAGGCAAACACATAGAAGACAGAAAACACACAGATTTCAAACACACTCCCAACTTGGCTACACTGCACCACACTTTGGTGATGACCTTTTCAAGGGTGGTAGTGGACCAATACCCTGAGGAGAACTGCAAGTATGGAAAACATGTAGCCACCTCATGGCACAACAAATACATCAAGAATTTCAATCCCTTATTCCTTATGCCCCCCAAGGCATTCTAGCCTTATATCCCTCCTTATGACCCCCATTGCACAAACAGGCCATGCAGCAAGGGTCACACCAAAAATCCCTTGTGATCGCTCTCAAAACGAGAGTCTCTCACTCGAGGGTTGTCACTGCTACCACCCACAAGATCCTCCTCTCTCCCAAGAGTAAGAGGTCTTGAAAAAACTCTCAAAAACACATACAAAACATAATGCAAAATACCAAATGAAATTCCCAAAAAGGACATACAAGAAAACAGAGTTCTTACACCAACATACCTTCAAAACACATGCAAATAGAAGTTATTTAAAGAAGAATGTAACCAACCTTAATCTGCCCAAAGGTAGGATAGTATTTTGAGGAAGAGCTGCCCAATTCCACGGATCTTCTTCTTCTACCCTTAGCCAAAATTTTACTATTCAAATCTATTCTATTCTTTTTCAAAAATTCTCTTGTCTTCAAAAATGGAGAGTGGGTGATTACCTTCAAATTTTCAAATTCTTGCTTAAGAAGTTCATTCTCTCAGTTCTCACAAGTTTCTAAAAACTAAAGAGGAAAGTAAGACAGAATGGGAAAGAGAACTCTCATTCGAATCGGAAAGTTTACCACTAGGTTCAAACTTCTAATTTCAATTTTCGCACAACTCAGAAAAGCCAAATTTTAGAGTGTCTAAAAGGTCACTTAGGAGTAGAAACTTTCCTAAAATTACCCCTAACCCTTAGGTATACCTTATGGGCTTTAGGAAACCCTATTAAACTACCCCTAGGTGTTCATTTAACCCATTTTAAACCCCTCTGAAGTTTATTTTCGGGTCAAACATATGTTGACCTTTCCAAAGATTCTTTTCCCAAGGTATTTATGACATCACGCTACATTATTTGAAAAAACAATAGTTGAACACTTTCCCACCAAGAGACAAAAATAAAACATTTTAACTTAAATCCACACATGTGTCAAGTGACACAAATAAAACACTTTTACAATATAAAACATGAAATCGTCTCTTGTGGATTTTACACAAAAAATTTAAATAACACTTAACACACATGCAGCATATACTGTTACGAATAAAATACAACACAAACGGGGTGTTGTCTCTCCAAATAGACAACCCCTGGCTTACGAACATACATAAGTCTAGGTTTGGTTCTCCGTAAATTTTCCATGGTCACATGGTTAATTTCCTGCGCATCTCAATTTACACATTAGTGCTTTCAAATATCCACATATAATATAATTCAAAGGGATAACAATACACATCATCACTTGCATACAATTTACATCTGAACAGATTAAATACATCTTTTATCAAGCAATTTCTCATAAGCAATTTCATCCTAATTCACATAAACTAAACCATACATCGTAGTTCTATTATCATAGTAAAGTCTTGCAAATTCAATAATGACATCTATCATCGCAATATCATCTTATCTAACAATCATGTAATGTTCTATCTCATAAAGCATATAAGAAAATCATCAAAATATAACAATGTTATCCAAATCCTGAAATCATATAAGTTCTAAGTTTCAAAATGCATCAAAATAAAGTATCCATAATAGTCTAAATATAAAATCCACTGAAATGTCAGACTGGGTCAAGGTGAGGCCTCACACTAACATTCCAAAAAGTACCCCTTTACCCTTAGAAATTCCTCAAAAAGCTCAATACTTAGTCATTTTTTAATCTTGTTAAACGTTTGAGTTGGTTTTGAAACAATCATCAAACTCTAACGAGGTTTTCACAACTCGTTCGGGGCCCGACTTGCTCTATTTCTTTCAAAATCTAAAAGGTCATCAACTATTAATTGTGGTTTTGAAACAATCATCAGGGTCCAATGTGGCTCTCAAAAACTTATCATTTTTTGACACGAAGTTGACACACCAAGAAACAAGAAAAGTTAAAGGCAAAAAGTGTTGTTAGTGATTGGTTTTGAAACCACCATTGAGTTCTGACTTGGTTATCAAAACCTGTTGATTTTTTTAAGGCAAAGGAAGTAGGATGTAATAGGCTTAGGGGTGGAGTTCATGTAAGAGTAGCTCACTATTAACATGCAATATAAAAAAAAATTGTATTCAAATCTTTCTAGAAAGGGAAACTAACTGAAAATTGGAAATGATTTTTTTTTCTTTTAAACTTGAAAGAAAGGCTAACTAATAACATAATTTGCAATAACTGAAAAGATAGCATGCAAGTAAATGAATCTATCTAGAATTTTACATATTTTCAATTTCAAACAAGTAAACACATGCCATATGAAAAAAAATATAGGGTTTAGAGTTTACTATATTTTGCATGTTGGTACTAAATTTCAAGTCTCGACATATTTTGTGTGGGGGAGAGCATCATTGGAGTGCTTTAAAACTCCAGCTACAAACCTAGTGGTCCCCTCCACATCTTCCTTTCAGAAGTGGCCCTACCCTTCATGAGGGCACAAACACATGAACAAGTCTAGTTTCCATCCAAGCCTAGTGTTAAGATACCTACATAACTCTAGTCAACCACACACTATAGACTCCTACTAACTTGTATGGTGCCATCTCGACCAAAAGATATTTTATAATTTCCAAGCACAACATATGCGCAATCATCTATCCACCCACCCCAACTCAACTTAAGACTCACAACACTTATTGGTCTCAATTTGATCCATTAGTTTAAAGTTGACAAGTGGCTTAAGGACATGCATTCGCTTCTTTTCATACTTATCAAATGGTAGAATTTAGACTATTAGTACATATTCAAATAAAATTCATAACATAACACATCCTCATATTCTCATTACATAGGTGTAGGATATGGATATGGAGCTCTAAGTTAGTTTCATCACTTATGGTTTGAACATTCTTATTCTTAGCTTCTGATAATATTGACCAAATAATTCTTGACTGAATTTGAGTTTAGAGTTGCAGATTTACGGTGCCTACAATGTATCTTACATTTTGATTTAGGCTCGCTAGCCTAATGACATTTTCTTGGATGGTAGGTAACCTTGGGTTGCTTAGGGTTAAGTGGACATTTCCTTTTTCTTCATGCTCTCATATACATTCTATCTCTGCACTTCTTCATGCATGCATGTACGTGCTATCTTTTCACTTCTGTGAATATAATCAACTTAGTTCTTGATGATATAACCCTCTACACAACATTAACTTAAATAAGTTGATGTACAACCAAGAAGGTTGATTCTTCTTATAACGTGGTTCTCATTACCCCTGGTAATAAACAATTCTTTTATTTGGCAGACCATCCATTTGATTGGTCTTATTCCCATCGAAGCGATGGACTTGAGTTGCACACAGATTTTTCCTTTCACTAAGTCTTAAGTTGACTACACAAATGAGAGTAGGGAAAGAATTAAGTTAAAAAGTTAATGCACGGTTTTGAGTTTCTATGCAATTCCACGGTAATAGAAGTTTACCAAAGTAATTTTTAAGAATCTAAGATAGTTCTTTTACATGCGAACTGAAAGTTTACTGGTAATTACCGGTCAAACTTAAGAATAGATCTACATTTTCCTTGCATAGAAAGGTGAGTGGCAACGCCTCTATATTAGTTATGTTTCCAGAGAAAACTATTCCTATTTACTTCTGGTAAAGTAATACAACAATATTTCTTATAAATCCATCCATTCCATTAAGGAACATTATATATCGAATTACACTCTAAGTTGAAACTAGATTGACAATTAAAGGAAATTACCAGAGTTCAAAGAGTTTTCAATTACTTTATACCAAGAAACCATTATCAGCTTAAGTTGGCTTATTCTTAATAAAAAGCATGAGGGTTATGAGATATATCATGACCCATTTGAGGTGGGTTAAAATATAATAGCATGGTTAACAATTATTTGAATTCTTATTATATTTAAATTTAAATTATTACTTTCCTTATATTATGGCTATTGATATGTTTATATGAAGATAAGCGTAATATGTATATACATATACTTTCATCTATATTCCATATATATGAGTATATGCATATGTGCATTACATATATCTTCATATACTCATATTTGTATCAATGATATAACATAAGAAACAATAACATTTTGAGTTAAATAAAATATTAAAATATTAATAATAGACTATATATCAAGATGGTGGTGATCCTTAACAAGTCAATTTGGACAACACAAGGTCCTGACACTAGGAAATGTAAAATAATGATATTACCCACTAAGACACTAGGTTAACATTAATGAACCCTAACAGGGACAATTTATCTCGGAGTGGATATTATGTTGGCTTTAATTACAACTTGACCTTTTCTTGAATCTGCAACCCTATCCCCAATGATGCTCTCCCTCTCCTCCCAAAGGCTAGTGAAGTCTCTTGCATCCACTTGGAGTCACAAAAGTAGTTAGACCAATCTTATACTATTTCAGTCATATTAACATATATCAAAACATTAGTTACACTTGATCATTTGAGTCATATATTCATTCATTGCAATGCGAACTCAATTAAGCATTAACTGATATATCCACATAGTTATACATTCATTCACCTCATCATTATTGTACGAGACAGGAAATATTTATTGCATCATGAGGGGGTGTAACAGTTCAAGTGATAGGTTTTGAAACCTTTGCTGGGTTCTGACAAGATTTATTTAACGATATGGATGTATGATAGGTTTCACACATTCAATTATGGGCCCCTTTTGCATTCTAGTCAACATTTTGCTAAAACTGTTACCCTCGAGGGTGCTTTGTTTTGGTTCTCACGATCTAGCGAAATCAATGAAATATCAATCGTGATAATGAATTGGTATTTGGTGACTTGTCATTGGAGCTCAATCTCTCATTGAGGTCTTGTTTCAGCTCTAGTGACCCAACGATGACAAGGAAGGCAACTCAATGCTCAAACATGTGTGGGATGTGGGCTACCGTTGGAATCTTAGTCATTGTTGGAACCTTTCTTTTGTTCTCGCGATCTAGAGATACAATGAACAGATCCACTTGGTGGATGGTGACACATCATGTATCATTGGAGCTCCTTCCCTCAGGGAAGCTTTCCTCAAGCTCCAACAATCCAATGATGGCCAGTAGATTGGGTGAATTAGATGGTGGTCCCATTCCTTCTAAGCACTTTGTTGGATCTAAGGCAATCACCAAAACTCCTTCTAGGATCTAGCAATCCAACAATAACTTTTAAAGATTATATGGATGTTCTTATTATTGGAGTTATTATTATTGACAAAATGTTTCCAAATCTCTAGTGACCCAACAATAGAGATATGTACATGTCATGGATGTTGATTGGGATAATGTGTAATGAAAAGTGTTCTCATTGAAACTTCTTCTATCGATAGAACCATTTCAATATCCTAGCGATCCAACAATGATTGCCACGAAGGACTCGTGTGCCACAATAAAGGGTCATCGTTGAAGCTCTAAGCTTCGTGAGAGTATCCAAAAGGCTTCAACGAACCAGTGAGAAGGATATGTGGTAAAGTTTTGAAAAGTTAGAAAGTTCTATCTTGTACCTGTCAAGGAATTTCAAACTCCATCGATGGTTGTAGATCTTTTTGGTCGATGGCTAGGATTTGAACTTGAGAACGACTCACTGACAGTTTTAAATACTTGCATGAATTGGCATTAATGGCACCAATTGAGCAAGATATAATCAAATTTTTGTTAGTTTCTTTCACACAATTTGTAGCACAAACTAATTTCAAAGCTTAAGGCGATCAAAGAAAACAAAGATTGAGGGTTTCTAGCAGAATAATAAATAAGATTTTTTAGAGCTAGAATGTGTCACAACCCTCCTTTATCACTTTTGATTTGATACAATTTCTATTATATCTTTTTGTGTGGTTGAGCTATTGAATATGGTTGAATAAATATTATAAAAGGTTAAATAATGGACCCACATACACACTTGGAGAATATAATTTAAATAGGCATTATTTATTTATTCTTTTTCCCATTCCCAATTACGACACATGTTGTAGGAGAAATTAGAAGCTTCTAGAAGAATCTTCATTCTTTAATACCTTGCATGTAACTCCCCCACTAGGATATTAATCAATTTTGCATGGATCCAATATTGGAAAAAGAATCTCATTTCTAATTAATTTCTCTAGATAGTGGAGTTAAGGGGTTTTTCCTATATATTGTATGCAAATTTTCAAAAGAGGGAGTTGATTATCTTTATTGAAGAAAAGTTTTCTCAAGCATTGGTTTTTTTTGTAGTCACGTTTCATTGTTGGATTGTTAAGTAGTTGTTTGAAGAAATTCAAAGAAATGTTGCAAGGAAGGATCAAGGGAGGCTAGTTGAAGAATTTAGAGGGGATTCTACATCAAGCTGCAAGTATCCAGGTTCTCCTTTCTTTTTTTTATTGAATCATGCATCTTATTCTTGCTGTGAATTAGATTAATGAAATCTTGTTTTAGATACTTGTTGTGAATTAGATTAAATAAATAAAATCTTGTTTCAAATTCTTGTCGTGAATTAGATTAACTAAATGAAATCTTGTTTCAAATTCTTGCTGTGAATTAGATTAATGAAAACTTGTTTTAGATACTTGCTGTGAATTAGATTAAATAAATAAAATCTTGTTTCAAATTCTTGCTGTGAATTAGATTAAATAAATAAAATCTTGTTTCAAACTCTTATTGTGAATTAGATTAAACAAATGAAATCTTGTTTTAAATTTTTGCTGTGAGTTAGAATGAATAAATGAAATCTTGTTTTCATGTGAATGAAACTATTTGGGATTAAAGATTAATTTCAATCTTGTTTTTCTTGTTTTCTTTCCTGTGAACAAAACTTACTATGAATGGAAAATAATTTCTCATATAAGAATTCTTGTGTTGAATTTAAATTTGTTCATGTGTACCAAAACTTATTTAATTCCTGAGAGTAAATCCATTTTTTCTTCCCTCTCTGGATATCAATTTGATTTCTTCCTCTCTGTAGATGAACATGGTTGTCATGAGAGAAAATTTATAAAATATCCCCTCTGCTGTATTTGTTTGCCTCAATTTCCAGCATAATGAATTTTCTTTATGCTCCTGTGAAATCATCTGAAATAATTTCTCTCCATTATTCCTGTGATTAAATTCTTATTTTATTTTTATATTAACATTTTTATATATGCCCCTCTTAATCTATTAACAAAACTAGAATAAAACCATATATATATATATATATATATATATATATATATATATATTGCTTTATTAAATTTTTACGAAAAAAAAAAGAGAATAAAATAAAATAAAGTTCAAAAAATTTGCTTGCATAAATTAAAGTTTAACGGCCAACGCATGGGAGGGGGGGAGGTGGAGTTAATGCAACCACAGGGGAGTGGTACCCTCCACTACCCCTGCGGTCACTATTGCGACAGTGGCCGTAGAGGGAGCGGAGGGGCCCACGGTGTCCCCTCATCCCCGCGGGCCTGCACCTGCAGGTCCGCAGGGGTGATGGGACCCGCAGCCCCACTCCCCATTTAACATTAATTTTTGTATTCTCTTTTATATAATTATTTAGATTTTTATACATATATATTGAATTGCAAAGGACATTACTAATATTTTCTTTAAAAGTAAAATTAGATTTGGAAAAATTTATAAATAATTGGGATCATTGCTTAGTAAATTTATAATTGTAAATTAAAGTATATCAAATTTTATGATTGGAATCTCTCAATCTATTTGAGATTTATTGGGTTACTTAGTTGGCATTTTAGATTCATTATAAGCAATTAATTTATATTATTATGATTTGATCCAAAATTTGTCTATGTCTAAACTAATTGCTATTTTTGGAACCTGTGACTCTATAATTAATTATTCCCGTGGTAGGAATAAAACATTGCTTAATCTTGCATGTAAGTTACACTATTCTTGCATCATGCGAATTACTTATACATTAATTGCATTTATTGACGTTTTCATCATCTCCATGCAAGTTACACGTTTTTAATTATCAATATGCGAGTTTCGTAATTGTCATTATTGCGTAAGTTATATTTCAAGTTTGAAATATTAAATAGTTTAGTTGTAGAAGGATGGTATTTTTATCAAGTGGTACATGAATGCCATCGAGGTAGTTATTTCAATTAATTAAACTTTGCAATGTCTAATTATGTACATTCATTTCATAATTGTTTCAAGCATGATGTTTTTCTCATAGCTTCTTAGTTAGAAAACTAAATAAAGGAAGTCGAAAAACCAAAACCTAGCAGCGTTCGGTATTTACGGTGCCTCTGGGTCATGCTTACGGGTAATGTCGTCGTGTTGAACTACTGCACTTAACGCCTAATAAAGTTGTATCAACTACGTTTGTGGCATCGTCCTTATAAATCGTTGGGGAGTAATAAGGGACACTTGGAAGTTAAAATCCAAGGGGCGGGTAATCCCCCTTGGATCGATAATCTAATAAGATAATCCTTAAATGATTTTACATCCGCTGAGTTAAACCATAGTAAACCCCCTTTAGGGTTGATTGAGTGAAATGCTTTTATGAAATTGATTTAATCTCAAAGAGTTGTTGACGATTGGCAATTGGGTCAAGAGTGAGGCTTATGATAGGTATTAGGATCTAGTTGTTTTAGGCCACAAGCAATATGCCATCTTGAGCCTTTGCTTAAGTGCTACCACCGTGGGTAGCAACCGCAGAGAAACTATCTGGGACATTGACCCTAGAAAGGGTTGCGTACCCACCAAACAGTTTACATCAGTGCCGAAACGGGTATGTAGGCAGTCTAGGGACGGAGTTGTCCCCAATACTCAGGCGTTCGTGGATGGGGTCTAGGTTTTGGTAAGAAGAAGGATTGTGAAGAATCCTAATTCGAAAGATAAGTGTAATAAAAGAAAAAGTAATTCAATGCATACTCGGAAGGAATCTCGTATGGATTCGCTTGACTTCCCAAGGCTTTAAGCCAAATTCTGAGGCAGAATTCAAGCTTGCATTATGTTATTTTGATTTCTCCTAAGGACGGCGACCTCGGTGCACTCCTATTAGAGGAGTGTAGTACTTAGTGAGTGACTCAGGACTCGGATGGTCCCAATGAGTCTAAGTCTCTGGCCAGAGCACCTCCTATCCCAATTGGATAGATACCTACCCCGTTTGGGTAGATTCCTATCCCGTATTGGATAGATGAAACCTTATGTTCCGTATGAACAGATGTCTAACCCGTATGGTTAGATGCTCATCTTAGATGGATGAATGCCTAATCCAAATGGATGGATGCCCAGAGTATGCGATTGAATCAAACACAAATGATTAAATTAAGAGTTAAACACACAAAACAAAACAAAAAAGTGGTCAAATTTGGTTGGGTTAAGTAAAGTGGGTTATTACAGAATGTAACTGAGTGCCAAAACACCATAATCAATTTAGAGAATGGGGTATCTTCATCAAAGTCTGTGCCATCTTCAGTTTCATCTTTTTTAGGAGGTGAAAATATATTTTGTCCTATGTGCCATTGAAGATGCCTTTGGCATATTCTCCATTTTGAATGCTTGTCAAATAAAAAAATGACATGTGTACATGGCTTGATTCTTTTTTCTCCCTAGTTTTATAAAAGGGATTTCAAGGTCATTGTCAAGGATTCTGAATGTAATTTTTGGATAGAAGTCTTTTCTTGTTCTTGTACAGGTTTAATATTAGGGCTTATGATGAAGTTTTCGATCTATGGATGAACATTACTATAGTGATTTCTTTACCAAAATGCAAAAGAGACTATGGATTATATGTTTTGTTCAAATGTCTCCAACATATATGTTTACCAGTCTATGAAATAAATGATCAAGGGTATATTTTATTCCATCTTTGTAATCTTTCTTTCAATGTAAAGTTTTCTTCTATACTTCTCTTCAAGGAGACTTGATTAAATTGCTTGAGCATAAAATTGAGACGGTGAATGATATATGGAGGATTTAAAAGAATAGTTGTAACATATCAAAAAATAAGGGGGTACAATCATTATAAGGCACTGTTACTTAGAACCCACTAGTTAAGAGTTTCATTGCAAGAGTAGTGCATTTATGTTTTGATAATTGACTTTGCAATGTATTTGTGTTTTGATAATTGACTTTGCAGCCTTGAGAAGGCATCAGTCTAGGGAGTTTGTGTTCAACATCCAAAACCAAACCTAGTTGAAAATTAGTTGTTATGTTTTTTGTTCTATGCTTTATATGTTATTTCTAATTATTATGTTCTCTATAAAAATAGTTGAGAAAGTTTAGCCAATATGTGAGCCAACATTGTGTTAGTTTTCATCTTCTTGGACATACTTTTGAGAGAACATTATTTGTATTGCAATACCCTACACGTTACCCAAGTGAATTAGTTGGTATTGTCAAAAGGATTACCCCCCTAGGTCCTACAAAGCCTAAAGTGCACGAGAAATATGTTTTATATTCATTTCCTATTCGTTGGACGAATCCAACACTGAACCTAAGCATAAGAAAGTGGCTAATCTTTAGGGTTTAGTGGATATGTTGATTTGGGGACCAACACACCTTTTTCTTCCTTTTTTTATTACCATTCCCCCTATCCAATGCCAAAATTTCCATAAGCATCTTTGTATTTTTCTTCTTGCCTTTTCTATCATTAGATGTTTATGCCATATTGGTGGGATAAACCTAAAAATCTAACTTCACGGGAGATGACGAAGAAATTTGAAGCAAGGGTACCTATGTATTAAATATACCACACCCATTTGCAATAAACCATTTGTTATTTCTTTCCATAACTAATCTCCCATCATAATGTGAAACCTTCTCTCTTATAGCTTCTAACTCATCCTTGTTTGGTCATAATGTTATATCACCCTTACACACCTTACCCATTGCCAATATATTTATTGTAAGTTATTTATTTTGAATGTGGTTATTAGTATATAATGTGTATAGCTCAAATGATTAATTATAGTAGAAGACTGAGCATTAAATGTGTCATCTTTAAATACATTAGCTATTAGAAATAAGTTATTTATTTTGAAATGATTTTATGTACATATTTTGGTCTATGGCAACTAGCAAAGAGATCATAGACCTATGAATAAAATATAAAGTCAAGTAATAACCTTTATAGTGTTCAATGATTTTTAATTTGATGGTAATGGTTAATTTTAAATTTCATGTTTAGTTGAGATTGATAATTAAAATATTAAAATAAATTATAGAAAATAGAATAAATTAAAATAGATAGTTAATTTAGGAATTAATGATGGTGAAATGATGTGTTAGATGTCAACACAATTTTTTTTCTTCGAAATATGTATCCATTCTACTCATTATTATTGGGATATATTTATCCCAATCCTTGTGCATTATTCTCATTGTCAACAAAAATGATGTGTTAGATGTCAACACAATTTTTTTTCTTCGAAATGTGTATCCATTTTACTCACTATTAGTGGGATATATGTATCCCAATCCTTGTGCATTATTCTCATTGTCAACAAAACTATCATCATCATCATCAGTAATCAATTAATTTTTAGCTTCACTTTGGGCAACATTTTTCTTTGTCTTTGCATAAATTGTACATGCTTGCTTTCTTTCTTATGTGTATTATTGTTTGTTTGCATCCATAACGCTCATAGTAGCATATCGCTACAATGACAGCATGGTGTCATATGATATTATGCACTTAACATATCATCACCTTGGTCCTTATATCTGGCTATGTAATTTGTCAAGTGCTATAGCCAATAAAGATTTCTCAATCGACCCAACACAAATATTCCCTACATCACCTTGCCACTCCCTCTCCTCCATCTCTTAATCCACCTTCTTATCTTGATGTTTTCATCCTTTCATATCCTTCTAGATATTTGTTATCTTCCAATCCCTCTATCTATTTTAAGAGCCCACTCATTTTCTTCAAACTCACCTTTCCTCTTGAGGGGGCACACCTACATCCTTGTTCATTATCACTCCCATCCTTTCCAAACGTAAGGTATCCTATCACTAGTCTATCTCTTCCAAAGACGCTATATTTTGTTCTTCTTTGAAATAAATTTCTTTCATTTACTCATGACAACATCTCAAAGAGAACATCGTAGATAGCTAAATCGTGCACATCCTAACTACATTTAATTTGATCTTATTCCAATGTTAAATGAATAAAGCCACTTATTTAATTGACATTCCCAATTGTCTTCCTAACAATAATTAAATAAATTCCAATCATTTATTTAAATAATTAATCTTTTATTACATTTCTTGTATAGTTTACCCTTAATTAAATAAACACATTTTTTTGGTCAAGTTCACCTTTCATATCCTTATCCTCCAAAAGTCAAATAAATATAAACTATTTATTTAATTCCCCATTTTTCTGCATAAGTCATTGGTTGAGTAAAACTAATTAAGTACTAGTGGTGAAGAATTTGTGCTCTTGAAAGAGAGGTCTTGCAAGGAGTATGGGGTAGTCTCATATTTCTATAAGCCATCTATAGACCCATAGACAGATCACCCAACATCGTGGACTATAAAAGAATCTTTCTTTCTTTCTATCTATTCATTTTTCTAAAAAGATCTACACCCTCCATCTTACACTCTTACACATGTGTGAGATCTCTCACCTTTCAAATCACATATTCACATATCATTCTCATGCATGTGTGGGATCAATCACATGTCACAATCACACATCCTTATGATATGTGTGTGAGCATGGATGTAATAAATGGATACTAATGACGAATATTCGTATATGTATACAATTCAAGACAAGATAAAACTAGGTGTATATAGATAAAAATGAATAGATACCAAAGAAGACTAAATAAAGATTTAAAAGTGAATCAAACATAACACAAGAATATATTGCATGTTCATATATTATTATTATATTAAGAAAGTCCACCAAAATAATCCAAAATTAAATAAAAATTGACATAAATATATAAATTTCACCATTACAATATTTTAAATTTCCCCCCTTTATCTACCATTATTATTGAATGCAAAGTTTTGGTCACTATTTTAGTCTTAAAATGAATGGCTTAAAAAATTTCCAGGCCTGGTTTGGAGTTCAAGGACATGAAACAGGGTTTCAGAGGAAAGCACTGAAATTTCTCATCTGCCCGGATATATGAAATCAAACTTGGACCAGGAATCCTTGAGTCGAATTCCTTATATAAAGTTTACAGTTTGAACCAATTGTTGATATTGGGTCATTCTCCTTCACTCCACATTCTCATTCTTCTCAGCCACCATGGAAGAAGGCTAAGATAACCAGGCGGTTTCGGTGCTCCACGGCCTGTTTTCAGTGAAGGGCAGTGAATGGATTTGATGGAAATCATCCACGCTAATATCCAAGGGGCTGAAGGATTGGAAAACAGAGGAAGTGTTATTGTTGAGAGAGTAGAGATCATCAAAAACAAATGATAGATTTCTCTTTAGTTTGTTGGATATCAAATCTGTGGGAATAGCCTGAGCAGCCAGGGGCAGAGCATCCCCTGCATCAGATGGGTTGTCAAGAAGAAGAAAGTCCTCGTTCTCTTGGTTCTGCATCCGCCCATGAAACGACTCAAAAGTGGGTGTGAGCGGCAGCTCCTGTAACTTCTGTTGGGTAGAAAATTCCATAGCTTCCCCTGCTTCCCTTGCTCTGGGCAAATGACTCCCTCTTTTGAATACCCGACAGAGCATCCATTCATCCAACTAAAACAGACAAGAAGTACGTCAGTTGGGTACCCAAATGGGTATATGTCAGTTGGGTAAACCCAAATGGGTATAAACAGAATTACTAAAAATCTCAACCTCGCCATTACTTACCAGCTTGGACCGTTTTCTCCTTACTGAAGCAGACCCGGACCAGGTGGAGTCGGTGAGGCGGTACTCATGCATAATCCACTTGGTTTTGATGCCCCTGGGGGGTTTGCCTTTGTAGAACACCAGAGCTTTCTTCACCCCCACTTGAAGAGAGCTTCCTGATAAGAACACGGGCTTGTCAATACCTGTGGCCTTCCAGTACCCACAGCCCGCTGTTCTGTTTGGGCGGGTGCCGTTTGGGTACTTCCGTTCTCTTGGGCTGAAGAAGTACCACTCCTGCTCGCCGAACTTCGCCAGACCTGAAAACCAAACATCCATCTGTAATTCCATTACAAAATCATAATTAAGGAAAAAAAAAATATTAATCAATGATATCAAATCAGATTTTCATATTCCATAGTGTTCGTTGCTGTTATTTCTGAATTAAATTGTGTGAAAAGTTTATGTATTCACATCTCATGAGCATCATTACAGAGTTGTAGGAGTGCATTTTATCTACAGACAACAGCTCTTTGTTAAAATGGATTCCTATAATTCATTAATCTGATGATGGATCATGAAAGGTGATCTAAAAGTTTTTTGAATTAATGTTTTCGATCACACTCCTACTTATCATTATAAAGTTGTAAGAATCCATTTCATTTAGAGACAACAGCTTTATTAGAATGGACTCCTACAACTCTGTACTACTCTGATGAGAATCACAGAGTATGATCTGCAATGTTGATCACTATGGATTCTAGATTAGATTGTGTAAGAGATTCAAATCACACTGTAATCCATCATTAGGATCATAGAGAGCTGTAAGAATCCATTTTATTCAGAAAGAGCAGCTCTCTATCATCATGGACTCTTACAACTCTATTATCCTTATGAAGGATCACAGAATGTGACATGAAATGTTGATACAAAAAACTCTTACATAATCTAATTCAGAAGCAACAGTGATCACAAAAAACAACTAGAACTTAAAATATAAATAGCTTTCCATTAATTTAGACTTCTACAAATATGACAGCTCTTTATTAAAATAGACTACTACATACTGCAGCTCTCTATTAAAATGGCCTCCTACAACTCTGAGTATTCTGATGATGGATCACAAAACATGATCCACACACAAACAACATCAATCACATTAATGATGAAAAATCTTGAACAGAACAACAGCATCAAAAGGTCGAATCCAAAAACAGCATCAAACAACATCAATCACAGAAAACATGAATACAAAGGAACTAGAATGTAGACACCATTACTCGCCTGGCAAATCCCAGGGCTCAAACTTATAGAGATTGACATCTGTTATAATGGAGACAGGCAGAGGAGAAGATGAGATCTTCTTCCTCAGGTAATGGGTCACCAGCTCTTCATCAGTAGGATGAAATCTAAAGCCCGGAGGCAGTTGAAGGTGGGGGCTCTGTTCCTCCTCTGTCGCCATGCTTACTAGACCCACTGAGGGCTTAGGGCTTTATTGTTGGCGCCCGGTACAACCGCCAAATGGGTCATTCTCAAAACTTCTTCCCCATTACGCTTTCCAACGTGGATTGATGAGTGTCCAATAATACGGGTCACACGGAAACCGATCATACCCAATGGAGGACTGCCACTACGCCACCTTCACTGGTCCGACCTGGAAGCTACTGCGCCAAAACCCGACTTTTCAAGGATCTTCCAAGTCTTATCTTTTCAAGGATCAATGAATTTATATTATTTTATGTCTTGTTTCCCAGATTCCTACACGGAAACACATCCTGTAATCCAAACACCCAGATTTTGTAATAAAAAATTGAATTTTGAAGCACACTGTTTGGCCTCTCTAGCTCCCGATTCACCGCCCGCCAGCAATTGCAAGCCACAATGTCAAGTTTCCGGGCTTATTCTCGATTTTGATTTGAAGAACACGGTATCTAATTTTCCGGGCTTCCACCCGATTTTGTCCAGAGCGATGTAGCACGTGAGGGAATTAAGAGCTGACTTGAAATGAGCGTCCGTGCCGGCTCTTATCCAGCATACAGGCTGCACATTCTTCCAGAAGAAGAATTAATTAAAAAATTAAAAATAATAAATAATAGGAAATAAAAAGCACGTTGCTTGGATTTTTTGATTGTTTATTATTTTGGTCAAAGATTGCATTCACTGTGGTGGGTGGACATATTCTTAATAAGACATCAGCATTTCTACTATGAAATCTTTTTTTTTCAAAATATAATAAAAAATAAATAGAAATTTAAAATTGGGTATTGAGACAATACATATATATATTTAGCTGATAGGCTATTATAGGTGGGAATTCCCATCACATTCACAAAGATATGTTTTCGTCGGTATTGAAATTCAAAGTCTGACAGTGTAGGTGCTACATCTGAAATGTAAAGTGGTAGTTCATTGTGAAGCACGTTTGCAAGACAATTATTGTGCTAACTCCTAACATGGGAATAGGAATAATTCAAGTGACAAGAGGTGTATTTATTAAGCCAACTATGCATTGAACGAACAACAATAAATGTGGAAAAGTGTAATTAAGTTTGCTTAGCATCACCTGAAATCAGCCGCTTCCCAACCCTTTAAATTGGGCATGCCATATGACAGGCAGGCTGAAATAGAACTTGGATTAAACCTTCACTAGAAATAGGTGCAAAAATTATATTTTGAGTATTATTCGTGGGCTTAATGAATGGGTTTGTTTGATGCTTTTTGGATTTAAGAGTTCTCATGTCAAGAACTTTGCTCACATGTCAGAAATCATAAACTTTGATTTCATGCCAAGTCTGTCGGATTTTTCATTGCTAAAATGTGCCCACATTTATTTCTAAATAAATTGCCCCAGCTCCCACCATCTTGAATGAGTTTAAATGTGTGGGGATAGAATGTTTAACATACTTTAGGATATATACTAAAACATAGCTTACTAAGTTGATAGAACTAGAGAAAAAGTGGAACATTTTGCAACATAATTTATCTCCTCAGCTATCAGCAGGTATGCTTGTAAATGATAACAAGGTTGTTCTTTATTAGTCACCTATAAATCATTTTGGCCTAAAGAATGTCATGTTATCTTATATGGATTTGATTCATGTCAAATATTTTATATTTGTCAAAGTTTTATAAGATGTGAAGAATGAAAATTCTTTTTAAGAATGTTTATGTAGAAATAATCCCTTTTTGTTTATTTATCTAGCACAAAGGGAAAATGATCTAGAACATAGACTATGGAGTTTGATAGAGCAGCTAGCGGCCAAGTAGGTATGTTATAGATAATTCACCATTTTTTGTTGGGCCTCAACCTAATGATTATTAGTACATATAAGAGTACAATATAATATGCAAGTGTTAAATTATAAGTTTTCAAGGTCATTCGTACTAGCTATGGAATTTTAATGAATAAAATTGAATGGTAGCTAGGGCTAACACTACAAAAAAAATAAAGCTACAATACACACAAAAAGATTGAAATAAAACTAAAATACTTGATATTTGATGGCACTAGATGTACAAGTTGTGAAGTTATATCAACAATTTTGTTTTTGTCCATTTTTCTACTTAGTTATTTTCACTGGTATTACAAGCATAAACAAATAACTATAATGGCTAAAAATTGGATTGAAATTAGGTAATATTTAACTAAGGATGTCGATAATGATTAAGAGTCTTGTCAGCCTAAGTAACAACTGGCTAGCATAGTAGGACAAATTAAAATCAATTTGGATCATTAAAATCAATATCTCCTTGCAAACAAGCCATCACACACAACATATGGATAATGTATGATTGTTAAGGGCATGGTAGCCTAGTGTGATAAAAAAGACAACAAAAGTTTCGTAAAAGGTTAACTATAACTCAAGAAAATAAAATTGAAAAATACAAATCAATCTACCATTGTTTGCTACTAGGTTTAGAAGCAACCCTCCTACTATTTGAACACAATGCAACTTGGTGAAATCAACAAAACTTCAAAGGAAATTGAAAATGTTGTTCACCTCATAAATTATTGGTAGTCTTATCAAAGAGAAAAGCAATTACCAACCTTGTCATGCAAATGATTATTTTGTCACCAGTTGAAAACTTGCAAACTGGTTAGTTTCTTGGAGGATTGTCACATATGAATAAAGCCAAAATGCTTGGCTTTTGATTAGTTGTTGGCTCAAAACTACTCGTCGGGACAAAATAGAGTCAATTTAATTGGGTCACTCTTAAACAATAAACCAGCTAGGGGAACAATAAAAAGTAAACATTATGTCATTTTTTCAATGGCCCACACCTGAGTGAAGTGTTGTGATAATCCAAGAAGTGACTTAACACTCAAAACAAAAGCAATAAGCTTATAAAATTAGCCCAATCTAAATTTAGAAGGCTAAAGCATAGTAAAAACCTTAATTTCTTAATCACATTTAAATATATAAAAGTTTGATATTATTTGAAACCTTAAGTTCATCATGGGTAGTTTGTGTAGATTGTTGAAGGCAACACCATGTATGCTTGGACATGGCATTTGAAAAACAATTTGTGTGGTTTGTTTGTGCTTCCACATTTTGCATACATGCAAATAGGATGTTGGTGAGTGGCTATGTCTGGAAACGGGTAAGTAATGAGAGGACATGATATTTGTAGGGAGTCTCTCTTGGTTGGGAAGTTAAAAATGAAAAACATAAAACCTATCAATGAAGCAATGTGCAAGCATGCATGCCTCAACAATTGCTTCTACAAAATTGCTACCTACATTGTTTTTGAAATTTGGGGGAACTTCTTGAAGAAGGCATTGCTGCTGAGAAATGGGCATGCAAACAACAACATCAGCCTATCAAATCATATGAAGAATTTGTACATCTAAAGTCAGGAAAGGAAAGAAAAGGGATGGTGCACTTACAATCAGCCTAATAGACTTTAGTACTCTCTTGTGAAAGTTGACATCCATAATAGAGTCTACATTGTAGCATGAATATTATCCTTTTTTGGTATGTTGATTTTAATCAATATGTAAGAGTACTTCAAAAAAAATTAACTAGAACTCGTGTTCAAGAATTATTGACTTTGTAGAGAAGCAAGTATAGAATATTATAATAAAATAATGTAATATAATGCTAATGTCATATTAGTTACAATATATAGGATATATATCAATGTACTTCATATAAGAGCTCAAAAATTGGAGCTTTATCTTGTAAATTCCAAGATTATTTGAAGAGATGTCAAAATTAATTATTATGAAATTGTCAAAAACCTTCAATAATTAGTTGTATGTTATTTTTTAATTTAAAATTAATACTCTTAAGATGTGTGCCATGGAAGACTACTCAACTATCTAACTATCTAAATAAAAACATGACAAATCAACATAAGCAAATCCAAACAACTATGAAGATATTTGATGAACAACCTTTGAAGGCAGTAAAGATGGGATCACAAAAATGCTCAAACTGCATAAAGGAGGAATGAAATATCCTCAATGTCTGGAGTGTGTGATATATCAATTAACATTGTGATATCTGGAAAGTACTCATCCCACACTGCTAAAACTGGAAGGGAACAATCAACCTGCTAAACTGAACTGATCTCTGAAGAAGTAGGAGGCAAAGGAGGATCAACACAAGTCTTAGGAACCATTGTGGATGACTAAAGCACACATAGGTTCAAGTGACCAAACCTCTCCTCAGATTTTTTATCCACTCTCAATGCATGAGAGGTAGGACCAATCAATGGAACTACATGCTCAATGCGAGAAAAATGAGAGAATGTATATAATTGAGTTTCATGATCAACACTACCAACTGCAATAAGCTCTTTACTATGTAGATCTATGATGAGCACTGAATCAGGGGTGAACTCAACTATCTTGTGAAATATACCCCTTAATTTTTAATTTTTTTTCACAATTACAATCAACACAAACACCCGTTAGGGTTAGATAATGATAATCAAACACTGCTTCTAAAAGGTAACCCTTCCACTTTCTGATCATCAAGAGCCCAATGTGGGAAGGTGAGAGCATACAGTGCTAAGGGGATCGTTAGCTCAATGATCAATTGGAAATTACAATTCAAAATACAATACTGGGCGGCAAGCTAACCCCTTTTTCTTATCCAGCAGCTGATAGAAATTTCCACAGCAGTTTGGCAGTGCAACCAGCCAATTACAAGATTACAAGGAACTGAAATAGCAACAATCACTCAACCACTTATCTAGTGGGAGGACTGAAAATGGAATTGCAATCTACTCAACCGCTTATTCAGCGGGAGGACAATGTTACAATAATAAGAAAGGCAGCAAGCCAACCTCTTCCACTTATTCAGTGGGTCTTGAGCAACAATCCAGAAATAGATAGCTGTTAGTACTACTAATCATCTTTACAATGCATAATATGGATTTTTTTATTATGAGATATTGTTGTCCAAAGATAGGCAGCAAAGATAGCATCTTCCACTTATGCAGTGGGACTAAGAGTAATCAAGAAACTTGTTGTTAGTACTATTAATTGACATTACAAAATGAATAATAATGATAAATCAAGTGCCGATAACAAGTCCAACAACTGAAAATAATAAGATATTCACTCCTAAACCAACATAGATCAACCACACCAGGAATTCACTCCACACTAACAACTTCACATTTTGAAAATGCAAACCACACGTTGGAAAACACAGACCAACAACCTAAAAAACTCACCAAAAAGCTCATAACTTTGCCCACACTCAATGGAATGACCCAAAAATAAGTGCAAATGAAAGATATGAGATAGGCGATTAAGCTAGACCCAGAAAATTGCATCAAACACCCCCAAATGAATTCTTGCATGCATTCCCAAGCAACCCAACATGGTACGGCTAGAGAAGAAGTATGACTTGCATTTAAAAAATGAATACACCAAATTAAGCTCTACCAACTTAAAAGAATGATCGCCTGAGACATAGGAAGAGAATGAACCACTGCCCAGAATGAGCTGACACCCGGACATATATTTATGAACGAAAACTTGCTACAACCACACCAAAACCAGCAACTTGAAAATCCACACACAACACACCAGAATCAAAAAACTCGAACACACACTAGCAATGAATCCATCCATTCTTCTGAGTGAAGAACAGTCCCAAAACTCAACTAGTCGCTATATTTCAAGTGAGAAGCTAAGCAAATAGTCTAGGAGGTAAGCATTCCTCAAAGCATTCCAACAACATTTCAACAACACTTCATTATAAAATTCTTGGATACCCAAAATGAGAGCCCAAGGCCTTTATTTATAGTCTTCTCTCCAAATCAAACTTCCTTTCCCTCCAATATGGGATTAAACACTGACATTCAAATTTCTTTTAATTTGCCTTCCATTTCATTTCATTCCATCTCCTTCCCAAATCACCCAAGTGCTTAGATGAGTCACTTTATTAAAATTGTCAATAATATAATAAGTGAGTGTTCAGCATAAACTTAGGGAAATGACTTTTAAATATTTTATTTACCAACATTGTATTTCTCCCTTAAGCAAATATCAAATATATTGTAAAGTCATAATCCCTTTTAATGAAAAATACCTCCATGGGTGTCCAGACTTAGGCTATAAGTTGATAAATTAAATATCAAATCGACCCCCTTTATGTCATACACCATTTACACCTAGGCCAAGGGGAAAATAATAAAGTATTAAAAAATACTTTAATTGTCATATATCGAATACTGCTCAAAATAATATGAAAGTTTGAATCCAAAAAACTGCACCGCTTGCCATAGCTTCTGAATTGGACAACAAAAACATGTCAAAACTAGTACTTACTATAAATAACACACTGCTAAAAATAGTAAGTGTTTCCAAAGTGATTTTTACCACATTTTGAGCAGTCGTCACAACTTACTTAAAATAGTAAGTCCAGAAAAAGTCTTCAGATTCATTTGCATGTTACACCATCGTGAAGCTCTCTGAAAACCCAGAAAAACCCAAAAAAATAAGTTGCTCTCGCCTCCACTTACTAAAACTAATAAGATTGCCAAACTCCACTGCTTGCTATGGATGTACCATCATTACAAACCTTTCCGGAAACCCAGAAGGATTCCATAACCCAAATTGACAAACTCCAACATGCAAGCCACCAAAAATGTGAAACATCCTCCTAGAAAATACGAAACCCTAATTTTGCCTCTGACTGACCAACGAGTCTCAAAATTGGCCAACAGACCCCCAAAACAAACTAGAGCAGAAAAGGGGACATTACATCTTGTCTTTACCATTGTGATTAATCTAGTAAATAGAAAGGAGATTGGAAGATAATGTAGGGATACAAATAACATTATTGAATGTGCCACCATCAACCTCAATAGAACCACTTTCATTAATACTCATGTAAGTGTTTTACCCATCAATATCCATGGAAAATAATGATGCTCAAAGTTCAGAGAACATGCCCTCTAATGATGCCATATGATGTGAGGCTTCTGAATCAATAAAATACCTTGAGGATTGAGAACGTGTTGATGAAAAGAGAGCATGCCACTTCATCTTGTCTTCACCATATGTCAATGAAGAAGAACTAGAATGTCTAGATTCTAAAGTGGTAGAAGAAAATGTACTAGATGAAGGTGACTGGATATTGTGCTTTTGTAGAAGATGTGTTATCTCATTATTCTTCTTTGTATAACACTGATGCTCATCATGTCCTAGCTTAGTGCAATATGCACTTTGGCTTATCCTTTTTCGATGATAATCTCTTAGAAGAGGAAGAAGAATCTAACGAATCATGGGATTGAGTGTCCTTCGGATACTCATGTGACTTGGAATCCTTATGCTTTTATCTCTTGCCTTTTCTAAGTGAGGCCTTCTGATTTATGGTGCCCTGGGAAGTAACAAGAGCTTGTGATTTGGAAGAATTCAATCAATCCATTTGAACCAACTTGGATTGCTCTTGAGTGAGTTGAGAAGTAAACTCATCAAGTGAAGGCATTGTGAAACAAGTACCAAGTGCATCTCTAGTGGCATAAAATGTAGAAACAAAAACTGAATAATCAAGACCAAACTTGGCAAGGATAGCGAGAATAAACTGAGAGTCATCCTTCTCAATGTTGCATTGCTTCAACTATAATATGAGAGACTTTAGTTTGGTGAATAATTCTTAAATGTTGTCAAAATTTGTAGGATTCAATTCAATAAGCTCATTCACAAACTGAAATCCCCTCAATGCATCTTGCTTCCCAAACAGGTTCTCCAATGTAGTCCATATATGATTGGGTGTGGTGCAAGACTCAACATGAAAGAGAATATTTGGACACATAGATACACATAATGTCCCAAAATCCTCATCACACATATTGAACCACTTTATCTTCTCATCAACAGTTGTAGGCTAAACTTTTGTACCCATGGTCACTTTGTATAACCCTTGGTGCTTTAGGTGAATCACCATTAGTTTTTTTCAACCATAGTAGTTGGATGGGATAAGGGGGGAAATATGATTTGGATCCATGATAAATTATGAAAAAGTACAAAAATGGGTTGATATACAAATATATATCCTCTCAATGCCAAAAAAATCCACTTGAATCACTAAAAAATAATTGATTTGCATATTTTCCAAGGAAAAACCCCAAAAGGACAAGATCGAGATCTTTGAGTACTTAATTAATGTTCTAAAGAAAAAGACCTGAGATCTAGATACATGACACCAAGAGCTTTCTGACAATATCTGGTTTTTGGAAAATGGAGTCCAGATGTGCTAGATATGGCCCTAGAAATGAAAAACTTAAGGTTGACTTTAAAGGTTTGGTATGGAAAATTGGTGCAGAATCTCATCAAACCACCTACAAATTTGGATTAACATTGGAACTATCTTTCTGACAATATCTTGTTTGCTCGATTTTGACTCTACATGACAAAGTTATGAGCAAAATACCAAGACTAAGTATTTGAGGGTTTGGAGGGCTTTGAAGGAGCATGCCCGTATGCTGATGTTAGTGAATATTCTAGAAATATTCCTTCAACCTACAAACAAAGTGCCCCCTACTGAAAATAATCGCTATAATATTCTTTTCTTGGGCCCAAAACATTATGCTCTACAACTAAAATTAGAATCCTTTGCTAAATTTAGCAATGCACTAAATATAGGGGAACCCACCCAAAAATGGTCAAAGGGTTGGTGTGGGCTAATGTAACCAAGGGATGTGAATGAGGTTGGAAGTTGTACTAATTTAGTATGCTACAATTAATAAAACCTCCTCCACCTAAAAGTTGTGCCCCCACATGCAATTTGATTGCAAAAGTTTATACAAAAAACTTTTTAAAAAATTCAATGCCCTATATAAATTCTAATTGCACTGTTTTTAAAGATTTGATTGGCAATTTTAGAGTTTTTGGGCCTCCCAAGAATGATGGTGACCTTTGTTTCACCTCAAAGCACCTAAATTTTTTATACACCCCTAGATTTTGCCTAGATTTTTGTGCCCTAAGCCAAATCAATCCAAACCTTCAACTACATGAATTTTGACAAAACAACAATCGATCTTAGGGTTTTGGGATATTGTGAATGTAATGAAAACCTTCATTTGAGAATGCACTCAAGGTCATATCCCTGAAGCATGCAGACATGAACTAGATAGATCTACTCTGATACCATGTAGAAGTTGATGATCGACCACAAGAACCAAGATTCATCTGCAAGCAAAATAGCTATCACACAACATAGACCAAGTAAAGATAATATGCTCTATAAAAACCTAAGAATTCTATATTATTGCACACACAATTTTGGAGATACAATATTGAAGATCCAATTATAATGAATGAATGAATCCTTATGAAAGGATGAATGAAACCCTAGGTGCAAAACTCTAATTGTAAAAAAAGGAGAACTAAAGTAATGCAAAGTAGGAGCTAAACTAAGCTCAAAAATAGCTAGAAAAGAAAACTATATATAATTAAAAAATACCCAAATTTAGCTTGAGTGAAAAATTAATAAGGACTTAATTAATAATAATTAAATAAATTTCATAATCACTCCAATAGATATGATAACGAGAGAAGGAGAAGAAAGAATATGCGTTGATGAAAACGTCCTCATGTGGGAGGATTATCTACCTATTCTTTGGACCATCAAATCTAAAAGCAAAGATGCCTTGCTAAGGAAAGGATTTCTTGATATCTCAAATAGAAATATGTCAATATAATGGATAAGGGAAATCAAAATGGTCATTAAAGAACATAAAAAAGATAAAGAGAAGATCATTGACCAACTAAATGCTACAAACACATTATTGCAAAGAGAAAAAGAATTTATAGATTCCCTTCCATGTACTCTCTCAAACGAGGAGGCTGCAATAAATGATGTTCAAGATATAATACATGAATTCAAATATAGGCTCCATAAGTATTGTACCATGAAAACCATATATCATACAGTGATCATCAAGAGACAAATGCAGAATATGAAAGTAGAACTTTCTCAATTTGAATAAAACAAAAGAAAATTAAGAAGCTTTGGTAAGACTTTGGCAATTAAGCCGAAGTATACAAAAATACCTAATTTTGAAGAGTTAAATTTTGTGATCAGTGCCTTAAGCCAATAATTTTCTAAGGTAGTTTCTCATCTATGTGATAAAATTATAAGGCATTGAGGGGGAGGGGGGGGGGTGAATCAGTGCAAGCAAAAACAATAACACAAATCTGATCGCCACTTTAAATAACTTGAAGCTTAATAAACATAAAAGAAATATCACCACATAATCTAACACCCAATATATCATGCTCCACATAACACAAATATTTATACGTGGAAACCCAAAAGGGAAAAACCACAGTGGGAGTTAGTACCCACAAGATTCACTATCTGCAGAATAGAAATCTTTGATCGGTTAATGTCATACAAACATGCCCGGTTAGGTGCAAACCTTGTTAGGAGTCACCCGGTTAAGGGATTTACCTCAGTCCTGTTAAAAGATTTGCCCTATTAGGAGCAACCTCACAAGAGGATTTAGACTCAAGTTAATGAGCTACCCTGTTAGGGGATTTATAATTTCAAGCCTGTTAGGACCTACCCGGTTAGGGGATTTGACTGTTGCAACTGTTAGGAAAACAACAGTAAAATGATATGCTTGTAGCACCTTTGTGCCTGATAAGATCCACCTCAGTTCCACTCAATACATCAGCAACACATCAATACAAAGCTTCTCAATTTACTACACAATCAAACTCTCAATATTCGCTTATGATCTCCTTTGACATCTCATAACTCATCACACTTTTTATAAACATCAACTTAGTCAGCTAATAACCTTGAAACAATTTCCTAGGTTCAATGAATCTAGACAATCTTACACTTCACGCTTTACTTATGTCGGCCACCGACATAACAACTCAAAAATAAAAGATTATGTGTACCAGTTTACTGATCTTAGTGACTTTGTTCTACTGGTTAGTTGTTCTTCTTGATTGACTGCTCTATACATCATAACTTGCTCATCCTATTGAATCTTCCACTGCGGTATGAAACATAGCTACATGATACAATCTCCAACACTCCTAAAAAACCGCATCACCTAACTCTTCATTGATCGCTCATACCAGTTGCTTTGAATACAACTATGTTCCTGTTTACTGGTTGAAGTCCTATTTGTCGATTCACTGATAAACTGTCTCCTCTACCAGTTATGCTTTACCAGTTGGCTTTAAAGACTTAGATGACTATCAAAATATAGTTGCGAATGAATGCCAACATAGAATGAGTCATCATTCAACTTATTACATCAAAACATCAGCATCAAGCCAACAATCTCCCCCTTTGGCATTGATGGCAACACTTAGGAAATTTTTTGTCTAAGTGTGCAATACAAAAATTGACTCAACTCATGACACATACTCCCCCTTAGCAATTATATTCTATTACAAAATTTATAAACATATATACTACTATTCCCCATTACAATTCAAAGTTTTACCTCATACTACTACTCCCCCTTTGATAGCAATGACAAAGGTAAGCAAATACATAAAAGATAAATGCAATATACATCAAAATTTGCATTTCCATATATAGATATAAAAAGTTCAAAATGTTTTACAATTTCATCTTAGAAAATGCATCTCCAAAATGAGACTTTAACTATTTCAAATCATTGTGCCAAGTTTCCAAAAGAGTGTCGGTTATCTCAACATGTGTTCTTATCTGGCAAGCCATCTCCTCCATGACATCAATTATACTCATCTCAGGTGTAGCTAGAGTAGCTTTAGTTTCCTTGTAGCCTCTCTGCAAGATTTCAACCTTAGGGATAAAAAGTGTTTGTAGCTCCTGCAGTGACTTAGTCCTTTTGACTTGTTCATTCTCATAAGCTTTTTAGCTTATGATGAAGTTCAACAACCGATCTACCAAAAGTTATATCAAAATCATTTAGGTGGCTAAATGATTCACTTAGAACTTCAAGTTCCTTTTCAACTTCTTGTTTCCTTTTCATCATATCATCATAAAATAATGAAAACTTTGAACGTGGAAAAGGAATTTAAGAAGAAGAAAATAGAGCAATTGATGAATGATATTGATAAAGACAAAGTTGCTCTGACGGTTAATAAAGATCATATTAAAGATGCACTTTAAACTGGAGGTAAAATCATTTCCACTGTTGCAAAGTTTTCATTATTTTGTGTTGATTTGATGAAAAGGAAACATGAAGCTTAAAAGGAACTTGAGGTTCTAAGTGAATCATTTAGCCCCCTAAATGATTCTGCTATAACTTTTGGTAGATCGGTTGTTGAACTTCATCATAAGCTAAAAGCTTATGAGAATGAACAGGTCAAAAGGACTAAGTCACTGCAGGAGCTACAAACACTTTTGATCCCTAAGGTTGAAATATTGCAGAGAGGCTACAAGGAAATTGAAGCTATTCTAGAGATAGCTCATTAAATTGAGTCTAAATCCTCTTGCGAGGTTGCTCCTAATAGGGAAAATCTTTTAACAGGGTTGAGGTAAATCTCTTAACCAGGTGACTCCTAACAGGGTCTGATCCTAACTGGGCATGTTTGTATTACCTTAACTGGTCAAAGATTTCTATTATGCAGATAGTGAATCTTGTGGGTACTAACTCTCACCGTGGTTTTTCCCTTTTGGGTTTCCACGTATAAATCTGTGTTATGTGGAGCATGATATATTGGGTGTTAGCTTATGTGGTGATATTTCTTTTATGTTTATAAAAATTCAAGTTATTTAAAGTGGTGATCAAATTTGTGTTATTGTTTTTCCTTGCACTGATTCACCCCTCCCCTCTCAGTGCCTTATAAGTTTATCAATTGGTATTAGAGCTTCTCAATTTACCACATAATCAAACTCTCAATATTCACTTATGATCTCCTTCAACATCTCATAACTCATCACACTTTTTATAAACATCAACTTAGCCGGCTAATAACCTTGGAACAATTTCCTAGGTTCAATGAATCTAGACAATCTTACACTTCATGCTTTACTTATGTCGGACACTGACATAACAACTCAAAAATAAAACATTATGTGTACCAATTTACCGATCTTAGTGACTTTGTTCTACCGGTTAGTTGTTCTTCTTGATTGACTACTTTGTACATCATAACTTGCTCATCTTGTTGAATTTGCCACTGCGGTATGAAACATAGCTACCTGATACAATCTCCAACACTCCTACAAAACCGCATCACCTAGCTCTTCATTGATCGCTCATACCGGTTGCTTTGAATACAACTTTGTTCCTGTTTACCTGTTGAAGTCCTATTTGTCGGTTCACTGATAAACTGTCTCCTCTACCGGTTGGCCTAAAAGACTTCGAAGACTATCAAAACATAGTTTCCATCAATGACAACATAGAACGAGTCATCATTCAACTTATTACATCAAAAAATCATCATCAAGCCAACACTATGAAGGCAAGTTTCTTCTAAATTTTGATATCCACTAAATAATTCAAAATTGTGAAGCATTTTCTCAGCAACAAAAGTGCAAGGTTTGAGCTTCACACATAGTAAGAAGAAAAATATAGCTATCAATTCAAAAGATGTTTGCCACACACTAATTTTGTGTGAAGTACATGCCCCAATAACATAGGAGTTGACTCAAGGTTATTTCCACCAAAATAGGGCACAAAATCCACATTTTGATAGCCAAAATTCAGGCCAAAGGAACTCATGTCCAAACTCTCAGTTACTCACACTAAAATAGGGCATATTTTGTAGTTCCAATGTCCCAAAATCATCTTTCACCTCTTGTGCGAGGTTTATAGTAGTTAGATTCAATATTGGTTAAGTTATAAAGTAGCTTCTTTGAGTTTTTATTTTTATACAATCTTCAATCATGCCCAAAAATCCTACTTTTGGGTTTGTTGAATGATGTTTGTAAACTCTATTTAAACCCTAAATTTCATTGTGCAAAGGGTTGTATTTCTTATGCAACAATTATAGAAAAATTATGTTACATTTTTAGTATGGTTTCCTACTGAACTTGGTGAATTTGAATGCAAATAAAATTCAGACTCAAATGCTTTTGTTGTTTGTGTTGGCTATCCAAATAAATATTTAGATGATATCGATGTTTGCATAATTGACGTAGCTCAAATTGATAGCCAAGTTTGATTGTATTTTATGTGCTTGAGGATGAACTTGTCTTGTATGTGTGCATGGGTAATGGTCGTATGATTCGATGAGTTTTGGAAAATCAATTGTTTTAGTTAACTCCTTTGGGGATTGCACTACATTTATATGAATTGTGAGATTTTGATTTATATTCATGTGGTTTTGTTCAATCTAATCTAATCTATGTATGCAACAAGTTATTGTGTAATTGTCATTGTTCAATAGCTATTTTCATTTTATTTACTTCATCTCTCGTACGACTCAAACATATTTTGGTTGTTTATTTTTAAATCATTGATAGAATATGATGTTACTATATATTGCTTTTGTTTTTTGTATTTGATTCAATGTATATTTACCTTCAAAAATATCAAAAATAAATTGTCAAACCGTGAGAAGAATCCGAAACCCAACTTTCCAGATCCAACTTAAAAGTGTCCAAATATCAAAAATCCCTTGTAAAGCATTTGTATCATTCCAATCGATCTATCCCACACAAATAAGACCTAGCCTTCAATAACCTTGGAGTGAGTAATTTCAATTTTCAAGAGAGGAGATCCATCTTGGATCTCCTTTATCATTTTCCATGCTAACACCATTATCAATAGTTTCCATATCCCTTATTTTTGTGTCGATCTAGATGGTGACATATTTGACTAGGGATAAGGGGTTATATTATTACAAGGTACATTCTACCAATTAGGAGTGTTTAGAAAGGAAGTTGGATATGAAGTATTATTTAAGATAAAGGGTCCTAAGGTGAACCTTATCTTTGCTACCATGGTTTGTGTTGTGGCAGGTAAAATCCTTGGCTATCTTCATCTTCTAGTTTTTCAAAATATATCCTCTCATGTTTGTATTGAATGATGATTTCTACTTTTTTGCATTTACAATCCAGTTTCTTGTAGTGATAGTGGGGATGAAATTCAAACAATGCTTCTTCTTCTTCTTCTTCTCATTTCTTCTTTGTATGTAATGTATCCAATCCTATTTCCATATGAATTATATTGTCTTGCTTTATATCGTTTGGAATATTTTTATGCTCTACCCTTGAGATTCTTGTAATCACTTTTATTATGGAGAATGATCTAATGGTATACAATTTCTTCATAGTTGAACATGGACAGTTCTTGCAAATCTAGAAAAAAATCATTGAATTGTACTTGAGAGATGTTGCCATCTATGGTTAGGTATAAGGTGTTCATGCATTCTTCATTGATTCATCTTAAAAATATGATTTTGAGGGAGTTTGGGGACGTATTTTATTGAGATTTATGTATGCAAAACATTTTCCATGTAATGCTCTAGAGGTTTGTCCTCCTATATCATTATGAAAAAATCAACCTATCATTTCTTCTACAATAATATTTGTATTTCTTCAAGAATTTTACTTTCATGGTCTTCTAATTAGGTACAAAATATCCCCCTAATCCAATAAACAACCTCAAAGAAGCATCCTTGAGTATTGTTGGGAATATTTTTAGATGGTGTACATAAATCCTATAATCATAACTGCAATAGAGGAACATGTCAAACTCAAGTAGGAAATTTTTTATGTCCTATATAGTAAGATCATGGAAGCTAGGAAGAGAAGAATTGAGGGAATATTGTTTTGTAGATGTGATTGTTGTGGATAAGATGATGTTGTTAAGTAGTTGTCATGGTTGTCATTGATGTCAACATATTGGTTGGCATTGATGTTTCTATTGTTTCGGATCTAGAATGTGTGTTCCCGAAATCTTTGGTGCTTCGAAAGATGTGTTGGTGGTCCGAATATTTCAGGTTATTGGATATGGTGTTGATTGTTGATATTAGTATGTATCTTGGTCATATTCTTATTCTTGTTTCTTTGGGCAATGGTGTTTAGGTCCGGATTAAGTTTGGAATTCGAGGATGTCCAACGGCTTGTGATGTAACATGTTGATTGATGAGGTGTGGTCTACTACTCGTTCCTTTCCACCACCCGAATGTTAAATTGTATTGACCTATTTTAGATCTCTGTCTTGGTCGACTTGGAAGACCATGCTTCTTGGAAGACTATATATTTGAGTATGATCTGATTGTGTTAGACATAGAAAATGCATGACATTGTTTTGAAGATATGCGAGATTGGAAAGGAAAGATTTGACTATTGGTGATATGTGTGAGTATGTTGGTATTGAGGGATCAAAAGCAGCCTAGTTTGTAGATTGTGTTTCAGTGGTGGATTCTTTCTTTCTTTCTCTCTTTCTTCAGTAGTGAGCCTTTTTCTGGGCAGTGAGCTAACCTACAGTGAGCATTCTGTCAGTGAACCACTCTTTGTAAAAATTACCTTAATCGATGTTTTTATTGAGAACTAACATTCTCCATGGTTTTTCCCTTCTTGTGTTTTCCACATCATATCTGGTGTTCATTGTGTGATCCACTGTATGTTTATGTTTTTCATGCTATATCTATATTAATTAATTTTGTTAGTTCGAATCTGAAGGTGAAAAGAATAAAAGTAATCATTCTAGGTAATCACTAATTCATCCCCCCTCTCAGTTGCCTGAATATTCAAGAATTGGTATCAGATCTTTGGTTCCTTGGAGAAGAGCTTAACCAATTGAGGTAGATCTTGATACAATGGAGCATAAATTGACTATTCCTATCTTTGAGGGATTTGACTATAGTTTTTGGAAAGTGAAGATGAGAGGCTATTTGATATCCTTGGGATACAATACATGGAAAGCAATGGAAACCAAGTATGTTCAATCGACAAATGGTTTTACCACTCCTGATGAGATTCAAGCTTATGAAGAGAATGAAAAGGCAAGGTATGCTATCTTTAGTTCTCTATCTAAGACTGAATTGACAAAGGTTATTTCATTGAATACTGCTTATGGGGTCTAGGAAAAGTTGAGAGACATCTATGAAGGAAACGACTGAGTGAAATTATCAAAGAAGATAACAACTAAGTGCAGATATGAAAATTTGAAAATGGAAGGAGAGGACATAAATAGCTATTTTTAGAAGTTTGATAGTGCGATTAATGAGATCAGAGAGTTTGGAAACACTTTGTCATATGAAGATATAATTGAGAAGATCTCATGTGCCTACTGGAAAGCTATAGTCACAAGATATCAACTATTGAAGAAACCTATGATCCAAAGAAGTTCACTAGAGAGCAGTTGTATGGAACTCTATCAGCGTTTGAGATAAGGAAGTTTGGAAAAGATATGCCTAAGACTGAATCTGCATTTAAAGCACCTGAGGATGATCCAAAACATGTAAGTTCAGATGAAATAGAAGCGAACTTCGTAAGAAAACTGAAGAAAGGCATCGACAAATATAAAGGTATATTACCTCTTAAATGTTTTAGATGTGGAAAGATTGGTCATATTACTAGGTGTACGAAAAATAATTCAAGACAAAATTCTAGAGAAAATAAAGGAAAATTCAATAAGAGAGCCTATCATGTCAAAGATGATGCTGATATTTCAAATGATGAATCAGATTATGTAGATGGTGATTGCTTATTTTTGGTAGAAAGGGATGTTCCTAAAATTGATATCCCTATGACTGTTGCTACTGCTTTACATGCTAGAAGAGATAGAAATGAATGGTTGTTGATTGTGGATGTTCAAATCATATGACTGGTGACAAGAGTAAGTTTGTGAAACTTGATAAGTATGATGGTGGTACTATTAGGTTCAGAGATGACCAGACAACACAAATTGTGGGAATTGGTTCTATTTCTTTTGATGGAAAGGATAATATTGACAATGTTTACTATGTGAAGGGCTTGCATCATAATCTTCTAAGTGTTGGAAAGATGTGCAAAAATGGTTACAATGATGTCTTTCAGGATGATGGTTGTGAGATTCGAAAAGGATCCATAATTGTTATTGCACCAGGAAAAAGGACTGGTGGAAATGTGTATCTACTAGAAGGAGATACACAACATGGATTTCTATCTCATATCAGTGATAGCTGGATCTGGCACTAGAGATGTGTGATATCAATTTTGAAAACCTAGTGAAGTTTAGTTCATCAAATGTAGTAAGAGATTTACCGAAGCTAACCAAAATGGATAACAACATGTGCAAAGAATGTCAAGTTGGAAAACAGACAAGAGAAATCTACAAAGGAAAGGAGCATTTGTCCACCAGATTGTTGGATTTAGTGCATATAGACCTATGTGGTCTGACCAGAATGAGGAGCATACAAGGTTAGAGGTATTTCATGTTATTGATTGATGATTACTCTAGAATGTCATGGGTTGTATTTTTGAGAGAAAATTCAGAAGCTTTAGAGAAATTCAAAATATTCAAGGCTAAAGTTGAAAATGAAGTTGACAAAAAAATTAGGTGTTTGAGGTCTAACGGAGGAGGAGAATTCACTTTTGATGGGTTTATCAATTTATGTGAGAAACATGATATTAAAAGACACTTATATGCCTCGGGAACATCTCAGCAAAAAGGTGTAGTAAAAAGGATGAACCAGACAATTCAGGAAGCAACTAAAACAATGATCAAAGGAGTAGAACTCTTGGAAATGTACTAGAGAGAATAAATTCATACTATAGTCTACACTCTTAATAGAGTTAATGAAGGCATATTTCTAGGATATTCTACAAGAAGCAAGGCATATTGGTGTTACAACAAAAGGCTGAAGAAGATTGTTGAAAGTGCAAATGTGAAGGTTGATGAAACTACTTGTAAAGAGTTTGACAAAATGATAGGATATGAATCTGATGAATTGGATGACAGAAAAAGAGAAGAGAAGATCAGAGAAGGAGAAGAAGAAAAGGAAGCTTAGGAAGCTCCAACATCAATATCTAAGACCCCAAGAAATGTTCAGAAGAATCACTCAATGGATTAGATTATTGAGACAAGAACAAAGGGATCATCACAAGAAGCAAAGCAACTCAAGAACAAGTTCTATTATGTTTACTTTCAGAGACTAAACTAAAAACAGTAGAAGAAGCTTGCAATGATCAGAATTGAATGAAGGCAATGAAAGAAGAACTGGATCAGATTGAGAAGAATTAGACATGTGAATTAGTTAATAGACTGGAAAATAAGAATGTGATTGGAACTAAGTGGGTATTCCAGAATAAGCTGGATGAAGATGGAAATGTTGTGAGAAATAAATCAAGGTTGGTTTGCAAAGGTTATATTCAGATTGAAGGCATTGATTTTGATGAGACATATGCCCCAATTGTTTAGATGGAAGCAATTAGGATGTTCTTGGCTTTTGTAGCTTCTAAGGATTTCAAAGTTTATTAGATGGATGCGAAATCAATATTCTTGTATGGAGAATTGAAAGAAGAATTTTACAATGAACAACTGGAAAGATTCAAGCCGAAAGCTAATCTGAACATTGTTTGCTGATTGAAGAAAGCCTTGTGTGGACTGAAACAAGTTCCTAGAGCTTGGTATGGGAGGCTAGATAAGTACTTGAATAATCAAGGTTTTCAAAAGGGATCGATTGACAAAAAATTATATTTCAAAACTGATTCAATTAAAATCCTAATTGTTGTAGTGTATGTTGATGATATAATATTTGGAGGGAATGAAGGGATGTGTAGAAGATTTTCTAATGAGATGCAGAAGGAATTTGAGATGTTCATGATTGGTGAGTTAAATTTCTTGCTTGGTTTGCAAGTTAATCAGAATGATAAGGGAATTTTCATTTCTCAGTCTAAATACATCAAGGAATTATCAAAGAAGATTAGGTTAGATAACTCCAAACTGGTGTGTACACTTTTGACCACCAGATGCAAGCTGACAAAAGATGATAAATCCCTTAAAACAAATGCAAGTCAGTATAGATCAATGATTGAAGGACTGTTATATTTGATTGTTACTAGACTAGATATCATATATGTAGTTTGTTTGGCAGCCATATTTCATCAAGAACCAAAAGATTCTCATGTTGTGGCAGTGAAAAGAATCTTCAAATATTTAAAAGGAATGAAGGAATTTGGTCAATGGTACCCTAGAAGTTCATATTTTACTCTAATAGCTTATATTGATGCATATTGGGTTGGAAGTGTTGATGACAGGAAAAGTACAAGTGGTGGAGCATTCTTTCTAGGCTCTCGGTTAGTGGCTTGGTGAAGTAAGAAGCAAGATTTTGTCTCTTTATCTACAACTGAAGCAGAATACACTGCAACATCTTCATGTTGCACATAGATTTTATGGATGAAGAAGACTTTGAAGAATATTTGTGTAACATTCAATGAACCTTTCTATTATGTGGGATAACACTAGTGCAATAAAAGTTTCTAAAAATATGGTATAACATTCCAGAACAAAGGATATATCCATTCAGTTGAAACATTTTGACAATGAGGTCTCTTGGGCTAGTTGACTTGAGGTCTTGTTTTTGGTCTTTATATTTTATGTTGTGTGCCTTTTGCCTTTTGCCTTTTGCCTTTGTTTGGATTTTGTTGCCTTTTTGTCTTGTTTTGTGTGCCCTCGCATGCGTTTGGGCAAGTTAATATCCTAAGATTGGAGGTTTAGTTCCTTGAAATTAGTGATGTCTTATACTCCTTGTGATTGTGCTCCTTTCCTCCTCTCCTTCATCTCTCTTTCTTTCATCTACTATATCACTATTATTTGCATAGGCTCATACTCCCATTAAAGTGGAGGCTAAATGTAGCATTGTAAATTCTCACCAAGCCAATTTACACCTCATGTTTGTGCCCCTACTTTGATGCATCTCCCCCTCATCTCCTATCTAGGTCCATTCAGTGTCTTAAATCCAACTTTTATGCAACATACACCTACCAAATGATCCTCTGAGGCTATGTCCTTCTCCTTGGGGCCAAATTAAGGTCCTTGGTCCTATACCAGAGTGCTCAATGCCTTGGTCCCCCTTAATGAGACCCAATTTTCAAGAGGAGGATAGGACCTATCTCTCTGGTGGGAAATGAATTTGGTGGCCCTATGTGATAGTTGGAGGTCAGCCTAATTGATAAATTGACCTAGATCCTCATATATAAAGACATCAATCAATTCATTCCAATCGTTAGACTCTAAGCATTCAACCTAAAACATTCAAGCATTGAAGTGTTTATCATCAAGCATTTTCAGAGATCTTCAAGGCTGTATTTCCTTCATTCAATCATTGTGGAGAAAATTACAACATTCATGCAAGCATGTGTGTGTTATTAGGGTTTTGTCATGTCCATGCCATTTCATATAACATATGTGATTACATTCAAGAAGAAAATTATCATTATCAGTCATTGCAGATTTGAGGTATATCTTCTCACTTATTCATTGCAGTATTTGCAATATTTCATTCAAGGTCAATTCCTCAACTGAGGTTTGACTTAGGCAAACACCTATTTCCCTTATCTAGCGTGTGAGGGAATAGGTATGGAGTTGCAATCTTCATAATTGGATTTATCTACAATGACAAATCAATCCCCCATTAGAGTGCAAAAAGTGTGGAGGACTAGAACGAGCACCATCCCAAACTTGACAAATCAAGAGCTCCTTCTAGGAATAGGTCTAAATACTCTTACGATCCTCATATCAAGGTTTGTGGCTCGATTTGACAACTGTAGCTCACTGTTCACACATTTTTACTTTGATTCCAACATATTTACCCTAATTTCAACATCCTCAATAAATCAATTCAACTCAAGGGAAAGAAGAGGTTCATCCAAGATCCCTGTAATCTGATCAACATCTAGATTTATTACATTTAGATAGATCAAATTCCTATATTTCCCTAATGTGATTTTAATTAAGAAAAATTAGTGGTTTTACTACATCTAATGGTTGAAACCCAAATTTTCACCATTACAAGTAGTGAAAGATATCTATCTCTATCATGATTAGTGAGAGCATTGAGGATTGCAAGGACATGTGGATCTTGTTGGGTAGCCTCAAGCTCTTCTATTGTCAAATTATGTTGAAGTTTGATCATTGAAGGTAAATTGTCTTGGTTTGTTGGTAAAGGGGGTAAAGTTGCCCCTCTTTGGGATTGTCCTCGCGAATAAGCAGATAAGTTCATTGTGCTCATAGGGTTAAACTTAAGATCACTATTTTGATCCATTTGACTCCTGGCTATCTGCGATCGAGTGATGGGCATAAGGACTCCTAAGACAACTTAAGGATGTGATGCAGACTCTGTGACAGGTTATGACACTCTAAGGACTTGAATGCAAGAACCTAATATGGATGACAGACTAAGTATGCAAACTATCTAGACACTCTATTGAGGATTAAGACGAGTAGGTTGTTGTTGAAGCCTAATGATAGGGAGGATCTCACAAAAGAGTTGTAATTTTAGTTTGTAGGTTAGAAAGAGGTGTCATAGTGGGCTCCCATGTTTTTTTACACCCTACTCTTCATTCATGAACCGATTCCAACACCTAAACTCTTTTGGGAAACTCTCTATCAACTAGATTGGTCAATTACTCAAGATCTAGGCTAGAACTCACTAGAGTAAGTTCAACCATCAAGATATAAAAATATTTAACCTTCACTTGAAGGGGACTAGGAGGATGTTGTGATGGTGTAACAACTCCCATCATTTGGTTTTGTGACTTGTTTCACTCCATTTCTCCATCGCTTTCACAAGTTCTTATTTTCTAGGCCTAGTAGACCTAAGAGCCCCTTTTAGCCCTACCTTCATGGTTTTTGCTCAATTGCCCATAAAAAATCCAAAAGACCTCCTAAGAGCTTTAATGATCTAAATAACCTTTTTGAAAAACTTTTAGATTCAAGAGGTTAGGTTTTCTAATACATCTGTACATGTACGAACCCCAAAATGGCTCTTTTTAAAGGGTTTAAGGTTTAGTGTGTTCTCCAATAAGGTTTATTGTTCTACACACCATGTCACACCTCCATCCTTTATCTAAAAATCTTCTATAATTTCTTCTTCCATTCCAAACACTTGGCACAAACAGACTTGATCGTTCCTGCAAGCAAAAGTGCACATAAGTCAAGTTCCCTAGCCGAGCTATGGCAGAGCTCGCCTAGGACTTGATAGAAAATTGTTTCAATGCAACCTCCAAGGCACCAAAATGAATATACACACACTGTAAACAGGCTCCATGAATTTAATCCCAAGGGCCATTCAACAAACACAATGGGATTTCAAGTTGGAGCCATTGTTAGGGTCTTAATCCCTTGCTCAGATCGAGAGCAGTGCAGTTCAAGAAAGTTTGCAAAAAAAGCACTAAACCTACACTATGAAGGAGTATAATCACTTCCAAATCACCACAACAAATAATTATAAACCACCATGAAAGAACAGTACTGAGATTAATCCATCTAATACGGACTGCTATAACCAAAATTACAAGTTTTACGCAAAAATATGAAAATTGCCTTCACGTATTATTCAAAATTTTCTCTTGGATCTTCCAACCCGTCTACAATGATTTAAAAAGAATTATATATGCCTCCTTTCTCATAACCAGCCACCCATCGGTTCCTCAACCACTGATTTGATTGTTTTTGAAAAGTTGCTCCAAAAATTGCAAAAAGTTGTCAAGCAACAATGACAACTTTTGCTCCACCATGCATTTTTGAAACTTAGACATATCCACACATTATGAACCCCCTAGGATGGTTCCATAACATCAAACTAACATGTCCAAAAGCCTTATGAGGCTTTACAAGGGGTTTTACCCAATTTTGCAAAATGATGCCATTTTTGGCTTACAAAGGCACTTTGGCCAAAACTGAGCAAATAAGCTAAAACAAGAGACAACAAAACTACAAATAACCTTAAACAACACACTTGGAATTTTAAATAGTCCTTTATTCACTCATTGACCCCAAACATGATCAATCACTCCAAAATTTAAAAAATGCATCAATAAAACTTGGTGCTCCTGCACCACCTAAGTCTCTCGAGTCTTTGCTGAAGGATTTCTCTCTCATCTTGGGCCTCAATGCAATGATGTTTTCTTATTTTGTCATCTAAAACAAAAGTGATTTTCTATGTATTGGGGTGCACTCTTTTTTAAACTTCCAAGCAAGATTGTTGAAACCAAAGATGACATCTTCTTGATCATCATTAGGTCCTAAATCAGGTTGCAAAATCGGGAAGATACCCTCACCAGGTAACATAATTTACTATAAGACTCTTCTAGATGAATTGGGTATGACTCCTAGGATGAATATGAAGACTCTAATGAGGTTAAAACCAAATACCAAGTTGGTGACACCACACAAAGAGTATTGGGGATTGTTTTGATCTGATTGAGATTATGATTGAGGATATCCTATACTAGACTTATGAGAAAAGGGTACAATGATTAGTTGATGACTGATTGAGGATAATAGGTCTTTTGATTCTCAATGACTCCTTGAACAAGTGTTTGGACTTAACTTCGAAATAGTGCAGATGCTAAGATGAGGACTATTAGGGATGTGCAAACCTATGGGACACTACAAACTTTGAATAGAATTTTGATTGCAGAAAGGAAAAGAGACAGTATGAATTTTCATAGATAACCTAATAATTTTTCTAATTGAGCACCTAAGTAGGACAAATGCAGGATGGTAAATTGAGAGCTACAAAATTTTGACAAGACCAATGCGACACAGTAACTAGATGAATGTGAAATATTGAGTGGACAAATGTGAAACCCTAACAGAATGATTGCGAAATTCTAAGTTTTCTGTTATAATTTTAGTTTTCTAGGAAAATTATTTTTTTGTGATGATCTCAGTTTGCCTATGTTTCAGTGAAATGTGAATTTGCAGACACTCAAAAGATAATATGGTTGAAATAAAATAAACAGACAAGTACAATTCCTATGGTTGACTAGGACAATACTTGTTGGATTCTCACTGTAGATAAATTCGAGTCGCACATATGAGAACATACAACTTAAGATTTTGGTAGCACTGGCTCCCCCACCACGACACTCACTTCTCATGCATACCAAACTCTGAATTCTGAAAGACCCAAAGATCAAGAAGAATTTTATCTCTCTACTCTGAACTATGAGAATGTGGAACTAGTTCAGAGGTTCGAGCTCCTACGCTAGCAAATAGAAGGTTTTGGGCTACTAGAACAATTGGTTTCTAGTAAGGGAATTCTTTCAAGTGACCATACATGCGATGTTTCTCTCAATTAAGAGGTCTACCAGCCCTTGCGAGTTTTTACGCACCATTGTGTGGATTACACATCACATGGGTACCAAGGGAGGCATACGTCAGTATGAAACATCTGCACCTATGAATTGGATCAGAATGTTGCGTGTTCAATTCATGTCGGGTTCACCAAATGTATCATAGGAAAAATCAACATCAGTAATCAGACTTAATGAGTTAACCACCAAAACTCATATCCAATTAGCCTAATCCACAATAATAATGAAAAGTAGAATTAATCAACAAAATAATAAAAATCAATCAAATTCTCAAGCTCCCTTGTTGATTCAATCGATGGTTTCCATTGCTCTTCTTAATCCTATGGTTGAATGACTCTCAAAGTCGCACTTGAAAACCTGCATTAAGACACAAAGATTTCAAAGATAGTGATTGATGAAAATAAGAGAATGATGTTGAATTTATAGAAATTGGAAAGAAATTGATTGATAGGTGGAACTAAAGTGAGCTAAAAAGGTGATTAAGAGTTAGAAAGGTGATTGAGGAAATTAAATGAATTAACTGAATTAATTAATTAGTTAGAAAAGGTCGAACTCAGGGGTGAGTGTTAGTTAGAAATTAGCATGTGTTGTAGGAATTAGCATGAAATATATTTAAATTAAATTAGTATTTAAAATTGATTTTTGAAAATATCCAAAATCATGCACATGAAATGAAATTAGTTGGAAATTAGAATTTAGGAATTTTGAATTTTTTAACTGAGAAAAATTAATTTAAATAAATTTGAGAAATTTATTTAAATTGGAAGACATAATTAGCTAGTTAGAGTAAAATTGAAATTTAATTTAATTGAATAATAAAGATTATTTAATTAAAGTAAATAAATAATAATTAATTAAATAATTAAATTATTCAGTTCATTTAAAGAAGAGAAATTTGCATGATTAAATAATTGGAGGGAAATTGGAAGAAATTGAATAATTAGAAATGATAAAATGTGATGATTAAATTAGTTTAGAATAATGAAATTAGATTAATCTAATAATGAAGAATTATTTAGTTAATAAAGACAAATAATTAGTATGTTAGTCATGAGACATTTTTAGGTGTCTACACTAACCACATTTAATTTTATTTGATTCCAATATTAATTAAATAAAACCACTTATTTAGTTGACATCCTCAATTATCTTCCTAACAACAATTAAATAAATTCCAATCATTTATTTAAGTAATTAATCTTTTATTCTCTTTCTTATATAATTTACCATTAATTAAATAACCACATTTATTTGGTCAAATTCACTTTTCATATCCTTATCCTCCAAAAATCAAATAAATATAAACTATTTATTTAATTCCTCCTTTTGTACATGTCATTGGTTCCTAAAACTAATTAATTCACCTGCACATTTCCAAGCATACTTAAGCCATGGTCAAACTTTGCATGGAGTGTTCCATCCATTCCATTTCTCCAAAACCATTTCATCAAATCTTATCTATTTATTTTTCTAAAAAGATCTACATAGATATTTTGCTTTTCAGATCACATGTTCACATATCATTGTCTTGCATGTCACAATCACACATCCTTATGATATGTGAGTGTGAGCATGGATGTAATAAATGGATAATAATGATAAATATTTAGATATGTTTGCAATTTGAGATATGATAAAACTAGATGTATATAGATAAATACAAATAAATGAAAAAGAAGACCAAATAAAGATCTAAAAATGAATCAAACATAAAACAAAAATGTGTGACATGATGATATATTATTGTACTAAGAAACTCCACCAAAATAAATTCAATAAATTTTTACCATTACAATTATTATTTTTAATTGATTAACTACCCTTCTTTATGACTGACAACTTATGAATTTTCTCGCTCACAACTTATGAATTTTCTCCACATTTAACCCCTCCAAGACTATGCACAACTTTAAGTTTTTATCAATTTTGTCGTTATCTACCATTCTTTATGGCTGACAACTTATGAATTTTTTAAACATTAGACTAAGCTTTTAAGTTTTTACCAATTTTAAAACTTACATGGCCCTCCCTTAAATTTTTTTAAAAATATACTAACTAAATTTAGAGTAGTAGTGTCCTTAAATCAGTCTATGATAATTTTATTTAAAATTTCAATTAATTGTCCCTGATTAAGTTACTTATGACATCGTTGGGATCACACATTTATGATTGTTTCCTGAATAAAGTATCAGCTTTGAAATGTTTGTTAGGTAGCTTCAGGATTGAATTTTTCTTTTTTTGTAAATTATTTGTTTGAAGGTCCAAGCAAATACAGCTACCAGTCACCGCATCACAAGTTTTAGTCTTAAATTGAATGGCTTAAACATTTGCCAGGCCTGGTTGGGAGTTTAAGGACATGAAACAGGGTTGCAGAGGAAAGCACTGAAATTTCTCATGTGCCCATATTTATGAAATCAAACTTGGAACAGAAATCTTTGAATCAAATTCTTTGTATACAGTTTACAGTTTGAACCAATCGTTTGATATTGGGTCATTCTCCTTCGCTCCATATTCTCAATTCTTGATCTCAGCCCCCATGGAAGAAGGCTAAGATAACCAAGCAGTTTCAGTGCTCCACAGCCTGCTTTCAGTGAAGGGCAATGAATAGATTTGATGGAAATCGTCCACACTCACATCCAAGGGACTCAAGGATTGAAAAACAGAGGAAGTGTTATTGTTGAGAGAGCAGATATCATCAAAAACAAATGATAGATTTCTCTTTAGTTTGTTGGATATCAAATCTGTGGGAATAGCCTGAGCAGCCAGGGGCAGAGCATCCCCTGCATCAGATGGATCATCCTTCCTGAGAACACTGTCAAGAAAGTCCTCCTCTTGCTTCTGCATCAGCCCATGAAACGACTGAAAAGTGGGTGTGGGCGGCAGCTCTTGTAACTTCTGTTGGGTAGAAAATGTCATAGCTTCCCCTGCTTCCCCTGTTCCGGGCAAATGACTCACTCTTTTGAATATCCGACAGAGCACCCAAGCATCCAGCTAAAACAGACAAGAAGTATGTCAATTGGGTAGACCCAAATGGGTATAAGAGAATTACTTAAAAATCTCAGCCTCACCATTACTTACCAGCATGGAACGTTTTCTCCTTGGTGAAGCAGAAACGGGCCGGATGCAGTCGGTGAGGCGGTACTCATGCATGATCCACTTGGTTTTGATGCCCCTGAGGGGTTTGCCTTTGTAGAACACCAGAGCTTTCTTCACACCCACTTGAAGAGAGCTTCCTGATAAGATCACAGGCTTGTCAATGCCCGTGGCCTTCCAGTACCCGCAGCCTGCAGTTCGGTTTGGGCGGGCGCCGTTCGGATACTTGCGTTCTCTAGGGCTAAAGAAATACCACTCTCGCTCTCCGAATTTCGCCAGACCTGAGAACCAAACAGCCATCTGTAATTCCTTTACAAAATCGCTCAAAAAAAATAAAAAAAATCTAATTAACGATATCAAATTTTTACAATTCATATTATTCATCATACTGTTGTTTTATGAAAACAATTAGATTGTGTGAATTTTTTTGTATCAACATGTCATATCATATTTTGTGATTTTTCATTAGGATCATAGAGAGCTGTAAGAGTCCATTGTATCCTGAAAACACAGCTCTCTATTGTCATGGATGCCTACAATTCTAGGATCACAGAACATCATGGATAATGTTGATACAAAAAGCTCTCACACAATCTAATACAAAAATAACACCAATCACAAAAAACATCAACAACTAGAATATAGACAGGTCTCCATTAAAATAAATTCTTAAAGAGACAACCCTATTAAAATATATTTCTACAAACTTCAGCTCTTTATTGTCCTACAGCTCTGTATTAAAATGGATTCTTACATGGAATCCTACAACTCTATTGTCTCACAGCTCTGTATTAAAATGGATTTTTACATGGAATCCTACAACTCTATATTATTCTGATCATGGATCACAGAACATGACTAGAAATGTTGATGCAAGAAACTCACACAATCTAATCCAGAAATAACAGCAATCACAAAAAAACATAAAAAATTAGAATATAAACAGCTCTCCATTAAAACAGACTCTTACATCAGCTCTCTATTCAAATAAACTCCTACAAATTGCTATTAAAATTGACTCCTACAACTCTATATCTCTCTGATAATAGATCACAAAATATGACTGAAAATATTGATTTAAAAACTCTCTTACAATCTAATCCACACACAACATCAATCACATAAAAAAAAACATCAATGAACAGAAACTAGAATGTAGTCACCAATACTACTTACCTGGCAAATCCCAGGGCTCAAACTTATACAGATCCACATCTGTTATAATGGAGACAGGCAGAGGAGAAGAGGAGATCTTCTTTCTGAGGTAATGGGTTACCAGCTCTTCATCAGTAGGATGAAATCTAAAGCCCGGAGGCAGCTGAGGGTGGGGGCTCTGTTGCTCCTCTGTAAGAGCAGCCATGCTTACAAGACCACAACTTTTTGAAATCATCACCAGTCAGTGCTTAGGGCTTTATTGTTGGCGCCCGGCACAACCTCCAAACGCGTCGTTCTCAGAATTTCTTCGCAATTACGCCTTCCACGTGGATTGATCACACGGAAACCCATCATACCCAATGGAGGATTGCCACTGTACCATATTACGCCACCTACACTCGTCCGAACTGGAAGCCAAGACCCGGCGTTTCATTCCGGGTTGGTAGCGAATGGGAATACAAGGAAAGTAAGAAAAACAACAAATTTGCAGAGTCACGGCTCTGCGTGCGTTGGGGCGTCCGCCAAAACATCAATTTCTGGCCATCTTCAAAGGCTTATCTTTTAAAGGATCCATATATTCGTATTATTATATGCCTGTTTCCCAGATCCCCACACGGAAACCCATCCTGTAATCCAAACACCCGGATTCTGTAATTAAAAAATGAATTTTTAAGCACACCGTTTAGCCTCTCTGGCTCCAGATTGTCTCACTGGTCGTCCAAACAAGACGGCTTCCAATTTCGCACGTGAGGGAATTCAGAGCTGACTTGAAATGAGCTTCCATGCCGGATGTTGTCCAACATACAGCCTGCACATTCGTCCAGACGAAGAATTAATTAAAAACTTATAAATAATAGATAATTACATATAAAAAACACATTGCTTCGATCTTTTAATTGTTTATTATTATCTTGGCCAAGTGTGCATCGAACATGGTCGGTGGACATATTCTTCATAAGACATCAGCATTTCCACTATGAAACATTTCTTGTTTCAAAATTATGGTGAAAATAGATGTTCTCATTATAATATAGTGAAGATAAATATAACAAAAATTTAAGATTTAAGTATTGGGAGTTGTATAGTTTAAATTGAAAAGAGTTTATAGATGTCTACATATATTAGATTTTAAGTATGACTAATAAGCATCATTTTTGATAAATCATAAATATTTACTACTAATTTTTTTGTTAATTGATTTGTTTAATGTCTAGGAGTTTAAAAAAAAGTTATTATGTATAATAATGAATTCAACAATTCTATCTTTTATAGCTTATCCACAAAAATTCTCACCAAGCTAGAGTGGTTGACGAGTCTTTGACTAAACCAAATTGAATAGAAGTCTAAAACAATATATCCAAGCTAGCTTCTATTATATATGTACCAAATAGAGTTTATATACATGTCTATCTATAGACCCGAACCAACCTATAGATCCGAACCAACCCTTACTGTATCAAACAATACTATATAAACCCTATTATAGAAAACCATTATCCCCCTACCCATCACAAGTTCACAAAAAAGAGAGGCAAATAACTTTGACCTCTCCTTCCTCAAAATAATCAAATCATCATCCAAACATAAAAACTTAAGATTGAAGAAAATTACACAAGCTTTAAGCTGCCTCATCTATATTTTTACATTTGTTACATCCTTTCATTTCATCATACAAACCAACCAACACAACCTCCTCAAATTCCTCTATCTCACAACAGTTAAAAAAAGTAGGAATAACATCAAAGGACATAAATACCTTTAGTCACCTTGTCACATCCTCCACAACCCACTAGAGACATTCTTGACACCTCTTTCTAGCATGAAAATGGTTCAATTCAATTGAAATAAACCCCAACTGGATATTCCACGTCCTTAATATTGTTATGCAACAAATATGACCCAACATAAATGCACAACTTGAGATATATGCAACATTGAAAATGTTCCTTCTCCCTACCATGTGCCCCAAATCAAGAAGCAAATTTATCATAGAAAAATGGATAACATATGAAGCCCAATAAGTCTACATCGTTGCAACCTAAAACATGCAATGTGCAGAGAGGAGTGGTGAAAGGTTAGGTGGGAAGGGAGTTTTCAAATCTGCAGCGTGCAGGGAGGGAAATCCTCATTTGAATATGGAGGTAGAAGAGGATGAATCGGGTGCAGGGGAAGGACGAAATGCCTCGAAAGTTGTCTCGGGAGGTAAGCCTGATGGGTTTGAGGTGGTTATCATGGATCTCGAAGGAATTTCAATTTCTGGAGTTCCTCGTCTGGTGGAAATGAATATTACGACTCAGATTCCTGGGGACCCATGTGCACTTGTCGAGTCAAAAAAGGGGATGCCAAGTTTTAAAACTGGAGCCGAGTTGAATCATAAACCGTGGGTTTTGCTCTTTGGGGTGAAACCTACTGGTAAATCTTCCCATTCTCTAGTTAGTAACATATTAGATCCAAAGTTGGGTAAGTTTTCTATTGCACTCCTGATTCAGTAATTGATTATAACATCTCTCTAATGGGTTCTTCCTTAGTTGGTAAATTTATGGGACCAAGACCCAACATTGAGAATGTGAGATCTTTTGTGAAAAAAAAATGGTGTCTCAAAGGGCAAGTGTGGGTTTCTTCTTTACCAAAAGTTTTTTTTTCCTTTGGTTTCTCTTGTGAAGAGGACTTGTCTGCTATTCAATGTGGGGGACCATGGGTTATTAGCAAAGCCTCCTTGGCTTTAAAAAAATGGTCTCTGAAGCTAGATCTTTCTGACTCTGTGTTTGAATTTGTTTTGGTTTCGGTCTGCCTACCTAGATTACCAATGGAGTATCGGAATGAGGATTCTTTTAAGGGTATTGTTAGTTCTTTTGGAGAACTCTCGTCCATTCATCCTATGACAACAATGAGGAAAAGGTTAGTTTTTGCAAGAATTTGTGTTGGAATCCTCAAGTCTAAGGATATGCCCACATGTATTGATATTGTTTCAAATCTTGGTACTTGGGAGTAGACTGTGGAGTTTGAGACTTTACTGTTTGTGTGCTTTCACTACAAAAAAATCTAGCCACTGGGCTAAAAAATGTTCTTTTAGAATTCATAACAAAGTTGCAAAGACTAGTGAAGGAAATATGAAAGTCTGGAAAGCAAAACCTAAGGAAGGGGGGATTATTTCTAAATTGTTGGAAACATCCTCAAGGATCACATCAGAAGAGAATAAGATTGATGGTGTACAAAATATTGATGGGGATCTTATATATCCTCAGAAGGAAGATGATAATATCATTGGGATTACCCATCATGATCGTATAGAGGGGGACCTAGCTCCTGATGGGCTGAATGTGGATAAAATCCCCATCCCAGAGGAGAACTTGAACAAGACTTCTTAATTAGGGAAAAACAGAGGAATTGATCCCTCATCCAAGGACTTTAGTAGTGAGGTGACTGGGAGTGGTTCAAGGATGAAGGATAATGAGGACTCTTCCAAATCTAAAGATGCAAAGGGAAACTCCATTGTTGACCCTAAGTCTTTGTCTCCTCAAATGGTTTTCTCTACTTTTGGCGACTAAAGGTGAATGGAAAATCAACTATTTTAGTGGATTGATTTGAGGATTCCCTAATTCATGGGGATAAACACATTCCTAAGAAAATAGGAGGAGGAAGGTTGAAGAGCGTAGGCAAGGAAAATAAATGCCAAGAGGAGTCTGAGGTGGAGGATGATCCTCCATTCTCCCAGGTGGAAAGGAAAAATAGAAACAAAAAGGCAGCAACCTTTGGAGTTTCTACTAGAAATAGATTAAAGGCAGATTGTAGGAACACAAAAAGCTTAGGGTGCAAGTCTTCAAAATGGCACATGGAGCATGATAGTCTTCAGAGTATAGTTGATGGGGTTCAAAAGACTATCCCTGAGATTTGTTTAAACAACACAACCCTTAAATAATGAAGATCATGTCTTGGAACACAAGGGGGCTTAATATCCTGCATAAGAAAGACATTTTGTCTAATATCATAATGGATCATCGGCTTGATATTATGGTTGTTCAGAAAACTAAGATGCAAAGAGATAGAGCTATGAAGCTAGAATTTTTTAAGAATCGTGGAATTCATAGTAATAGTTCGGATGGGGCCTCTGGTGGTTGTACTATATTTTGGAATGAATTTTTTTTTTGTGGAACCAATACATGGGAAGATGCTAACCACATAACACTTAGATTCAAACATATTAGAGATGACTTCTCCTAGATTATGTCCAACATCTATGCCCCTAACAATAAAACTGCCAGGAGGGAATTTTGGGAAAGTCTTGATAACTTTAGAGAGAAGTTTAAGGATGAGAATTGGATTGTGATTGGTGATTTCAATACTCCACTCCAAGATATGGAGAAGTTTGGTGGATTCTAGATTCAAGTAGATAGTAAGCAAGATCTTTTGGAATTTATTAATAATCAATGCCTCCATGATCTAGACCTTAGGGGTACCTCCTTCACCTAGACAAATAGGCGTGTTGGTAATGATCTTATTCAGGTTAGACTTGATCATGCTCTTGTTTCAAATGACTAGTTTCTCCCATATGTTTTCTCCTTGAATTCTCTTTCGAGAGTTAGCTTTGATCATTACCGCATATGCTTTCAAGTAGATCCCACGTTGGGGAAGAAGAATCCTCCCTTTTGTTTTGAGAAAATGTGGATCTAGCACCCACATATTAAAACAAAGTTTTTGGAATGATGGAGCATTAAAGTTGAGGGCATTGCCATGTTTCGTGCTGCTAAAAAGATTGGAATGGTCAAAACTAAAATTAAAAAATAGAACAAAGATATTTTTGGTAATATTTTTTAATCAAAAGCCAATATTCAAATAGATCTAAAAGATATTCAAGAAAAATCCAAAGGGACAGATATGTTGGGGATTACCTAGCCAAGTAAAATGAGATTCTCAATCAATACCATGATATTATATCCAAGGAGGATGCATTATGGAAATAGAGGTCTAGATCAATTTGGTTGGCTCCTGGGGACAAGAACACTAGATTCTTCCATATTTCAACTCTTAAACATAGGGCTGCTAACCGAATTTCTAAAGTGCAAAGGAATGGGACAATTTTTGATAAAGTAGATGCAATCAGGGAGGAAGCAGTACGATTCTTCTCTAATTTATTAAAGGCTAAGGGCTCTTTGGATGAAGCCAAACATAAGGAATTTATTGATGCTATTCCAAGATTGGCGGATAAGGATTGTAAAATACATCTTATGGCCATGCCCTCCCTTCAAGAAATCAAGAAGGCGGTCTTTTCATTTGAAGGAAAAAAGAACTGGGACCTGATGGTTTCCCTATGTTTTTCTTTCAGATTTTTTGGGAGATTGTGAGGGAAGATGTGGGTAATGCAGTAAAGGGATTTTTTGGTTCCAAAAGAATTCTAAAGGAGATCTTTTTTACCTTCATAGTGTTAATTCCTAAACACCCTTAAGCGGACTCGTTTAAGGCTTTTCATCTCATTAGTCTTTGTAACTCTTTTTACAAAATTTTATCATAAATGCCAACTTCCAGATTGCTTAATGTGCTCCCTCATTTCATCGCTAATCACGAGAATGGCTTTGTTCCACGTTGCCAAATTTTGGACTCCATCATCACAGTGTTGGAAAGAGACACTATTCCAGAAGAGATAAGTGCTTGAGGATTGTTTAGGGGTCGTCATTGATGGCAACTCAAATCAGAAGCATCATCTAGAATATGCAAATTCATTCGACCAAATTTTTTTCTTAAGTCTGGAAGGTGGAACACAGTGTTCAACAAAGTATGGCTACATTGAGTAGAACTCAATTTTGGGTGCACATTTTTGTTTGCAGTGGAAGAGGTAGTCGATTTGTTGGTTGGAATTGCTTAGTCCACAATCCTAGCTTTCAGTATTGATTCTAGTGCAAGTTTGATGATCGGATATCCGATATTTCAGGAAGAACAAGGTTATTGTTATGTAGCATGTTATGCGGAATCTTCGGGATGATTTTGTTGATTGGTGTCATGTTCAAGGTTATTGTGCCGACTTATGTGAAGCATATTATCAATTTATTTTGGACCGCATGTGAATTTGTAATTGGATTGATCCCACTTCTTGTTACACGTTTCATATTTTGTAAATGTTTTTGGAGTTGACATGTTGGTGACCTAATCAAGTGATGCAGATATATAAGACCGAGTATATGATCATTTTGGATTTTGATAGTGATGTATAAAGATTGTATGAGCATTTTGGCACACTTTCACATGAGCTATCTTTCGATTTATGCTCCGGTGTATGACAGAGCAGAGAAGAACAAAGTTGTATGGAAGAAAAATGGAAGAAGACTCTTTGTGCTTAACCAGAACTACATTTTGCATTTGTAGATGATATTCATCAGTTCAAAAAATTAGTTATCATTTGTAATCATTTCTAGGACAATGAGTCCTCCGAGGTTGCAACCCTCTCTTTTGTAATTGAGTAGTGAGCTATAGGCAATCTACCTGAATACATGTGCATTCCTCTTGTAATATTATTATACTCCTGGTCACAATATTATAATATTGTGGGTCTTAATCCCACTATGGTTTTTCCCTTTCTGGGTTTCCACGTAAAAATTTTGGTGTTATGGTTTTGTGCTTGTGTGTGTTACATTCGGTGGTTTAAGAATAAGTTAAATAAAGTTATAAATTGTAGAACACTGATTCACCCCCCCCTTTCTCAGCATTAATTGATTTCAACAATTGGTATCAGAGCCTAGTTCCTCTAAGGAAGCGTAGCAACTTGAGGAAGATCTGAGATAGTGAATAGATGGACTACAGTTTACAAAAACAACTCACTGTGGCATTTGAAAATCTAGATACAACAAGAAAAGAAGCAAATAGCCTGAGAAGAAGTCTGAGCGATGCTGAAGACTTCATTGAGTCTTTGAAGGAAAAGGTGAACACATCCAGAGAAAAGAGAAAAGAGCTGATGGTCAAACTCAAGGAGAAAGAAGACCAAAGCAGTGATGACCAAGCCTTAAAAGACAAGATAGATGAATGTGGAAAACTTGTTAGAGATAATGCAGCCTTGAAGAATGAAATGCAATCCATTGTGATGAAGCTGATAAAGGAAATTGAAGACAAGAAGAAGAATGAGGAAAGCTTGACTTAGTCACTAAAGGATAGATCTGATGAATATTGTAGACTAAATCATGAAAATGACCTGCTAAAGCTTGAATTGATACAATCTAGGAATAATGGGCAGGAGCTAGAAAGACAGATCAAAATTCTAAGAGATAAAATTACCACTGCTAATGAGTACAAAGAAAAATTCAATGCTAGATCAGCTAAGATGGATGAAATGCTACAAAGTCAGAAGAATAAAGGTGATATGGGAGGACTAGGATTTGAGAAAGGAGAAAGCTTCGGATCTGGTCAAAGTGATCATCAAAAGAACAAGAGATCTTCGATAAGGCAACCTAATGCTTATAAATTCAATGGTAAATGCTTTGTTTGGAATAAATTTGGTCATATGACAAGTCAATGCAGAAATAGGGCAAATCAAAATAATTCATCATTTTCCGGACAATGTTTCAAATGCAATAAATATGGTCATAAGTCAATTGAATACATAAGTATGGTAAATAGGAGAAATATAAGATGCTATGGTTGTGGAAGATTTGGACATATTGCGAATCAATGCAAATCAAAGAGAAATCTGGGTAATTTCAGGTCTAATAAGAGAAACAACATTGTTTGCTATACTTGCAACAAATTCGAACACATTGCTAAATTCTGCAGAAGCAAGAATATGAACAAGAATGCTCCGACAGATAAGAACAAGTCAGGTGATAGGGGCAAAGCAAAGGTTGACAAGATCAAAGAGTAGTACAAGAAGAAATGGGTCAAAAAGGGTGATTTAGATGCAATGAATGAGTCCGCACCTGATTCCGGTGTTGGAACCTCATCCGACAACTAAGGCACTTGGCCTTAGAGGGAAGCTTTTCATGCAGATCATGAAAAACCCTTTGTCTGAGACCTGTAACTAGCTGTGATAGGTTGTAGATGGTCGTAAATGTTTGTACAGTCGATCCTGAAGGATCTCCGGAAGACTTCATGCTGATTTGTGACTCTGGAATAATATTCATGAGATACAGAGCATCCAAAATAGTTAGGGTTGAGCATTTATTATACCTAAAAGTTAGGTGTGCAGAGGATAAAAAGGTGATTTAACTCTCATTTCTCATTGCGTTCGAAGCGAAAGAGTAGGAGAGCTTGGTGAAGAGATTGTGAAGTGAACCCAGATCTTTGAAGAGATTCAGTGAAGATTTCTTGGGGTGATCCCATAAAATTACATCTTTGACACTAGAATCAATATTTTGCATTACATCTTTACTTTCTAAAACCTATAGCAACTAAACCATTAAGAATTTGAAGATGAAGTAAACTAATAATTTGTGAGATTTTTCATATAGATTCTAAATATATATTTTTTTAAATAATTAAAAATTAATCGTCCATATTGTTATGTAACTTTTAATAACTCAATATTTATAGTAATCAACATTTTTTAGAAGCGACATTTAGTTGATAATGCATAACTTTTTTTTATAGCAAGAAGAAAATTTTAATTTTAGAAATATAGAATTGTCACACTAATATCTAGTGAATGGATATTTTTTCATAATTTTTTGTTACATATATATTTTTTCGTTATTTTTTTAAGATAGAGTAATTGTAATTTGGACAGAGGTGTATTTCATAATACATAAAAAAATTTCGTATGCATTTGAATTAACTTCTTTTTGTATTGAAATGAGGATATCAATACCTAGGGAAAATATATTTTTTACATTTTATTTTCTCTATTTTTCAAAATTTTCACATGTGCACGAAACACAATCCATAATGTTCAATGAAAAACCTATATTCATAAGAAATAAAACATACATATATTAATGAAATTAAATATATTAAAAATTATACTATTTGGAAAGCTTATAGTAAGGACTAAATACTTAAAAAGACAAAACTTCTAAATGAATTCATTTGACCCCCCAAAAGCTAATGTAAAAGTGTTTTTTTATCAGCATTTTGATAGGTGCGAAGGAGATTCCATTGCAAGTATGATTTAGAAGTACAAAGGTTCTATCCAAGAAATTTAAACCTAACTCTCCTCAATTAATTACTTGAAATGGGACCTCTTAAAGCTTAAATCATTACATTTTCTAAAAGATGTATGATTTCAAAAAAAAGGTAGGATGTACCAAAAAGTGTAACCCACTATTGTGGGATCACCCCTTGCATTTGGTTGAAGATTAAAAGGTATTTTTTCAGAGCTCGATAACTTTCTCTATTCCTAACCTAAAATTTGACAATGGCATCATCTGGTGTGGCGACTCCATTGGTTGTTGACATAACCAGTAGGGAAAGACCTAAGTTTAAGAAACATCCATATAAATTAATGGAAGATGATCTGAATGGAGCATTTTTGTCCATTCTGTATGGTGTTTTGCATGTTGAGGACATTAGGGCTTACATCCATTGCAATTTTGAAGAGCTTGAAAACGCTAGAATATCGAAACTTTACACAAAGCACATAGTAGATGGCATGGGAAACTTTAAACCTGAATTCAAATCTCTCCAAGACAATGGTTTCATTCAATTTGTGATTTTTTTGATCTTTGACGAACCCAAATGGGCTAGATACATTCTGATCAGAGTTCATGGCAAGTTCATATGGCTTGACAAGCTGCACAAGATCACAAATCAAGCAATCAAAGTTGTAACATGCTTGAATTCAACCAGTGAAGTACTCGACCTTAGGAATGTAAAGAATCTAACGGTGACAGAGGCAACCGGTTCCAAACATGATGGAAGATCGATGATAATCAGTGACATTATTGAATATGATGTTGTATTTTCATCCATGGTGATAGGTTACAAGGTCTATCAATCTAGCAGAGATAACTTAGTATCTAGTACGACCATTTACACTGCATATCAAGTTCTCAAGGAAGATAAGATATATGATATGTGTGAGGTACTTCATAGTAAGCTCTTGAATAATCTGAAGAAGATAAAACAGGACAAAAAACATGTATTCAAATTTTGTACTCTATTTATCTATCTGTACTTCTATTTCATGAATGAGGTCCCTGGTGTAGGTAAATTTCAATGGGCCTATGATAGGTCGATGGTGGGGTAGATAAATGAAACTCTAGATGGATTAGGTGATGCACAAGCTTAGAAAGCTATTATGTGGGGTTACTTTAAAACTTTCCAAGGCATGATGTAGAGCAGGGAAAGGATCCCTAAGGAAATTGTAGAGAAGTATGAAGACTCCATATGCTTCATGGTGGACACCAATCAATGCTTGATGGAGGTTGTTGAACCCAAGATAGTTTGGATCATTCCCATGGGGTATGAGGTTAGTGGTGATATAATTAATGCATATGCTCAACACCTCTTGAGAAATCCGATAGAAAAGTCAGAGGAAAGGTTTGAAACATACAAGGAGAAAAGATTGAGCCTGCACTCTTAGTTCACCAAACCCGGAATGTAGAAAAGAGTGAGGAAGGAAGTGGAGCAACTTGCAGAGGATACGAGAATCACAAAGGAGGAAGTACAAAGGGATTGGAAGAGGATCCTAAAATAAGAAGATATGGTGAAACCTAAGAATACCAAACCAGAAACTCCTTCCCCGAAGCCAAGGAAAACAAGTTAGCTAGGACCTTCCTCTGGTGCTCAAAAGCTTGTACCTCCACCTAAGCCTCAACCCAAACCATTTGGTGGAGCTGAGAAGAGGAAAAAAGGGAATCTGGGAAGAGTTTATGTAGTATGCACTGTAGAAGAGGAGACTGAATCAGATGAAGTAGTGAAAGAAGTAAAGAAGAGTGCTACTACTACTAGGGTTGTGAAGATGCAATCCTCTAGTGAAAGTCAACATAGCAAGAAGTCTAGAGTTGAAGCTGATCCATCCTATATAACCCTTAAGCAAGTGAAGGAAGAAATAACAGAACAATTGAATCTTAAATTGCTTTCCCAATTTTACGACTATTTGGATGAAAAAGGGAAAAGGTCTCTAGAAGAAGCTACAGTTGTATATTTGAATAAGTATAGCAGGGCGCTTATAGAGATTGTGTCTAAAGTTCCCAAAAGTTTGTATGATATCCTGGATATGAGAAAAGAAACTACAACAGTAGAAGAGGACAGAATTAGGGAATATGATTTAGTGCAACTCTATCCTGTGATTTCCAAGACAAAAGTTGATAGGATTCTTAGAGAAAATAAAGAAAGATTCAGAAGTAAAACTCGAGCAAAAAAAATAATGATTGGCAAAAATGAAGAGGTTCATAAGGATACACGTGAAATTTTGATGGAAATAATAAATAAGTATGAGTATGATGTAGTTCCTAAAAGATCTTAGGAAAGTGTTCAAAAGTCTATTCAGGAAGTCCTTGTGATGCTATTCTTAGGAGATGAACCGAAGAGTGCAAAACCAGATGAAAAAGCAACTAAACCTCTTGCTGCTACAGATCTTGATAACAGTTAGCAGATTGTAGACTCCGGTGAAGAGGTTCAGGATCCTCCGGTAATGGTAGTTGATTCAAAGAAGAATACTAAGGAGGTTGGTGGTGAAAAGCCAGAGGATGCAAAGATGGAAGAGAAGGAGAAGGATGAAGGCAAGATTGAATAGGTTCTAGTGGCAAGATACACTATGGAATCTGACAAGGGCAAGCAAATTACTAGTGACACAAATCTCATTCAAGCGCCTATCAATATTAATTCCTTCTCTCTTGTGCAAACACTCAAGTTTGCAGCCTTAGCTCAAGCAAAAGCCAGTGAATGCTTGTTGAAGTCTCACATTGAGGACAAAGAGCTTATGTCTTTGGCTACAAGTATTCTTGAGAAAATCTTGTCGACATTCAAGCAAGACACACTTGACTCGCCCTCCGGTAAGCTGCGAAGTATGCTTAAGGCAGTAGACTCTCATTTTTAATCTCTAGAGAAAGTTGCAGATGTAAAAGTTCTGAATCATTTCAAAATTCAGTTATTTTTTTAGTGGCTAATATTCGCCAATTGGCTATTTTTTGAAATTTGAGAATCAAAATTTGGCTAATAAGTTCAACTTTAAGGTGACCCAAATCGCCACATTTTTATAAATTTTTATTTTAGTGTTATTTAAATTGCCAAAGAGCTTATTTTATTAATTTTTTTAACTCAAATATTCACCATAATATTCGATACATGATTGGATTAGATTCACCAACATTTTATAATTTATTGTCAAAATCTAAATTAATTTGCCAATAATATATCATAATTATTAGCTATTTTAAGTTTATATCAACAATTTTTAGTTGTCGCCATTGATTTAAAATATAGTCTAATGACCTTAGTTGTATTCCATGAGGTAAATTGTACCTACAAGCAATGCTCATGGGGGTTCAAACTACTTTTGAATTGTTGACCTCAATGAAAATCAACGGTCTAAAAGCAATTTTTGGCCCCATGATTATTACAAATAATTGGTACATTTTATATCATAAACAAAGAGGGCTATTAGATTATTTTAAATTAATAGTAGAAACTAAATAAATTAGAGTGTACCCCTTAAACTCATTAATGATTTCCACCTTCAGGCCTCTACGTTTCTATAAAAAAAAAATTGAAAAAAAATGAAAGGATTTGCAAAAGTAATTAATGTATACTCGTATTATTTTTTAAGATTCACCATTTTTTTCTACTAAAAAAAATTTGATATAAAAAAATTCGCCAATAAAATTTAAAAAGGAAAGATTCGCCAATAAAAAATATTATTTTTTATTACAAAAGTTAAATATTCGCCAAGATTTTATACAATTTTTTGAGAGGGGGTTTCATAAAGTTTTCACTAATTTCAATGTTATGAGGTTAAGGACAATTTTGAGAATGGTTGAAGGTGATAGGGTCATTTTGATAACTAGTGTGAAGGGCATTCAAGAGGCATTGAACGAAGGCGGAAAAATCTACAAGTCATGTCTTCTATTGCCGAAGTTCACTATAGATCTTGATAAGAAAATCAAAGAGTGTGAAGGACAACTGGCCGATGTATCTCAGTTCTATTCACCCCGGGCTATTTTTGCAAGTAATTATGAAGCTCAGGTGATGTCTTTACTTGATAAAATCAAGATCCTGAATCAAGAAAAAAGATAGAATAATTGGTAGATTGGGAGAGCCAAGGAACCTAATCACCCCGGTTGGATACTCTATTGAGCAGTGAACAAGATGCTATGAATGCACTAAATAAGTCCATTCCTTCAGATCATAGAGGAGCAGAAATACATGCATACCTATTTAGTGCTTTGATTAACATTTTGGAGAACCTAAAGAAAGTATGGGATGATTACTTGCAGTCCTTGAAGACCATTTTTGCAGACATCTTCAAATTTTTGTAAGTTGTTGTTTATACCCTTGTACATAGAATTTTGAGTGGATATCTACCTTTGACATTGCTGTCAAAGGGAGAGAGAGAGAGAAGTGAAAAATGCAGTATATTCTCAGGGGGAGCCTATTAGAATTGAAGTTTTTAAAATTTTGCAGTGTTTGACATTTAGTTATTTTTTACTAAGTGTTGCCATCAATGCCAAAGGGGGATATTGCTAGCAAGAGACACTGTTCCAGAAGAGATAAGTGGTTGAAGATTGTTTAGGGGTTATCATTGATGGCAACTTAGATCAGAAGCATCATCCAGAATATGCAAATTCATTCTACAAGAAGTTTTGCTTGTTTGGAAGGTAGAACATAGTGTTCGACATAGTATGAGTACATTGAGTAGAACTCAATTTTGGGTGCACATTTTTGTTTGCAATGGAAGAGGTAGTTGATTTGTTGGTTGGAATTTCTTAGTCCACAATCCTAGCTTTCAGTATTGATTCTAGTGCAAGTTTGATGATCCGGTATCCGGTATTTCAGGAAGAACAAGGTTATTATTGTGTAGCGTGTTATATGGAATCTTTGGGATGATTTTGTTGATTGGTTCCATGTTCAAGGTTGTTGTGTGGAATTATGTGAAGCGTGTTATCAATTTGTTTTGGTCTGCATGTGAATTTGTAATTGGATTGAGCCGACTTCTTGTTACACATTTCATATTTTGTAAATGTTTTTGGAGCAGACATGTTGGTGACCTAATCAAGTGATGTGGATATATAAGGCCAATATATATGAGTATTTTGGATTTTGATAGAGATTTACAGTGTTTGTATGAGCATCTATGTGCAGTTTTGTGTGCGCTATCTTTAGATTTATGCTCCAATATATGATAGCAGAGAAGAATAAAGTTGTGTGGTAGAATAGTGGAAGAAGACTCTTTGTACTTAATCGGAATTGCATTTTGTCATTTGTAGATGCTATTCATCATTTTAGACAATCAGTTATCATTTGTAATCATTTGTAGGATACCGAGTCCTTTGGGGTTGCAACCCTCTCTATTGTAATTGAGCAATGAGCTCTAGGAAATGTTCCTGAATGCATGTACATTCCTCTTGTAATATTATTATACTCCTGATCAAAGTATTATAATATTGTGGGTCTCAATCCCACCGTGGTTTTTCCCTTTTGGGGTTTCCACGTAAAAATTCTGGTGTTATGGTTTTGTTCTTGTGTATGTTGAGTTTCTACACTTTATTATTCATTTGCATCCGGTGGTTTAAGAATCAGTTAAAGAAAGTTATAAATTATAGAACACTGATTCACCCCCCCCCCCCTCTTAGTGTTCATTGATTCCAACACACAGTGCATGAGAATATTCATTCTCTTGAGAACTCCAACCATCAAGGTTTTTTTCTTAAATTGGATCTTTCCAAAACCTACGATCAAGTGGACTGGAATTTCCTTATTAAGGTTTTGTTTGCTTTTGTTTTCAGCAACAAATTCATTGATTTGGTTTGGAAACTCATTTCTACTTCCAGATCTCCAGTGATTATTAATGGAGCCCTTTCAATTTTCTTTGAGGTTTCCAAAGGACTTCGTCAAAGGGACCCTTTTGTTGGAAGCTTGGAGAGATTATTGGAATAATGCTGCAAATATGTGCTTGAGAGATATTTGAGAGATGTGTTGTCATTGATGTGAACATATTTCTCTGTCTATGATAGTGTTGCAATGAAGTTCAGTGAGTTATTTTGTTTTAACATGTTGAAGATCAAAGTTTGCAGATTAAAGGGTTTGTAGATGATTGTTTATAGATGATTCAATTCAATTTTCAGAGGTCCGCATGGAGATTTTATTGAGTTATGGGTATTTGTGTTGTGGCTGTTTTTTTAGTTGTTCAGTGATGACAATGTTTATTCTTTTGCTCAACATTGCTCCGTATTGTAATATTTTGTTTTACGAATTTGGAACTATGTTTGGAACGTTGGTGTGTATCCTTAATTCAAGTAGTTTGTGGTTTGGAGGTCTGCAAGTGATTCTTCAAGGTTGACAGTCATTGCAGTTAGTGTTCTTAAGGTTTAGTATGAATATGTTGATGATTCTAGTAATTTGTGTTGGTGCGGATGTTGCTATGGTAATTCATGATTCTTATGGATGTTTCTAGATCATGTGTCTTTTGTATTGGTGTTCCGCATTGATAGTTGAGCTCGTAATTGATAATTTTCCTCAGTATGTTGGTGTTCTTCATGTTCTTGGCATACCGGTTCTATAATAAGAGATTGAGAGAGAGTTGAGAGTGCAAATGTCAAGGTTGATGAAGGCAAGGAAAGACAGACTAGATCCTCCGGATATGATTCAAATGATCAGAATGACAACTCAGATAAGGGGAAGTAAGCTCAAACTCAGAACCAAGTGCAAATTATTCCGGTGAATTCAGTACCTCGGGAAGAAGGATCAAGTGCAAATATTGAAGAAAGAACACAAGAAACTAAAGTTCAAGAAAATCCTAAAACTCCCTAGTACGTAAGGTTGAATCATTCTGAAAATCAGATCATAGGAGATAGAAATAAAGGTGTTCAAACAAGAAGACGAGTTATTGCAGATCAAGTTGAGTATTGTTTGATTTCAAAAATTGAACCCAAGGATGTGAATGAATCATGTAGAGATGAACATTGGGTGAAAGCAATGGAAGATGAATTGAAGCAGATTGAAAAGAATAATACATGGGATATTGTACCCAGACCTAAGGAAAAAAATGCAATTGAAACCAAATGGATCTTTTAGAACAAATTGAATGTGCAAGGTGAATTTGTTCGGAACAAAGACAAACTTGTTTGTAAAGGATATTCATAAATGGAAGGAATTGATTTTGAAGAGACTTTTGCTCCTGTGGCAAGAATTGAAGCTGTGAGATTGTTTCTTGCTTATGTTGCCTACAAGAATTTCAAAGTTTATTAGATGGATGTCAAGTTAGTATTCCTAAATGGTGATTTGGAAGAAGAGGTGTACATTGAGCAACCAGATGGATTTCAATTGATTGATCAAGGTGATATGGTTTGCTGGTTGAAGAAAGCATTGTATGGACTCAAGCAAGCCCCAAGAGCATGGTATGCCAGATTGGATTTGAAGCTGGGATTCAATGAAGGTACCATTGATAGTAATTTGTACTTTAAGATTGACAATGATAACATTCTAATTGTTGAATTTTCTGTTGATGATATTATTTTTAGTGGAAATGAGAGCCTATGTAAAAAGTTTGCTGATGAGATGGAGAATAAATTTGAGATGTATATGATTGGAGAGATGAAATTCTTTTTGGTTTGTAAATTACTCATTTAGATAAAGGCATTTTTGTATCTTAGTCCAAGTATGTGAAGGAGTTGTTGAAAAAGTTTGGTTTGGAAGATTCAAAACCGGTTGGTACTCCTTTGGTGACCGGATGTAAGTTGACTAAAGATGGTGATTCTCCTAAGGAAAATTAGACTAAATACATATCTATGATTGGTGGATTGCTCTATTTGACTCAGACCAGACCTGATATCATGAATGTCGTTTGTCTTGTTGGTAAATTTCAGGCTAATCCTAAGGAATCTCATGTCATTACTGTCAAAAGGATTTTTAGATATCTGAAAGGAACAATTGATTTTGGTCTATGGTATCCTAAAGATGATGATTTTCATTTGAGTTCTTTTACTAATGTTGATTGGGTAGGAGATGTGGATGATAGGAAGAGTACTAGTGGTGGTGTATTTTTCTTGGGAAAGAGATTGGTTTCATGGTTGAGCAAAAAATAGAATTCTATTTCCCTATCTACTGTAGAGGCAAAATATATTGTTGTTGCAAACAATTGTACTTGGGTAATGTGGATGAAGCAGATGTTAAAAGATATCAGAATGGAGTATGATGAGCCTATTGCTATTTAGTGTGACAATTCAAGTGAAATTAACATTTCTACAAATGCAGTGTTGCATTCAAAGACTAAAAATAGATCCATCAAGCTTCACATTTTGAGAGATAAGGTGAATGAGAAAGAAGTTAGATTGGAGTATGTGTCTACTAAGGAACAGATTGCAGATATCTTCATGAAGCCTTTGCCTAAGGATACTTTTGAGTATCACAGAAGCAAGTTAGGGGTGGTTGTCCCTCCTTATTAGAACTAAGATGCATTTATTTGTATTAGTCTAGTGCATTTCACAGTCATATCTTGTGATTTGGATTGATGATTATTGGATGCTACTTAGGGGGAGTAATAATTTTTTGCGAGTTAGATGTTCAAGTTCAATTTTGGGAGTTAGCCTTGTGGTTTGATGGTAAATATGTGCCTTTAGAATTTATGTCAAAGGGGGGAGAGAGTCATGTGAAAAACCATAAGGGGGAGATAATCATAAGAGATTTGGGAGAGAGAGTCATGCGAAGAGATTTTCTTTTCTTTTTCATTGATTGTTTTTCACATCATATGTTTCTATCAATGTCAAAGGGGGAGATTGTTGGAAGTTTGGAGAGATTGTTGGAATAATTCTGCAAATATGTGCTTGAGAGATATTTGAGAGATGTGTTGTCATTGATGTCAACATATTTCTCTATCTGTGACAGTGCTGTAGTGAAGTTCGGTGAGTTAGTTTGGTCAACATATTGAAGATTAGAGTTTGCAGATTAAAGGGTTTGTAGATGATTATTTATAGATGATTCAATTCAATTTTTAGAGGTTCGCATGGAGATTTGATTGAGTTATGGGTATCTGTGTTGTGGCTGATTTTTAAGTTGTTCAGTGATGACAATGTTTAGTATTTTGCTCCGCATTGTAATATTTTGTTTTGCAGATTTGGAAGTATGTTTGGAACATTGGTATGTATCCTCAATTCAGGTGGGTCATGATTTGGAGGTCTGCAAGTGATTCTTCAAGGTTGACAGTCATTGCAGTTAATGTTCTTAAGGTTCGATATGAAGATGTTGATGATTCTCTAGTAATTTGTGTTGGTGCGGATGTTCCTATGGTAAATCATGATGCTTGTGGATGTTTCTAGATTGTCTGCCTTTTGTGTTGGTGGTCTGCATTGATCGTTGAGCTCGTAATTGATGATTTTCCTCAGAATGTTGGTGTTCTTCATGTTCTTGGCCGACTGGATGCTTGTAGCATGTTGCAGATGTTCGAGGCATAATTATTGGAGGTGTTTAATGTTTGAGGTGGTGAGTTAGGTCCATGCTATGTCTTAGCCAAAATTGTTTTATGGTCCGCGTGTGATAATTTTTATCTGATCAACAACCTTATCATTGTAATTGTTTTATGTGTGTTGAGCCGACCTTGTTGATCTTTCCAAGGTTGATGTCATATATAATTAAATGTAATAATATTGTGTGAGGAAGGTAGAGTGAGTGAATAATGTATTGATCTTTTGGAAGTAGAGAAGAAGTGTGAAGAAGAAGATGGAAGTTGTTATGTGCTTAATCGAAACTGTAACCAGGCATTAAGGATGTTATTTCTTAGTTCATGATTTCTGGAAGTAATCTGTGATTGTCTATAAGGAAATGAGCCTTCCCTGGGTCATAGCCCTTGTTATTTTTGAACAGTGAACTCTAGGCAGCATGTCTGAATGCATGTGCATTCCCATTGTAATACTTCTAACAAAGTACATATATTTTGTGGGTTTATCCCCCACTGTGGTTTTTCCCCTAACAGGGTTTCCACGTCAAAAATCTTGGCGTTGTGTGTTTATGATGTGCTACTGATTTATTCTTTCTTGTTTAATTATCAGATCTGAGAATAAGTTCAAGTTGTGTAGGTTTTTGGTGACAACTAATTCACCCCCCCTCTTAGTTGTATACCCCATTTCATCACCTTTATCCCCTATCCTCTTCACTCTTATGGTGAATTTTTTTGGAAGAAATATGTTCAAAATGATTTGTTCTGGGGGGTTTGAAAGGACTAATACCTTCGTCTAATGTGCTCGTATGTTCTCATTAGCAATTTACGAGCAATACTATTGCTATGGGGATGTTTCAGTTGAGGAAGCGTGTTCTCTAAAAAAAAATTTGGTGGGTTATGTTAGTTCTTTTGGTCAATGTATAAATTAACCTAAAAAATAACTAGACTTTATTAATACCCCTGAAGCAATACATAGGAAGATAGCTAATATCACAGGGGCTTCACTTAGTGAACCTGGGTTATAGCACATGCATTCATGGAATACTAAAGAATCCCAGGCTATTTAAAAAAATATTGCCCTAAACTCCTTTTTTGTCACCCCCTCCCAATACGCATTTTTACCAAATATTGTATTTTTTCATAGCTGAAATTAAAACCCCCCTATTTTCACCAATAGGCAATATATTGCACCCTTATTTTTGGGATATTAAACCTCCCAAATATATGAATGCACGTGATATAATATTGCCTAGCTAGTGAAGCCCCCATGTCTAATATATTGGGGTGCTCTATTGGTAAGTTACCTACTGTTTACTTGGCTCTACCACTTTGCTCTACTATGCTAGGCTATTAAAGTTCAACTATTAAAAGCGTCCCTCCAAAATCTCTTAGTTTTGATGAATAATGATGAACATTAAATACCTAACAGATACTGAGAGAGGGGAGGGGCGAATCAATATAGACAAAAACTTCTTAAACAACTTAAACTGCAAAGACTGCACTAACTGGTAAATAATATCACCAATCTAAATCAAGGCACTACCGGTAAAACACAGTATGACTATAAAAGACATAAACCAGTAACATCTAGATCTTCTCAAAACCTAATATCTCATCTCAACTTCACCCATATGATTAAGCAAGTAATACATCAGAAATACAATGACCATTGGATCAGCTTGCATTACCGCTTAACAAAAAACACTAAAACATCACATGAAAAAGCATCACACATAACACACTAATTTTTCATGTGGAAACCCAACTGGGAAAAACCACGGTGGGGATGAATACCCACAAGTTGTTCTTGAACTCTTCTGAAGTTCGCTCTGTTAGGAGCCTAGTCTGGTTAAAGACTTTACAACTGGTTCTGCTAGGAACCGATCCTGCTAGGGATCACACGGCTAAGGGATGGCTAAATACCCGGTTAGAGGTTAAAACCCCGTTAAAGGTTACCTTGTAAGAGGATTTGAAGAACTCAATGATTTTGAGTCACCCTATTAAAGAACTCCATCAAGATCTCCTCATCATCCATATCCCTACTTTGTCTGGGTTCACAACGGGTACCAACCTCTTTTCCCTTTCTAGATAGTGCAACAGATGCTCTAAAAGTTGATTCAGTCTTCTGAACACTACCATCATAACTGTTTAGCTCATATGCAGTCAACTTAGCAATGATGGAGTCAAGAGATACCTTTGTCTTGTCAATAGATCTCAACTCCTGAATAGCGGCAACCCTTATTGCATAGACCGGTAATAAGGATCTCAAAAATTTGCTAACAATGGTGGGATCATCTATTTTGCCTCCTGCACTCTTGATGTCTCCTACAACAGTTTTAATTCTTATCCCATGCTGTTGAATGGTCTCTCCTTCAACCATCCGCATGTCTTCAAATTTTCCCCTAAGGCTCCCTTCCTTAGCTTGCTTCACATGCTCATCACCACTATAGATAGTCTCTAGGGTATCCCATACATCTTTGGGATTGTCTTTGTCTTGAACATCTATAAACTCAATATCAGACAAACTACTGATAAGAGCTTCCATGACTTGCCCATTCTCCTGAATTTCTCTTCTTTGATCATCGGTGAGAGTAACAGTAGGGACAACATAAGTATTCTCAACATAGTTCCAGTGTTGAGCACCCATGATTTTAATGTAGATCTTCATTTTGTCCTTCCATATCTTAAAGTTATCTCTATTGAACTTAGGACCTTCCCTCTTCATCATTAGAATAGGATCTTTTTCTCAAGCGGTTAAGCTTATAACATAGAGGACCTAGAGGACGCTCTGATACCAATTCATGAATAATGATGAATAGTAAATACCTAACAGATACTGAGAGGGGGGGGGGGGGGTGAATCAGTATAGACAAAAACTTCTTAAACAACTTAAACTGCAAAGACTGCACTAACTGGTAAACAATATCACCAATCTAAATCAAGGCACTACTGGTAAAACACAGTATGACTGTAAAAGACATAAACCGGTAACATCTAGATCTTCTCAAAACTTAATATCTCATCTCAAATTCACCCATATGCTTAAGCAAGTAATACATCAGAAATACAATGACCATTGGATCAACTTGCATTACCGCTTAACAGAAAACACTAAAACATCACATGAAAAAGCATCACACATAACACACTGATTTTTCACGTGGAAACCCAACTTGGAAAAACCATGGTGGGGGTGAATACCCACAAGTTGTTCTTGAACTCTTTTGAAGTTCGCTCTGTTAGGAGCCTAGTCCGGTTAAAGACTTTACAACTGGTTCTACTAGGAACCGATCCTGCTAGGGATCACCCGGTTAAGGGATGGCTAAATACTCGGTTAGAGGTTAAAACCCTATTAAAGGTTAACTTGTAAGAGGATTTGAAGAATTCAATGATTTTGAGTCACCCTGTTAAAGGATTTACAAAAAGCCTGTTAAAGCTACCCGGTAAAGGGATTTTCCATCTACTGAAATGGTTAGAAGTCAACAGGTAATACACTGATCTGATAACAAAACTTAATGCCAAGGTAGATCCGCTTTAGTTTCTTTACATCTGCAATCACACTATGCAAATCTCTTCTTACTCCTTTGGTTTGGCAAGAATCACCTCACATACATTCATTTGCCAACAACTTCAAATCAAAATCATCATCGACCTTATAGACAACAATTAGCTCGGTGGCCAAAACCTAAAACCCTAAGCATCTAGGTTAACAATACAGTCGGTCCAATCCTGGCCGTTTAAACACATTACATAGGGTAAAACAATCTTGAATGAATCTCAAGACGTTCTCTATTGTCCGTTCTTCACCACTTCTGGAAGCTGATAACCCATCACGCGCTCTCCACCATTTACTAAGATTTTGCATATTCCCAAAGTAGATAGAATCAATCTTCTTCATGCAAGATCCTCAAGGAGATCCTTCACGTGCACAAGGTTGACGTGGTAATGCGATCTAATCTTCATTTCAATGCTAACTCATCACAGGATGTCGTCGATCGAATAACACAGACTTGGAATGCATCAACCAGAAACCCTGAAGCTGAGACTACCAATCGGTAGTCATATCAGATGAAACCTCGATACAAACTTTGCATATACCAGTTCACACTCCAACATACCGATTCACTTGTTGCATATACCGGTTCATACCATCATACCGGTTCACTTGCTAGTTTGCTTACTTCAATATACCAGTTCATACTTCAGCATATTGACATCAATGACAACATACAATCCCATCATGTCATCAAAATCTGCACATATGCCAACAAGTTTATGCTCTTAGCTTGTTCAAAATTCCATCTAAATTTGCTGAAGCCATTGAAAGTATCCAGAAGAAATTTTTTGGGTTTGGAGTGGAAGAAAAAAAGAGATTGCCTCTTGTGACCAGGGAATTTGTTTGCAAACATAAAAATTGGGGTGGTCTCAGTCTAAGGAGTATTAAGGATTTCAATAATGCCCTCCTCACCAACCAGATTTGGAGAATTTTTAACTCGAAGGGGGAATGGAATATCATATGGAAAAGCAAGTATCTCGATAATATTGACTCATTACAAAGATTTCTTGAATCTAATGAAATTCCTTCAGGATCAACATTATGGAAGTATGTTGTTCATGTTAAGACCATTATTAATGCTGGAGTTGGTTTGAATCTAGGGCCTGGAATGGGAATTAAGTTCTAGGAGGATAGTTGGATAGGCCATGGACTGCTTTACATTCATCCAACTTTCAACAAGTATATGGTGAGTTGTAAAGTTAGATATGGAATTTGGGTTGCTGACTACTTTGTGGATAATAAGGGGGTTAGTTTGTTTGAAAAGAATTTTGAGTTGCAACCTTTCCAAATTTTATTGAATTCCTATATGTTGAATCTGAATGAGGAAGATCAAATGGTTTAGAAGCTCTCCTCTTCAGGGGAATTCTCAGTTGCCTCTGTTCTGGCTCTTCGATTTAAGAATCATCCTCCCCCTCCCCCCTATGTTGGTGTTTGGTGTAATTTTCTCATTCCAAAGATTATTATTTTTTTCTAAATCTTGATGCAATTTTTTTTTAATCATAGATAGCTTGTGAGAAAGGGGCTTCTTCTTAACCAACAAATGTTTCCTGTTATGAGGGAGGTTGAATCTAACTCTCATATGTTTCTTCATTGTGATTATGATTTTGAAGTTTGGGGTTCTTTAATGTAGATTTGGAATGTGATGTGGGCCACCCCTTCGTCTTTAACTAAGTCCTTTGCCCAATGGAGAGTGTCGACTTTTAATCACTTCTTGTAGTTTCTCTAGTCCTTGTCCTTTCCCCATTTGGTTTGGGGCCTTTGGAAAGAACATAACAATAGAATATTTAGGAACTCTACTTCCCCTCTTGAAGTTGTCTTCAATAAAATTTTAAGGGCTATTTCTGAGAATTTTCTCGTTCTAGGGCTAACCATAAGGTCAAGGTGAGTAGTGTTTCTTCATATGATATTTGAGTTTCTTAGAGATGGAATATAAAGTTGGAATTTCTTGATGACCCTAGACTTGCTAAATCCCCAAGGGATAATTCTCATTGGAACCTTTTCCCAATTGGATGGGTCAAAGTTAATTTTGATGGGTCGACTAAAGGAAATCTGGGGCCAACTGGGTGTGGGAGAGTGATTAGAGATGAGCATGACAAGATTTTATCAGTGGTGGCACTCCCCTTGAGATTTCAAACCAACCACCTAGCGGAAGTTGTTGCAGCCTACCATGGGTTGATGTTCGACAAAAATATTAATGCCCAATTAGTTTGTCTCGAGGGAGACTCTAATAACATCATTCAATGTTTAATTGGTAAACAAAAACCTTCATGAAATATTATAATATGGATTGAGAAATAATTGGATATCATAAGGTCATTCCAAAAAATTAAAATTTCCCATGCCTACCGTGAAGCAAATGGGTTGGATGATCACTTTGCCAACGTGGGCGTTAGGAGTCACGATGAAAAAGTATGGAGACTTGGTGATAACATATCAACTGATGTTAAGGCCTTGTTGTCACATGATTTATTTCATGCGAGACAAGCCAACCTTTTTCAATAAATGCTTATTCCACCTCTTGAAATGATGGTTCAGGCTTTTATTAATTAGCGTGCTAATTTATTGCGATTCCCCTCAGTCTTGCATGATTTCTAGGTATTTTGTTATTTCTTCAAGAGTTTTCTTTCTCTTTGTTATTTTGCCATTGTTGTTGTCATGGGTAGCGAAAGGAAAAGGGATGAACCTCTGAACTGCAATGAAATCAAGAAAATTAAAACCATATGGAGCATTTTGGATCGTGGTGGGCTTACCCCCTTCATTGAAAGATTGCATGGTGTTGATGTCAGTGTCACTAAGAACTTTGCCAAGGGCTTGAAGGATGAGAAAATCCAAATTGGTGGAGGGAGGGTTGAGATTCATGAGAAGTTGATTGCTGAGGTTACTAGTCTTTCCAGGGACGGTGCCAAATTTTATAGAGAGAGAAAAATGTCAAATGCAGTGGTGAAAAGATTTCCCAGAAATGGGAAGGAAAGGGAGAAATTAGCTAAAGTGGATAAGAGTGGCTACGATATGAGTTAAATCAAAACTATATGGTGGTCTATTCTTTTTATTTTAATGAACTATATTACCCTAGATGGTAGATATACTAGGGCCTCCAGGCATATTTTTTCTTGTTGAAACACTTTAGGCATAAAGTGCAAATATCTTTTCCCTTCTTTCTGCTTGCCTCAATTAATGCCAGCATCAAATATTACATGAAGAAAAAGAAAAATATTTTCCTTCATGGGGTGTTGTTATTTTTTATTCATGAGCATATTAAAACCCTTCCCTCTCCTTCGTCTAGGGTTCCTGAAGTTTCATATAACTATGAGGATGATGATCATGATAGCCTCCCCTCTAATGAGGAGGTATGGAACACTGAGATCGAGGATTCTGGTTCTGGGTCAGACTCTTCCCTAAAGATTGGCCATAAAGTTAAGAGAGGTAGAACATCCCTTGTGTCCACCTCTAACTTTGAATCTTTGCCCTCCCACAATTCTATCCCAGATAAGTTTGAACCTATTCCCAACAAGAGTGATAGAACCCCCTTCCTGAAATATCCTAATGCTAATTCCCCTTTTCTTAGTTTCGATAGAGAGAACCCTGGCGATGTCCTAACCATTGCCTGCAATTCAACTGTGGATAATTTAGGATGTTTAAATGGGCATTCCATGAAATCAAGGATATTAATATCAAACTCCCAACAATCACTAGCAAATAGGATAATCAAGGCATAAAACAATGGACTGTGGACCAACAGAAATCAATTGTTGATTCCATAAAGAAAATGGTGAGCACAGTGAGTGATCTGAAGAAAAATTATGACAACATAATATATATCCTAGAAGATAAACTTAAGAAAGAGTATGAAGGCATATTGATTCAATTGGAGAACAAATTCTAGAAAGTTAGTGAGAACCTAATCTCTTTGGTTACTTACAGTCACAAGGTGGTTAAGAACTCTACGGAAAGCATATACATCATGGTAGGAAAATTTGAAATTATCCATCAGGAAGGGGCTATTCTGGATGTGGATACCATAGAAAAGCAATAGGAGGAATTGGTTGGGACTTCCAAGAGAACCAGAGCCAACTTGAAGAAGCAGTCCCCTAACCAAGAAATTCAGGAACTTAAGAAAATTGCTCTCAACATGACACAACTGGAAGTTGAGGCTGCAAAGGCCCTTAAAAATTTGTACTAGTTCTTCCTCTTTGTTGTCTTTTTGTTGGTTAGTGGTTTTTTTCTTGTCTTTTGCTGACTCTTGGCTACTATTTTAAAATGATTATTTTTTTATGCAACTTTTTTAATTAGTTCTTTGTTAAAGGGTTTTGGGTCCCTTCAAAACATATTTGTATAAAAAACATATGAAGCCCCATCCATTTCTTTGGAAAGCTCTCATATGCACATAATCCATAACCTTAAGTTTGGGTGCCTAATCTCCCTATCCAAGTATTCAACATAGCCTTCAATCATCTCTCCACCATACACCCTTTACTTCCTTTGTTTATTAAAATTCCCCCTATCTAATGATAACATTTCCATTTCCATATTGGTGGGATAAACCTAAGAAGACAACTTCATGAGAGATGACAGAGAAATTTGAAGCAAGGGTACTTATGTAGCTACAGACATTTGCAATCACCATCTTTATTTGTTCTCATAACTAATCCATCACCATAATGTGAAACCTTCTCTTTTATAGCTTCTAACTCATCCTTGTTTTTCATAGTGTTAAATCATCCTTACACACCTTACTCATTGTCAATTTATCTATTGTAAGTTATTTATTTTGAATGTGATTATTAGTATATAATGTAGATAACTCAAACGATCAATTATAGTTGAAGCTCGAGCATCAATTTTGTCTTCTTCAAATGACATTAGATATTACAAATAATGCATTTATTAAGAAATGATTTTATGCATATATTGATCTATAGAAACTAGCAAATAGATCATAGACCTATTGTAACATAGTAAATTGCATCCTGTTCAATTCCATGCTACATAAGTGTCTTCACTTTATGTTGATTAGAGAACCCCTTCACCCTTTTGTCCATTTACATGCTTGGCTTGCCATGTCAACCTCACTTTTGTCCTTTTCCTAACACTATTGACTGCTTGACTCCTGGACACTTGAACACCACAGAGACGTCTGCGCATTGTGGTAACAACCCACTTGACTTTTAGGTTGTGCTTATCTTACGAGTGTGTTTATATGTTGTGGAAATAAGTTTGTCCAATTTATCCTTGGATCCCATTCTAGGGCCCCCTTTTTAAATTACCATTTTAGAGTTTTAAAGAGTCAAAAAGTAGCCAAACAAGTGTTTTCTTCTATTTGATGTGTCTTCTTTCCATATTTTATCACATAAACAACACAAATTTTGACAAAAAAACTCAGATTTTAGGCAAAAATAGCGACCTGTAACCTTCTTGCACTTTTGATTCATTCTACTGCCCATCTAAGCTTTCTTGTTGCATGTTTTTTTTTAATCCTGTACATTTGAGCTTTGTTACTGTGCTTTTATTCCATATTGTTGCACATTTGATTTAACGAGTCCTATGCATTTGACATATGTCCCTTCACATTTGATCTAGGGAGTCTTTGAATAGGTCTTTCACTTTAGAATCAACAACAATTAGGTTATTTGAATTTTCATTCTCTCACAACAACTTGTCCAGTCATACACACTTCATAAACATTCATCCACACAATCATTTTCCTTCATCTCTCAAATCAAAAGTTTTCATTAGTCCTCTTGGTCCTATATTACTTTTCAACACAACTAGGTGATATTCATTTCTTAGGATCTATCATCCTTGAGTAGGATAAAATTTCAGTCCTCCTAAGTAGGGATAACTTGATTTAGGGTTCATCATTCCCTCGTGAGTCACTCCCCCTCTAGAGTATCAACTTGTGGCTATCTATCATATTCTAGGCTTAACTTTGTCATCACTTTGTCCTATGTTAAGACCATAGAGAAAATCATTTGACTTGTTTTTCACAATAAACCTATCAATCCAACTCAAACATTTCCCAAAACTTGTACCGACCCTATTATTCCCAAACAAACGCCATCCCCTTTGCCATCACAAATAGAGATATTAGATTAACAGTTACAGATTTTCGAATAATAATTTGAAAACATGAAAAATAACAAAGCTAAAACCTCCACATCACAACAAAACTTGCAATTCAACAATCCTTTCTACTAACAAACCAACATACAACTTCCCATCCCACAAACAAACCCAAACCCAAACTACATTTGCCAACATTCTACCCAACCAAAAATCCACATGCACACTTACACCTGAAATAAACCAAACCTTCACATCCAATTTCAACCAAACAACCCAACCTATGACCTCCCATCACTACCAACAAAACATATCACCTAATCTTACCCCCAAATCCCTATTAAAAATCCTCAAAATTATTCATACATTTCTTGTGTTATAGACAAAATTCTTTAGAAAGCAAATAAAAAATACCAAGTTAACATTACTATTGAAGAACATCTTAATAACTCACCTAATTTGAGGAATTAGGCATATGTCAAAATACTTTTTCCAAGCATGATTAAAATAATCTACCTATGTCTAGCAATGGTTCATCCCAAAACAATTACACCAACGAGATATCTACCTCCCACAAAGAAATTGGCACACACATAATCTCCAATTCTCCCACCATTCCTTCATCCCCTAAAGTGTTACTACACCAATCCACACCATCTCCATCAAGCAACACATCCAGAGATGATATCTTTCCATTTTACCTCCAAGAGCTATCCACAATAGAAATCCAAGATAATCTAATTCTTGATACAAATCTCTCCCATGATTCAAAATCCTAGAAGCAATGCCACCATATGCTCCATCCCCAATCAAACCCACTCCAAAGAGTCATATTCAAAATTGATTCCCATCATGCCAAAAGACGGACTCTATCCAAGAATACCTCATACATAATGCATAAAGGAAAATAGAAATGTAAGCTAAAGACACATCTAGGATGTGGATGGATATAGAATGCCACTTCTAGTTAAAAAGAATGAGGAAAAATATACAATTTTTTTAGATGTGATTCCTTGCATTCCTCCTCTCTAACTTAACAAGATGTACAAGGTAGATATTTGTACACAATAGTATATCTAGGTCATCAAGTAGGCTCCACATAAATGTTAAAAAATATTTAACTCTATGTTGTGGTATATGTGGATTGATTACACTAATTGCCAAACCTATATGGTTCTAGTTGTATTGTTATTTCACATGATATATATGCCACTGTGTGTTAGATGTGTATGACTCAATCAATTATATTGCAATGTCCTACATTATAGAATCCAATAGGCATTGTGTAACTTATATGGTAGCATAACACGTGGATGCTAATGCTTTATGTGTGCATATGTATGGTCTTGCTTGGCACAAGCAAATATACACATATAGGTCCAGACTATATTTGGAAGCATTACTATATGTCAAATTATGTGAACAATGTTATAGGAACACTATGATATATGTATTGAATGATTTTGAGTGTGTTTTAATGAAGTTGACATGTAAGACTACATACTTAGATCACTTTTAAGAGCAATACAAGAAAAATCAATTTTCTTTGGTTAATTTCTTGAAGGATTAAGGAGGTGAAAGAGGAGGTTGAAGGGTCCACCAAGGGGTTGGAAGATCCTCAACTTCTTGAGTTTATTGCTAGCTCAAAAAATGGGATCAAAATGATTTGGTGGCCTTTTTGGTAGGATTAATGTTGCTTTACAATCTCATTTATATTTATATTATAGTTATTGTCATTGCTAAATGCTATATTTGCAATTAGTATTTTCTTCTTCTTTGGAGCTTTGATGAGAAGCATGAGTAGTGAAATGCCATCACTTTTCATTCATGACTATCAGGGGGAGGCTGAAGTTTTTAGTGGTTAGTTAGTCATTCTCTATAATCAATACAAGGTAATAGGTGTTTCTCACAAGAGAATGGAGAGTAAAGTGGTTAGGTAATCTTAGGCAGAGATGAACTTAATGATTACAAGTGTACATTGGTTATAAAGACAAGATCAATGTTGTTGACCAATATATATATGTTGTTTATAGTATGTGCAAGGTGTAGATGGTTAGAGAAATTCTAAATAAATGATACTTTAGTATGTTCATGTTAGGAAGAGAGGCATGTTAACCACTACTAGTTAGAGAAGAATAGGGTTGCACAAATGGATATATCTATCAAATGTTTCAAATCACCTAGTTTTACCCTTTGGGATCAATATGTTTTTGTGGACATTCCAATGATCCAAAAAATTATAGTGTGTGTGTGTGTGTGTGTGTGTGTGTTCACTATTAGTGTTAATAATGTTTGTGGTTTTAACTCATGCTATTTTAAGAAGTTAAAATTATGTATCAATAGGTAGGTGGTTTGGTTGTTTAGCCGGTTGCATGCAAAAAAACATCTGACTTATAAAAGCTTTTCTATGTAATATGTAAATCATCTTCATATGTTTATTAAAAATAATATAGTTTGTCAAAAACAATATAATTTTAGTGTTGTTTGATTTTACTATTGAGTCAATTTTGTATCTACGGACCTAAACTAAGATCATGTATGGTAGAGATAAAATAAGACTAAGGGAAGACTTTTTTTACCAACTTCAATGTAAAGATATACCAATTTACACATTAGTCAATGCATAAAAGGCAATCTTACCAAAATAAACTCAAAACATTAAAGAAAAAACATAAACATACAATTTCATCATTACACAATTATATCAATAATTTGAAAAAATAATCTCAAAACATCCTTTTCACCAAGGGTGGAGCTGCATTGAATTGACATGTAAAACATTGTGGATAAAATTATGTTTAGCATACCTTGTAATGAATAAGATTACATTAAAATTTAGTACTAAATGTTTTGAAGGAAAGAAGAATTAGAAATGGATTAAGTAGTAAAAAAAAAAAAAAAAAACACTTTATATATGCTGTTCTCAAGTGTGTGTATAAAATACAAAAGGGAGTCATAATAGAAGTCTAAGATAACAAGGCAGTTACTGCTTCTGTGCTCCAGAGCCTGTTGTCATTGAAGGGCAAGGAATACATCTGATGAATATCTGACAATTTTGCAGACATACTTCCTTCAAAGGGTTGCGAGGCAGTGGAAGAAGAGGATGCATGATTGTTGGGGGAGTAGAGATCATCGATGCGATTTTCAACTACAATTGACTTCTTTTTCTCTGCTTCTCTGTAACCCCATTCTCTGGGAAGATCCTCTGCAATTGACATGCCGTGCACCTTCCCAAGGCCCCCAAGAAAGTTGGACGCTTCGTTCTGCATCCTTGCAGAAAATGATTCAAATGTGGGCGTGGGCGGCAGCTCTTTCAATTCATGCTGGGTAGAAAATGATATGTAGTCATCTCTATCACCTGCTTCTGTTCGAGGCAAACGATCCAGTCTTTTGTATATTCGACAGAGCACCCAATCATCCAACTGAAAAACACAAAAGTTAAGGAGAATCAAATGGGTATCGGAGAATTGATATAAACGGTTCAGAATTGTTTTTGGATTCAAATGTGTTGGGAGATTTTATGTCAATGTTTTGATTGTAGGATCACATTTTATTATTTCTTTTTTTTCTTATTTTAGATTATTCAGATGGTGAATAGATCATGGAGTGTGATCCCAAACATTGATATAAAAAGATCCATCATAATCGAATTAAAAAATAATATTGAAAAGCTTTATGAATTGTGAAAATTTGATGTCATTGATTAAAATAAACTAACAACTAGCCCACTTACTCTCATGGATCCTTTTCTGTCTGGTGCACGGACAGGGCCAATAAGGCGGTACTCATGCATGATCCACTTGGTCTTTGCTCCTTTGGGAGGTTTGCCCTTGTAGAACACAAGGGCTTTCTTCACTCCCACTTGAAGAGAGCTTCCCGATATGATCACGGGCTTATCTGTGCCCGTGGCCTTCCAGTATCCACAGCCAGCCGCTCGATTGGGGCGGGCTCCATTTGGGTACTTCCGCTCTCTTGGGCTGAAGAAATACCATTCCTGCTCACCAAACTTTGCCATTTCTGACAACCAAAGAAAGACCCTTCTGTATTTTCATTGAGAGAAAGAAAGAGGAAAAGAAAACATCATAGAAGACTAGAATGTATTGATGATCTATTGTTTCTGGATTCAATTGTGTGGGAGTGTTTAGCTTCAATCAAATCTAGAAACAGCGGATCATCAACATAACATTATGAAAAATTAGAATGTGTTGATGATCTGTTGTTTGTGAATTTGATTGTGTGAGAGTTTCTAGTATCAATCGAATCTAGAAACTTAAATTTGTCAACATAATAAATTTTGAAAATCTAATGTCATTAATTAGAATGTGGGCCAAATTACTCGCCTGGTAATTCCCATGGGTCGAACTTATAGAGATCCACATCTGCAATGATGGAGAGAGGCAGGGGAGATGCAGAAAGCTTGTTCTGGAGGTAATGGGTAACGAGCTCTTCATCAGTGGGATGAAATCTGAAACCCGGAGGCAGCTGCAGATAAGTGCTGAGTCCTTCTTCCATTGTCAAATGATTTTAAATTATTGGGAAGAGCAGGGGATGGCAGGGGATTAAAACATTGGCGCCTCACACAAGCCTCCAAACCAGTCGTTTTTTCGAAACTTCAGGGAAAGTATGCGTGTTCTTAAAGCAATGATAAAGTGTGCAGTTTGAACGTTGACAATGGCGAGCAATTCCATTCCAAGGAAGGATTTGGCGTGTGGAGGTCGAAATGGGTTGTGGGCATTGAGAGCGAATCATGGAACACTGTGCTTGTTCTTCCCCATTGCCCATGCTTTCGTCCTGGTCAACCTGTCAATTTTCCTACCAGCCCCCAAATCTTTTCCATTTTAGCCCAATTTTTTAATATCTGCTCCCCATTTCCCCGCAGGATTATATGATAAACAAATCTCCGTTTTTTAATTTGAAAGGATAATGATGATTGTGATTCCAATTTGTTAACAGGGATTGATTAGGGCCCAGAAGTTTTCTTCAAAGAATTCAGCACGTGAGATAAATGAAGAGGTGAGCTGCGAGCTCAGCTTAGCTTTTCGTGCAATAATAAACGTAATTTGTTAGGTAGAGTTCGACTTCCGAGTTCAATCCCTGTGCGCTGGTGATCAGGGATTGGAAGGACTTTTTCCTTTACTCCCAGGTTTACATCATAAATCTTCATATGAAATTGTATTTCTCATATAAAATAACTGAATTGGCTGGCTCTTTCTTTTGGCTAACCAGGAGTTTGGGACGGCGGATACGAACCGACATTTTAATTATAAGAAAAAAACCAACCCTGTCATGACGCCAGCAGAATGTAAATCTAGAACCCTTCTTTGTCTTACTCTTTTCTTTATTCTTTTTGGCTTTGGCTTACTTAAACATGACTCTCGCCCTAATTTGCTCTTCCAACCATATTCATTCCATGACCTCCGCATTCTCTATGTCTTGCACACGGTAATGTCCCTTACACGCTAGGGAAGAGGGTCTCTTGGTGCTGGCTATGTTGTTAGGGGTCCTCCACATCACTCGCTGATATGTCATTTTATTCCATCTCATGTCTATGAAGCGTCCATGTGTCTATTTTTCAGTTATCTTCATCACCCATGTTTTAATGTGCATTTTTCCATTCTATTAGCACACGTTCTAATTCTATCTCTCCATCCATCTCTTCCCCCTTAACTATCTTCATCACACTCATTATAGTGCATGCTTTTTCACCTGGTTGGCATTCTTTCCAAAAATGCATCTAGTTGAGGTGTTTTGTGGCATGGATTGGTGGTGGACATGTGTTCATGGCTTATTTGTTCACCGCCATGTTAGTATGTAATACTGAACATGGATTTACTACACATTACTTCACCACTTCCACACACCAACAATTTCATTGCATTTATGTTTGGATGCTTTGAGTCCTCTACAACTCCATTCTCTAATCACTTGACAATGTTCATCATGTGTCGTAGGATGTGTCATGGAGCACTTTTGCTTTGCTATTGGTGAGGTTGGGAGCCATGGCACTGTCTGCAATTTTTTCTTTTTGCTATGTTTTTGAACACATTCATCAAAAAGGAAAATATGAGCTAATGAGTATAGTAGATTTTGTGGATGCAAACATAGGTGAGGTTATCTATCAAACTTCACTAGGCAAGTGATCTTGTAACAATTTCATCCCCTTACCTGTTTATATTTATTTCAATTGATTTTTGATGGTTATGTTATTTGATTTTTATTGCAATATATAAACACCTACCATATATGATTGCATTTTAGCTCCCACTCTACATGTCACTAAAAAGAAGCAAGCATGTGTGTGTGTGTGTATACATATATATATATATATATATATATATGTGTGTGTGTGTGTGTGTGTGTGTGTGTGTGTGTGTGTGTGTGTGTATACACATATATATGTATATATACATATACACACATATATGTATATATACATATACATGTACATACATACACATACACATACACATACACATACACATACACATACACATATAGTGTCGTAAATTGCACCTAATGTAATTTCACGCTACATAAGTGCCTCTGCTTTACATTGATTGGAAAATTCTTTCATCACCTTGTCCCTTTGCCTATTTCATGGTCACCCTTTGCTTTGTCTTTTTCCCAACTTCATTAATTGATTGACTCATGGCCATGTGTGTGTCGTAGAGATGTTTGCGTGTTGCGCTAGCGTCTCAAGAATTTACAATTGGAAGGTGGTTGTTGAAGCATTACACTTGTGCCTGATAGAGCTCATAACACCTCTTCCCACAACCATCGACATTGGTTTCATTCTTAGGCTTCATATCCTACCTTGGGAGCTTCATTTTGGCTCTCTATGAACGTTGTTGGCCCTTTATTAATGCTATATTCACTCTATGCATCCTTTCTAGCTATCTCTTACCAATGTCAAGCAATCTTGGCTCTCTCAAATTGTGAAATTCGTGCTCGAGACTCTCACCATTCTCATGCTTTGAGGAAGACTTTGTGCTTCTTCTTGTTCATCTGGAAAGCTCTCCGCTTTGGGTGTGAAAGGGGAGTTTTTCTCTTCTCATTATTATTTACATTAGCATATTGATTATTATGTTTACTTTCTATTTCATTTATAATTGTATCTACCAATCTATCTTGGTTGTTTATGGGGGTGGAAACACCAAAACAAGGGTTTGACTATGGTAGACCTCTAAAATGCAGCCTCAATGTTTTCTTTTCTTGCTTGTGTGCAAGTTGTTGAGAGGAGTTTATTGCTGGAAGCTTCATTCATGGACTAGTTGTGAGTTTGTTTATTTCCCTTTGTTCGTCTCTTTTATTTAAGCATCTATAATCATTTTTCTACATGTGTCCTCAGGCAAAGAACTAATAGAGGTCCTCAAATGATCTTTGTGACTTATCCTGTGTTATCTACTGAGCACATAACATCTTTGTGCTTTGTGCTCATCATGAGTGGAGAAGCTAATTAGTGAGTCCCCGAGAGGTTGATATCCACTTGTCGGAGTGGTTCAATTTCCCCCCTCTACATTTTGGTGAACCCAACTTGAAGCTTGTCTTGTGTAATTAACTTCAAAACATTTAATCATTTTCCTTAACTATTATTTCATTAGCACTCTTCAAACATTTCTACATCATCAAACCTTGAGTTGAGTGGTGGCCCATTCATTAACATGGTCATTATCACTCTGATCTTGCACACGAGCCAAAGGACAAGAAATAATGATATATCCTTCACACCTCTGGATGCTCCTTATGGTGGGGAGCCTGCTCCATTGTACATTTTGGCTAAGATAAATGGTCACACTACCATATGTGTGATGGTTTATCCCACATGTCAAGTCAATGTCATTACAAAAGAGGCCTTATTTATCAATGGTTTACATATGGAAAGATATGATGAATGTTGTGCCTTTGTTCACACATACGATGGGCTATCTGTTCCTCCTCTGGGTAACACCACTTTGAAAATCCTTGTGGTACCCAAGGTTGTGTCTAGTATGTTAATTTTCATTCTTAAGTCAAACCTATTCTGAGTTAACCTGGGTATTCCCTAGCTAACCGCTATGGAAGAAGTCCCCTCAGTTGCTTACAAATGCTTAAAATTTCCCCACGAGGGCACAATGCATGTTGTTTAGGATACTAGATTTCAACCAATGATTACCCATGGGGGCTTCTCATTCAATCATTTTTGGCCTGCTCTGATTGGGCCTTCTCCTTTGCTGACAAAGGCTTGAGAGGCCTCTCCCATGGAGCATGATGTTGTTGAGCCTTCTTTGACTTTCGCTCCTAGTCCCCATTTATTATGGAACTAGCTTTCATGTGAGAGTAAGCATTGTTGATGATAAATGACCTAGAAACATGAGGCCACTCTGAAGGTTGCAGATGTTTCATCGGTGTCTTCTCCTACTCCCATTGTTTCATACCTTCTCTCACTCATATTGTTTCTACCACATTTGTGCCTTCTTTGTCCTTTATGTTGTTGCATGCCACTCTCGATCCTACCAATGAGCCTCATCCCAATAGGGTACAAGTTTTCATTGCTCCCTCCTTGGAGCCACCTCTCATCACTTCCTTGCCTGATATACCTTCATTCTCCCAACCCATCAACATGTTGCATACACAAACTTGGTGTTCAATGTAGCATTTTCTGCCTTGCCTGCTTCACAGTCTCACCTTCATAAAATATTTCTTAGGGCACTTAAACCCGCTATGGTTGATAGGAGGCCTACACCTCTATAGAAACCTAAATGAAAGTTTGAGTAGGGCCCCATTCTTGAGTTTCACCATTGGAAGCCATCTCCGATGAACTTTGTTTTTATTTCTTTGTCTGTTTCAATGCATGTTTTGTTATATGCATCTATTTGCATTATTGAGAAGGTTTTACCTTCTTCGTAGTTTGTCTCCATACCTCTTCTGGAGATCGGTGGGTCGACTCCTATTTCACCACCTTGGGTCGAGTCACTTGCCTCTTCTATCGAGGGGCATTTTTTTGACTCTTTAGAGGATATTCTGGTGTTGTCTATGATCTTCACACAGTCATCAACTCTCGCTTCTTAAGAGCTCTGGGATGTGCATGTGGAAGTTGCATCATCCCTCGCTCTTACCACTGGAGAAGCGCCTAGTGTTGCCCATGTGGTTATTCCTCTTCGGTCTCATCCTCCCTCCCTATATGATCAAGATTTGGGAGGATAATGACCTGATGGGGGGAAATTACTAGGACAAATACCCTCCTTATCTTTTAGATTAGAGTGTGCCTGTCTGTGTTCCCCTTGCTTTCTTGATGTGTTTTGTGCCCCTCTAAAGGACTCAAATTACTTCGTTGGTACTTGAAAAAAAGGGTGTTGACTTTCTTTATGTGTTTTGTGCTCTCCTAAAGGATCCAAGTCACTCTGTAGTGCTTGTAAACATGGGATTATCTGTTGTGGGCATTCTTCTATTTGTTGATCTTCTTTCTTCTATGTGTTGTATTTTGATTTTTGATATTTGGGGATGATGCAAGGCATTGGGGCATTTAGGCTCTCTCCATGTCAACCCTAATTTTATTGTATCTTTGTTTTTATGTTCTTTCATCAAATTTGCAAACTTCGGGACCATGATGAGTAACTTGTATGCAACCATATGCATTATTTATTTTTACTGTTGCAAGTTCAGCTGTCACCAAACTATTGGATCCCCTTGTCTCTTTGTGTTTTTGTTGATGTTGTGGTTTTAATGTGTCATTTGTTGTAAGGTGGCATTCCATAAAGACATCTCATTATGTTGAAGTGACATAACATCTCTTCTCCTTAGAATGACATGTATTTTACACATACCATTCTAAGGGGGGGCTATCATATCTCTGCATATTTGCATTTGCATCTTAGCATCCATTTATCTAAATGATCTTTATTTTATCTTGTTGCCTTTATGGGGGCCAAACCACTTGATCTTTATTGCCTTTGTGGGGGCCAATCCACTGCCACATCAATCTACAGTTGCTCTATCATATATATATCTAGCCTGACACAACTTGCTACCCATACTGACAAAATATTTTGTTATCTCATTGATCACTATCTTGTTGTCTTTGTGCCTAATCATAGTGTTTTAACAAAAAATTTACTTTTTCGTCTGACATCTTTGTCTACAGCTAACATGTCATATGAAACAACCTTGCAACATCTCACAAAGGTTCAGGTCTCTTCCATGGGGGCAATTCCGCACGGTTAGAGGATTACACTTCCACTCCATATGTTAGTAAAATATTTCTAACCTTTTCTACTTTATTTCACATCTTGTGATAATAACATGCTCACTAAAGTTGGGGAAAAATGTAGTGTCATAAATTGCACCTTGTGTAATTCCAAGCTCCATAAGTGGCTTCGCTTTACATTGATTAAAGAATTTATATAAGGTGTTGAAATTAGGGCTTCACCAAGTAGGTTAATAAAACCACCAATTTCATGGGACCACTAAACAATGACGAGGGAATTGAATTTGATTGATCTAATCCTAAAAGGTTTGAATATAGATCAGATTAATTCCTTCTCCTTGTTTGAGTTGAAACAAAATTTGAATTAGGGTTGAAATACAATGCTACATCTAGGACAAACAATGAAAAAATGACATAAAATAACAGTAACAAAATGTTTCAGATATCTTACAGAGTTGTAAACCTAGATCCGAGGATGGAAAATAGATCAAAACATGTGACCAAAAGTTCAGGAAAAATTGTTGGGACCAAGCAGAGCAGGTCGTCCTGGTCCTCCAAATATCGGGGGCATACAAACTTGATGTTTTCCAAATCAGGATGACACACAGAATCCATCGACTGAAGGTCATCAAATATTCCCAAGACTGAAGGGAGCTGATCATCCTAGTCCTTTTCTTTTCACGTCTTGAAAAACTAAGTTTTCTTATTGTTTTCTACTCTGTCGAATTCCTCGCTCACAACTCTTGAGATAATTTTTTGCACACAAAAAGAAAGAAATATGGCTGTTGATCGAGATTTTCCTTATGTCAAACCCTAGTTTGGAAATTAACCTTGAATTGAATTGATATAGGAAATGTAAACGTTGAAGTATATGCTAAATGATATAACTTAATGATTGATTGAAGATTGATGATGCAATGCTCTTTAGATGTGATCACAAGTATTGATGCAATGACATGACAACACATAGAAGATTCACACACATTTATATGCTTGCATGAAATTTGAAGTGATTTTCTCCATGATGCTTGAAGAATGCCATGGGTTGAAATGTTGCCTTGAATGCTTGAGAATGATTGATGATGAATGATTTTAATGATCTCAATTATGTTATGAATGATTATTAGAGTCTTAGATTAAAATGAATTGATAGGATGTCTTTATGTAGGGTTCCTTGGGTAATTTATCAATTAGACTGACCTCCAACAATCAAATTGAGTCACCTATTTGAAATAGGGCCTATTTAAGGGGGACCAGGGCTCCCTGGTTTGAATAGGGGAACCCCAAGCACCCTTGTCCTCCCAAATCAGAGCAAACAAGATGACAATCAGGAAGGCATAGTCCCAGGATTGGGTCCATAGTCCCGGGATTGGGTCCACTCAACCATGTAGCCCGATTACATCAAGTTTGAGGTAAAAAGGGCCAAAATGAACCTAGAGGAGAACTAGGATGGGACATGCTAAAGTAGGGGCACAAGAATGAGGTGCGAATTGTACTGGGTTGCAATTTATGATGCTACACATATATGCATATACATTCATATATATACATATAATGTTTGTATGTATGTATGTATATAAATACATACATACATATATGTGTGTGTATATATGTATATACACACATACATATACATATACATATTATGTATTGATGCATATATACATGTATGTATATATGTATATGTATATGTATATGTATATGTATATGCATATGCATATGTATATGTGTGTGCAATCCATACACACAAAAAAAAACTCATTTTGAAACCAATTGAAATAAAAACACATTCATCATCTCTATAACATACATTGGTACAATATATGACTCCATTATATGTCCCACTCTACATGTAATACAAAAAATATGAATAAATCTCTACTACACACACACACACACACACACACACACACACACACACACACACACACACACACACACACACAGAGAGAGAGAGAGAGAGAGAGAGAGAGAGAGAGAGAGAGAGAGAGAGAGAGAGAGAGAGAGAGAGAGAGAGAGAGAGAGAGAGAGAGAGAGAGAGAGAGAGAGAGAGAGAGAGAGATTCTTGTCTAGTATGCAGACATAGACTAAAATTAGGATGTGCAAATAAAAAAAATGAACATAATAATATTGCCAACAACATTTTAGTTAGTCACATAACATAATTATATTATCAAGAATAATTCACTAAATCACAAAACATTATGGTATAGACAAACTTGGTTCGTTCTATACAAACAAATGGCCTTCAAAACAATGATAGAAACAAAATGGCTTGCAATCTATCATGTTGCTTTAACTTGAAAATTACACATGACTTCCAAAAAAGTGTCCACACCTTATAGTCTAGCATTGTTATCATTTAAACCAGTCTAGAAAGGAGAATCTAGATGAGGGCATGTTGATGCATTGTTTCTTGGTGAACCTTGCCTAGTGAATTGGTCCTTGATGGTTTTTGTCTAAGAAGATATAGGACTAGTACATAAATAGCCTTGGGTGAAACTCTCTCTCTCTCTCTCTCTCTCTCTCTCTCTCTCTCTCTCTCTCTCTCTCTCTCTCTCTCTCTCTCTCTCTCTCTCTCTCTCTCTCTCTCTCTCTCTTTCTCTCTCTCTCATTTTGCTAAATTTTATGTAGCTCAATTGCTTGTCTTTGAAGTTCTTTTCTATTTTCAATTGTCTCTTCATTTCTCTAGCTGCAATTCTTGCAACCTTCCTCTATTCCATCTGTTCTCTCTTCCTAAGGTTCAACTCTTAGATTTCCTTCTTCCTCTCCTCTTGCTCCATTAATATCTTCATGTAGTCACCACAATGATTAAAAGAAAAAATTGAATTAGTTATGACTCCACAACGATTAAAAGTACCTACTCATGAGGGGCATATTGATTTGTATACCATTTGCCCCCTTCAAAAGTTTCAACTAAGTGATATATTGAGCACATTAACTAGAAGGGAATGCATGCAAGAACAGATGAAGAAATCTATCATTTTTGACGATGCAGTTAAGGTCTTGCAAGAAGGCCTTCTATATGTAAAAGTTGACACATCTTTTCCAAGTACTCAACAAATGATGTTGGCCACTAATTATTTTAAAGATTATATATCTGAATTGAAAAATGTATAGAAAGATGCAAAGAAGAAGTTAATTGATGTCTCTGAAAAATGTGTTGTCATGCATACCATGCTACAGGATAACTTGAAAATTTATCAGGAATGTGTAAGTGAAGCTATTGCGTTGTACCAGTTTTGTCAAGAATGGATTGTGTCCACTAAAAACATAAAAGATTAGATGGACTCTCTTGAGTAATAGATTTCTCAATCTGCTAGCACTTATGATTTGAAGAAGGACAAGGATGGAATGAGTGCAAATTAAGATTTTTATTTGCAGCTATCATGACTTGTGGACCAAAAGGAGAAAAATAAAAAGCAATATAATCAACTTAGAGACATTGTTGATATGAGGCTTACTTACCTATCTAAGTTACTGGAGGAATCAGATAAAATAGAACAAGAGATGAGAGCACCTAAATCTTTACTTTAGGAAGAGAATCTTCTATTGAAGTTTGAATGTTAGAATAATCTTCTTGCCTCCACATTTAATGAGTGGAAATCCACCTTGGCACAACTCAAAGTTATCTACAAGGGCATCTTGTCTCCATCCTAGTGAGTTTCTTTTGACCGGTAATAAATTCTTTGTGTCATAGTGAAGTGTTGTAATTTTCAGATGCATTTATCTATAGTTCATAGAAGTATAATTTAGTCCAGGGGAAATTTTTTGAAAAATATGCACACATTTAGGGGGAGCATGTGCAGTCCAATTTTTTTATCAATGTAAATAGTCTACCTTGTGTCCTTGATTTCAAAGAGGGAGAAATAAGCTAAGGGGGAATATATAGATATTTGTAGATATGTATGTAGTGTTGCCATCGATGACAAAGGGGGAGATTATTGGAGACTTGTTGATCCGAGTGAGAGTGTGTTGGCAATGTATGTTGTCATTGATGTGAACATTGATGTTTGGTAATATGTATTGTCACTTAGTTTGGGACAAAGATGGATGTGTTATGATTTTTGGTACTTAAAATGATGAGTAATATTAGATATTGGAGGTCATATTTTAGATGGAAATATTATTTGACATATTAGATATGTGGTGACAGTTTGTTCATTGGTGGAGTAGTTTATCCAAAGGCTTATCGATTGATTGTGTATTTGTCTAGAGTGAGTCAATGTTATGTGATGTTGTAGATTCTTATGGATTATCATATGTTAATGTTGAGGACATGTGTGTCAAGTTGACTTGCTTTGGAGAATATTTTGTGATTGTGTTGGTTCAATTTCATCTAGCAGTTGAAAGAAAATTGTTTAAGTGTTGAGTTAGTGAATTTATTTGTGTTTGTGGGTCAGTATTTTGCTCCGCATCTCTCAAAATTGCATCAGTTTCTTGTGCAGATTTGGAATTTGGTTTGGTGATGAGTTTTATGCATGATATGAAGTGTTTAGTTGATTTTATCACCTATAGAAAAAAATATGATTGTTCGATCTTTCAATTTCAGTTTGTCAAAAGTGCATTTTCAGGTCATATGGAAGATGCTTTGCATTCTCTTGCATAGAAAATTGTGATAGTGCATGTTTAAGAACATGATATGGATAGTGTCTTGGACCTATGACATGGTTTTCAAGTCCTTTGGTGAAAGTTTTATTACTTACCATTGTTGCACAACCTACACATGTTACAAAGTACTTGACAGTTCACTGACCTACTACTTGTATATTGACTTCCAGTGGTTAGTTACCTTAGGAGATGAATGTAGGATGTTTGTTATTGGGTCACATGTCCTTTTCGGTGGTGTGTATTATATTTTGAAGAATATTTGTGTTCGATATTAGTTTGTGAGAAGCGATTACGTTGTTTGTGGCCAACTTGATATGTTCCTATGATTGTGGATGGTCCAGACTAATTATTTTTTTGGTTGGAACATGTTTTGATGATTTTTTATAATATTGTTGAGGCTGACATGTGTTGGTTTGATCTACAACCTATTTTGGTAAAGTTATATAGTGTTTTGAGCTGACTTGTGCCTTGTCACATGTTTTTCTTATTGGGTCCTATATGGTCGACCTAATAGAAGTTTTTGGATGTAGCGAATGGTACATATATAAGGAAAAAACCATTTGTGAATGGCGACTCTGAGAATAGTGATTATATTGGGCAAATATCTACTTTGAAGAGAAGTTTATGAAGTGCACAAATTCAATGTGACATAATTAGATTTGAGCTTCAAAGAGGACTACATTACAAACATTTGAGATGCTTCTTATATAACAGTTCAACCAATATTGTTCATTGCAAATTTGTGATAGTTATGTTATTATATCTTGCCTTGAAGAAGTGATCTTCAGTTTGCAAGCCCTTGTATCTTGCCCTAGTTTAGTGTTGTAATGCCCGCCAAAATACCCTAGAGAAATACACTAACTAGCATGCAATAGAGATAAATTTTTTATTAAAAAAAATCAACTACTCAAGAGCAATATTCAATCCATTAAACACAATAAATTTCATGCATAACAAAAATACCATAAGAACATTATGCAAGCGAAAATAAACACAACACATCTAAGCATTCTCTAGGGCATCTCAACGTCATTACTTAAAATAACCATAAGCAATAACACAACATAACATCTTAAGAATGATAACACAAATTACCACCATAGACCAATGCATACTAATTTCCTAGCATGGTTTATTTTTTCCATGCATGCATGATCATTCACTATTCTATAACATACATATATCCATCTACAAGCATACATTAACCAGCCCCTTTTAAGTTCATTTTAAAACCCCAATACCAAATGTTCCTACTCCCAATTACTTGTACATTTTTATCGTCATAAACTAATCACAAGATAATCTAACACATTTCTAATATTACATGATACTATATGCATATCCATAAATTCATTTCCATTAATAAACCAATATTACAAGTTACATCATTTATTCTCCTAACATGCCATTACATAAATACAATATCCTTCACAACAAGGAACATAGCTTTATTTACATTACAATTACATTATGAATTAATACATTCATTGCCATATAATCATTTACATCAATCTACTACAAGATTCCATCAAAACTAAAGACAAAAGATTCCCCATCCATGCAAGAGCATCCAACGAAGAACATCCCAATGGAAGAAGGCATCAAAGCACCTGACCATGTGGAACCAAATGAACCACCCCCCATGCTAGGAGATGACACAAGATCCCACTCATACTCTAGATCTAGGTTGACACCTAATAACTAAAGGAAAGACCAACCCAACAAGGACGCAAAGCATCATAAATCATCCAAAATGAAACCTTCAAACACCAACCCTCCAAAAGCAACACATCAAACAAGACTCAAGGCACTAGGACCTACATGTAGGGAACAAGAGTGCCATCACATGCAACATGTGGGTACCTAAGCATGAGTCCCGATTATCCCAGATGTACATGCAGAGTCATCTCAACCATTATGGAGTGAGGGATATTAGCTTCCTGGGTTACCAAGGCCTTCGTAGTCCTATCCCAGTCTACCACCACTGGGCAAGGAAAAGGGGCCTAACCTTTTTTAATCTTATTAGGATGAAGTATTCTACCCAAACCCAAGAATTATCAATTATATTATCACTTGATAACAAAGGAAAACTCCTAGTGAGATACTCAAAAATCTAGACCCTAGGTGGACCTGGCTACCTACTCCACGTGATCCCAATCACTCACTTAGAAGCCCACTCTTCCCCTTGCATGCACCTAGACCTTAGGATAATGACAAGGAAATCCATAACATAAAATACTTCAACATGACCATGGGATCACAACAATACAATACCTGGCACACCAAGGCATCAAAGCAATCCAACAACATATAAATCATTATATATGAATACAACAAATAAGCCTGGTTACAAGACAAACACATATACAAGTCAAATGATCAAAAGAAACATATAACATACCATAAATCAAACCTGGCACAACTCAAGCATCAGGAAATAGCCTCTGGATATCAGAAAACAAATACATAAATCTCAAAAATCACCCAAAATTGACTCAGACAGACAAAAAAACACATATATTATGTAGAACGGTGCATATGCCAGATCTTGCAGTGCATTTACTAGATGTTTTAGCATTTTAAAATGGAAATATAGCGCTTTTGACAGAAGATACAATGCTTTTACTAATTGATTTAGTGCTTTTATTAAGGTTTAACATATTTATTAATTTCGATAGCACATATGAGACATAGTGCAGTGCATTCATAGAATGTAATCTCACATTTGTTCAATTCTATAGCACATTCATAGTTTCAATGCATTTGTCCAAAATAGGGACGGACTCAGAAAACTTGCGATCAAAATATAAATTTACAGACTAAATCATAGGACCCAAAAGTAGGTTCTATGAGGTTGCCCGAACTATACAAAACCAATGATATAAACCAAATAAATGATAATAGTCCCAAGGGAAAGAATTAGCCAAAACACTCTCCACGACAATGAAGTTTCAAAACATCATGCAACGACACACAGGAAGTCCAAAAACACTAATCAACCATAAGATTGAGGTTACAATTACAAAAAATACAAAATCTCCAATAAACAAGCAATACATAACCAACACCAACTGTGGTGAGAAGAGTCTCTGCAACCCATCTTACAACATAGCCAAACTAGAGGATACACAGAGATCCCAATCTCTACCCAAAATTCACAAGAGGACCAAATAGAAGACTCAACACTCTATGGCTACAAATCCTTACACGAACAAAGAAAAATCAAAGAGGTTTATCACAGACAAAGATCAACATCTAGAACACAGTGCACTCACGACAATATTCTCAGAAAAATAATAAACTTCCCATACAAACTATATAAATCCCTCATATATTATAAATTTCAAACCCAAATATTTATTCCCAAACTATATAAAAACTTTAGAATATGAACCTTCCCTTTTAGTGGTAGTTACACCAACCAACCAATTTGTCAACATGGTAGTTGGAAGTCCCTATTTCTTTGTTGCCTCCTTGTTGAATATCCATTTTCTTCAACATCCCTCATGTAAGCTTCCTTAACATCTATATTTTACTATATAAGAAGGGTAAAGGGCCCCTTATTCTTATAAATAAAATATAAACAAAACCAACATGGACAAAAACTCGAGAGCACTAGCCACTAGGCCAAACTATAGGACTAAACAATAGAGAATAATAGAACAATAGAAACCAAACAACAAGAAAGCTTAGAAGAGGTTGAAATATAACAATTGAGATAGTAATCACATTAACAACAACATGAGAAAAATAAAAAAATCCATAGTAAGGGCATTCCAATATGAGACCATAGCACCCAATGTATCATTCCATTCAACAACATCACAAGAAAGACCTTGATTATTTGCCTTCTTCATAACAATATTTGACTCACCCAATTTTTTTAGCTTCTTCTTTATCTCTATCTTAATTTCAATTATAACAACTCCTACCACTATTTTTCTCATCATACCATTACTGATTCTAATCATCTTGTTCATAGAATTAAAAATTGATAATCCTTCGCTAAAATAATTTTAGATAATTGTACATTTTCCCACTTATCCTTGCAATTTGGGAAACATGCATGGATCCAATAATCAAATACAATAAGAGGACAAAAATGTAGCCTCAAATAAACACATAAATATATATCTTGTTATACCATAAAAAACTAAGGAGACACCTAGGACAAGGAAATATATCTACATACAAGCACCTTCTTCAAACTTATAGGATATTAATACAAAAAAAAACTACCTCAAGATCCAATGTGCCCTTCATCAAATTAATCTACAATTATGTATTCTATAGATGTTCCCTCAAGATTCAATGTGCATATGACAGTTGTATGCATGCCATATTTCTATTCATGACATTCCATATCCTTAAACTTCTCTCTCCAATAATTACTCTAATCAATGTATTGAATTCTTTGAATAGTAAAGGTGCACTCAACTGAATTCAAGAAAACAACTTGGACACATGAAAACTTGGATTACTTGAAACTTACATTATATGTACAAAACAACCTTCATTAAGATCCAATTATCCTACATTTCACTATAAATTAAATCCCTACTTAAAAATAATTATAACTATAACAAAATATGAGTTGCACTATACACAAGAATCAAATTATAAAAAATCAACTTCTAAGTCTATGAAGGTTATCAAAATTTCTAGAGATATGCGCAATCTTATACAGAGCCACCTATAGTCCATATAAAACAACACCAGATCAAAAACACAAAATTTGCAAATCTCATTAGATTTTTATGCAATTTGTACTGGTTCAATCATCTTAATCTACCTTCTTAATTCTATAGAAATGCAAAAACTCTGCTGAAAAACAATTGTGTCATGCAAATTTGTGTTTTTGATCACGTGTTGTTTTGTATTGAGAATAGCCACTGCCAACTTATACTATGCCTAGAGACATTTTTAAAAAAACTTATAAATGGTAATGTGTTCCTATCTCCAAGATGATTGTTGGGTTTTCCCTAAAAATGGCTTACTTCAAGCGTAACTACCCACGTAAATCCAAAGATTATTAGTTTGAATCGTGACATTTGAAAACATGATGAGGTAAATAATGTTTTATCTTTTAAAAATATTGAAATGGTGAAAAGCGTATCCTCATTTTATTTCAAACATGATGTTACAGTGTTTGTAGATTGGAACTTGGAGCATGCCTAATAGTTGTAACACTTATTCAAATACAACATTAAATGGGTAATTTATTGGCATGACTATAATTGCTTGTAATTGGAATAATCTTCTCATTGAAGTAGATTACTTTCCATAGACTTTTCATGGACAATAGAGATTTATTATTTTATAATTTTGTAGACAATTTATAAGCATGGGAAAATTAATAAAAGACATGTATGGATTTTGTCATGGCAAAAAAGGGTAAGGCTTCTTGCCTAGCATATAATTGAACAAATTAATGCAATTATAAAAATAGTTACAACAAATAAGTTTTCAACTTTCTTATATGAAAATAATTTCTTGGTTTGTAATAGCATGTAAAAAATGGAGGAACACACCTCTTATGTATCCTTAGATTAATTAAAATTTAGTTGTTAATGTAAATATTGAGAGAAAATACAATAATATTAAGATTAGCAATCACAAAAAGGATAGATGACATTTTATACATTTTTGTATATAAGTATAAAGATTATTCATGAATGTCGTTAAAATGATATCATTTTTAAATTTGTAAGTATATCAAAATTTTGATATTAGAAAAAGGTTTTAGAAACTTTCAATCAAATACAATTGATGGGTGTAGACCTAAAATCTATGACTATTGTTACTATTAAATAGGTATTAATTGATAATCAAATTCAATTATAATTTAAATTTAATTATATTATGAAATATAATAGTAAAAATATATTATCATCACTTAACCATCAAATAATCAACAATCATAGCATTATGCTATGTGAATTTATGTTAGGAAAAAAATAGTGTGAAAATTCTATTAGATATTATTTGTAAACAAATGCTTAGAGTTTCCTAACTTGGCTCAAATGAATTAATTTAAAAAAAATGGAAAAATATGCATTATATTTATTTCATAAATGACCTAACACATGTTGATTGAGCATACAAAGTTTCCTTTCAAGTTCTACATATCTTCTAGCATAACTTTTAAAAATGATTAGTATATTCGAACCTACTTTGATATCATGTTAGAAATTAAGATCTTAGGATAGTAATCATTATAAAAATATATATAAAATAAATAAAATGGCAACCTTACAATTATAGATTTTATTAAAACAACCCATAAAGAATCATCTTATTAAAACACTTACAAAAATAGTCTAGTAAAAAATAGACTAAATTATAGGACAACATTCTACATATTTCCACATGCCCAATAATATCTTCTATGCTTAGTGTTGGTGTAAATAAATATTCATTATGGATATTATTACACTTTACTTAAGTTAACTTAGGATAATGCATCTCTTCGTAGTTTGGATTTGAGACACTTAGGGAAGTGTGCACATAGGGATATAGCTTGTAGGAGAAATTCAACCTTTTGTGGTCTTATTTTGTTGTTACACTCCACATTCGGTGGGTCATCCACCTCTTGTGGAATATTATATTATTTCTCCTACCTACCCCTAGTATTTCTTACCTACCCTTGTTTCTCATTGAGCCACATGTCATGATTGTGTGCTCGTACATCCATATGCTTATATAAGCAGGCTCATATTCATTGTATTGGTTAATCCAGTTGATCATTTGCATATTGATGAGAATACAATTTGTTCTTGTCATTCTTTTGTCTCTCTTTTATACTTTTCATTGTGCCCTTGATCTTGGCAAAATATCACACATAGTCATATAACTCACTATATCTTTCCAAATTTGCACCAACTCAGAAGACATATAGCCTCTATAAATATAGGAGAAAGGATGTCAAAATACCTGAAGGGGTATTATTAACACCTATTCAACAACCTCAATTAATAAAAAGAAAAAAAATAATATCCATTAGACTAAATTATTTCAAATAGGATAGCTTAATAATAAATACAATATATAAGGTTTTACAGCCTTATATTAGAAAAATATGTAAATCTTATAAGGATATAACAACTAAACCTCAACTTTGTTGACCTCAGTAATTTGACATCACAACTTTTGTAATGAATAGTGCTCCTTTGCTCACAATTCAAATTGATGGTCATTGTAGACTTGCATGCAATGCAAGTTGATCTCACTGAATTTCAATTCAAATTTTCTTTTCACTTTTACCTTTTCTACTTTCATGTTTGACCACACTCTACATGGATTTTAAAGACATTTTCTAATTTCACAAATTGGATGTTAATAAACCAAAACTGATGTCAAAATATACACTAATGTGGAAGCTTTTTCACCAAAGTGAAGGTCACTTTTGGTAGCTTGAATACTAATAATGCATGTCAATGAACTCTCAAAACAAATATTGATCTAACAAATATTTATATGGCACAATTGAACCAATTCGTTGTAGATACACACTAGAAATACCAAATACAGGTCGATTTTGGCTAATGCCAAATTATGCCATTCGATGAAGATTTACAAGTCGATTTGCAAAGCCAAGGCCAAAAGAGCTACATATTTTTAAAAAACTTGTAAAGTCAATTTTCAAACAAAGCTTTGAGCTAATTTAAAAAATTCAACTTGATTTTCAACTCCTACACACAAAATTGATAGCACAAACAACCATAAATAGCACAACTTCCAAGAAAATAAAATTTGTAAAGATGTTGAAATCAAAATATTTGTAAAAATTAAACAACTGACAACAAATATTGACATTAATTAACAAATAATTACTCGATCTAAAAAATATATCATAAATTTACAAAAATAAATGATTTGAATAGATGAACTTTGTAAATAGTTTTCTAATTTACCACAAAATTGTAAATCTTCACATCTATTTTGATTGAAAATCACAAAAAACTAGAATACATTTCAGTCGCAACAAGTTTGACTTTGATATCATGTGAAAATAAGCCAAAACAAACTTGAGAAAAACTAAAACAACAAACAAAATAAAAATATATAGGAAAATGGAAGATGATTTCATTTAACAAAATAAATTACATATATAGGAATGTAAGTGAATTGAATTCTATAAAATGGAGGGGAAAAATTCATTCAAATTCTTACCTACTTGAGAGATAATTACCTCTCCATTAAATTTTAGTAAAATATGTGGCATAAATGATGGTAACTCAATAATTTACACTAGGTTAAGGGGGTGAAATATTGAGCACACAAAAAAAATTCTTATTTTATCATTAAAATATAGCAAATTGTCATGTGTGTCCCCCTTTTTCGTTGCATTAAGTATTTTAAAAAAACATTTGGCAAAAAAAGGATAAAAGTAAGTACTAAAAGTTGTTTGTTTTAAGATATATTACTAAAAATTAATTGATGATTTTTCAAAGCAATTGCATCCCAAAAACTACATCATTTAGTGTACACATTACTTAACTTGTACAAAACTAATTAAAATATAAATTTTTAATGTGTATAAAATGAAGCATACAATAATCATATATACTTATTTAGATAAGTGGATACAAAATTAATACATATATATTAGAGGAATATAAATACACTAGTAAAAGGAAATAAATATAAATATGGCTATAAATATAAGACGTGGTTCATCATTTTGATGGTGTTTTCATCAAATTTTATTGCACTTTTCCTACTTTTCTTGAGACCTTGTAAGACCCATAAAATATGGGCTTGAAATTTTTTGCACCAATTTTTTTAATTAAGTATTGTCTATATGCTTGCAACCTCAAAAAAACTATATCACCCACCTCAAAAGATCTCTCTATACATTTCCTATTTGAACTAATTTTTTTGCTGATTTTGTGCTTGTTGAAAATTCTCAAGTGACCTCAATATATCTCGATTGTTTCTAATCAAGTATCCTATTGCAAGTACTCTACTATCTTGTTGTAAACTTGAGTTGTACATTGCTTATTTTGTCATTTATGTTAACCTAACTAGTGTTCTCACTTATGTCACTGTGTGTGGTGCAGTGGTGGTTTGGAAGCAAGTGTTCAAATGTTGTTGTGTGATCTGGTGGTGATGTTATGTATGTATGAGGTGTTTTCGGAAGGTTGGCATAGTAGAAGTTTCAATATGTAGGAAATAGTATTTATATGTAGGAAAGAGTATTTAATGTCTTGATGGAAGAATGCCCTAGATTACTTCGGTTCTTGATGTTCGTGACCTGCGGTTTTGGATATGATATCTATATTTTGTGGATGTTGCACTATCATGTTTTTTGGTTCTTAGTTGCTCAAACAATGTAGTTGGTTGTGATGGTTCACAAATTGCTAGGTTGCCTATTACGATTAGTCTAGGGAATTCTTTGTGTTGCTCCATGAGGGTGATTCAAGTGTTACAACGTAGAGGACATGTTCATATGGTTTGTGCAATGTTCCAATTCAGTTTTTAGAGTTGGTTTGATTGACATGTGAAGCTATGTTGTTTTGTGTTCATTGTTGTCAGTTGTTTTGGTCTTTGGTTGACTGGGGTGGTTTATCTTAGTTTGATCATGCTCTTGTGGTTTGAATATGCATTAGAGATTGAGTTGGAATATTTATACAGGTCTCACAATGGTATGTGTAGAACTAAATTGAGTATTTTTCATTAGGTGATGTGTTTGGGTCAACTGATTAACGTGTTTCATTGTTGTTCTATACGCTAAGATTGATGTCAACTTCAGAGGATACATTAGTGTGTGAGGTTCATTGGAATTATTTTATAAGGAAGTGTTGTGATGTGTTTGGGTCCCCTTTATCTCTTGGAGTGGATTGCATTATGTGTTATTATTCTGGATGACCTCATTTATGTAATATTATACATTATGTCGTGGTTGATCTAGTTGAGGGTTTTAATGAATGATCTTGTATATGGAAATGTGTGATTGTATGATTAGTATGGAATATGCATAAATTGATATGAAGTGGATGTGAATGATGTACAAGTAGATTTGGAGTAGTAGAAGTGTGAAAGTAAATTTTTGAAGACATTTGAAGATGATATCTTCAATCTGATAGTGTTTTGAGGTAGCTGTTGATGTTAGATGTGCTTACCATGATATTGGCTACTTGACATAATGGGTCAAGGATAATTTTATGATCATGAGATCTTGTTCATTTCAATGCATCTATTCCTTGTACCTATCAAAATACAATGTGTTCCTTTTGGTATCTTGTGTAGTCCTTTGTATCTTGCCTTGAAATAGTGAGTCTTAGTAATGCAAGTCCCTTGTATCTTTCCCTAAGGTTGTGCACCACAGTCTTGCAAGTCCAATCAAGTGCAATAAGATTGTTGGCCTTGATCCTAAATAAATGTAATTAGTTAATCATATTGTGAGTGTGATTCTCATTGTGGTTTTTCCCTAGTTAGGATTTTCCATGTAAAGCTAGTGTTCATGTGTTTATTATGCTTTCAGATTTCATGCTTCATAATTTCAGTAATAAGTTAATTGTGGTTTGATGTTTAAAAGATCAGAAAGCGAAGTATTTTGAGCTTTGAATTGATTCACCCCCCCTCTTAGTCATGTGGTGTGTTCAACAATTTATATTAGAGTGAGGTTCCTCTTAGAGAAGCTTAACCATTTGAGGAAGATTTGAAATGGTACAAGAAGTTAATTAAAAAGCACCAAAGTTTGATGGCATAAAGTACTCCTTTTTGAAGGAAAGGATGCAATATCATTTGGAATCTTTGTTGTGTGGAATATACGATATTATCATGATTGGGTATACTACTCTAATAAATGGTCCTCATACTTTGAATAAGATCAGGGCACATAAGAATAATGCAAAGGCTAGAGTTGCAGTTATCAGTTGCTTAAGTGATCCAGTGTTTGCTAAGGTTATGGGGTTGAAATCTAGTAAAGAAATCTGGGAGAAGTTGAGTAGTGTATATGAAGGTGATTTGAAGACAAAGCAAGCCAAGTTGACAAATCCAAAGAAAAAATTGGTGAACCTGAGGATATTTGATGATGAGAACATTGAATTCTATCTACACTGAGTAAATTAGATTGTGAGTGCTATTAGGGGTATTTGTGGAAAATCAAAAGAAAGTGAAGTTATGAGAAAAGTGATGTAAACTACCTAAATGCACTACAAACCTAAGAAGTATGTATTTGAATAAAGTCATGATATGGATAGATACACTTTGGATCAACTATATGGCTCTCTTCTTCCTTTGAGATTTCTAAGCTAGATGATTTGCAAAAGTGGAAGAAAGAAGCATCATTCATAGATACTATGAAGATTGAAGATGAACCTTAATCAAGCAATGACATGAATGAGATAGAATCAAATTTTGTGAGGAGACTAAAGAAAGGATCTAGAAAATGCAAAGGTAAATCATCATTCAAGTGTATTAATCATGGAATAATTGTTTATTATTCTTCTTGATGTCTTACAAGGAGGATTGTGGTAAGAGATGTGATGATAGTAAAGGAAATGACAACTACAAAAGAAATGACATAAATAAGAGAATAGATGACAGATATAGGCCTAAGAATAATTTATTTTCAATTGATACATATTCATCTAAAGAAAAAGAAGGTAATGACTCAAATGAAGAATCATTATTTTTAGCTGTGGTGGAGAACAAATATGAAATATTTGGCAATCTAGAAAATATGAAGAATAGTGAAAAACCAATGAGTGTGAAAACTGCATTGCATGTAAAAGTAAAGCCTAAAGAGTGGATAATTGATTGTAGATGTTCAAATCATACGACAAGTGATAAAGGAAATTCATTGATTTGGAGAAGTATGATGGTGGATTTGTAAAGTTTGTAGGTGAGGAAGTTGCACCTATTTTTGGCAAATGAACTATTTCCATTGATAGTAAGCATAAGGCTGGTGATGTTTATTATGCTAAGATTCTAAGATATAATCTTTTGAGTGTGATTTAGATGTGCAGTAAGGCATACAAGTGTTGGCATTATGCAAGAATTGATTATGTGTTGTAATTGATGTCAACACTACTCCGGTTGGTTGCTGACCTACTCCGGTTGGACATGGTTTTGGCAGAGGTTATCAAAGATTCTACTCTGGTATGTTCAAGTTGTTGGATTCGGTTTTGGTAGGATACTCATAATGATTATATGCATGTCATATTCAGTTAGTTTGTGATTTGGTGCTCCAGAAGCTATTGATTATGTTCTAGTTTGTCTATTGATTTTCTTGGTCTCGATTGATGATACTTGATGAAATGGTTAAGTGATTTTGATCCAGCTTCTAGAAATGGTTCTTAATGTGCTGAATGTGTTCCTGATCATATCCCAATTTTTTGGTGGCTTCACATTGGCTAGTGCAAAGATTTGGTGATCCTATTTGGGTCCAGTTGGATATTTTGTGTTATTGACACTGAGGGTTTTTCTTGGTTGGTGTAACGTGTTGCGATTCATCTTGGCAGGATTTTCGATGGATGTACTAGCTTGGGAATTTGAATTAGGTCCATGCTATTTAATGTAAATCATAATATTGGTCTGGTGGTCGATCTTTGTATCATGTGACGTAATTTTTGTAATTATGAGTTGAGGGTTGAGGGTTTAGCTGACCTTGTTATCAAGGTTGATGATTTGTATATATAGGTGATATGTTTATGTAATTTGGATATCGGTATTATGTTTGCATTATTAGAGAGAGGTAAATGTGAGAACAAGGATATATCATTTAGTGAAGTGTTGTGGAGAGTTTGGTGTTGCATGGAAAACATCTGTACTTAACCGAAACTGTAACCAAGCATTAGAGATGTTATTTTCATAGTTCATTTACTCTGGATTCTAGTCCATTGATTATGTAAGTCAGTGAGACTTCCCTTTTGTGTTGAGGAGTTTCCTCTAGGCTATTGGACTGATTGCAAGTGCAATCCCCATCGTAATATGTTCACATACTACTGTAGAAGTATTATTTGACTATGGGTAGGGTTTCCCACCATGGTTTTTCCCTTCGTCGGGTTTTCCACGTCAAAATATTGGTGTTGTGTGTTGTGTACTCTCATGTTTTATCTTTCATTGTGCTACTCTTCTTTTGCTCTAGTAGAAGGTTCATAATCTGCAATAATTATTGAGCTTGTGGAAAACTAATTCACCCCCCTCCCTCTTTGTTTTCCTCTGGTTCATTCCAACAATTGGTATCCGAGCGAGGTCCTCTCTGTATAATCTTAACCACTTGAGGAGATCTGATGGAATCAAATTATGGAAGGAGCGAATGAAGATTCATTTGAGATGTCTTGGAGCTGAGATATGAGAGATAACAGAAAAAGGTTATACACCTCATGATCCTAATTCCAGAACTCTGACACCTATTGATGAACAAAAGAATACTAATAATAATGTCAGAGAAAAAGAAGCATTCTTAAGTGCCCTATCAAATGAAAAATTGTTGAATGTCATAGATCTAGAAAATGCAAAGCAGATCTGGTTGAAACTTGAAACTCTATATGAAGGCGAGCAAGCATTAAAGATTGCAAAACTTCTAAGTTACTGGGTGAGATATGAAAATTTGAAGATGGAAGAAGATGAAATGATATGCTCTTTTATGGATAGAGTAAATGAGAATGTCACGAGAATCAAATGTTGCAGTGGAACAATTAATGAGGATGAGGTTGTTTAAAAAAATCTTAGAGTTTTACCTCTAGTTTACAAAATGAAAGCTACTGCAATAAATGAACTCCAGATAATGTCAAATACCCCTGTTACCTGAGATACATTACTTGGGAAATTGACTGCTTTTGAACTTGAAGAGCTTGGAGATCAAAATGCTACTACAATAGGAACTGCATTTAAAGCATCTGCCTCTGTTAAGCAGAAGATAGATTGGAAAGAGTTATATGCTAAAGAGATGGAAGAAATTGAAAGAGAAGACAAAGAACTTGAAGAATTGAAAGCCCTAATTGCCAAAAAAATCCCTAAAGGACTGGTTGGAAGTAAAAATGAAGGAAAAGATCCATTTAAATGTTTTTCATGCAATAAGTTTGATCATTTTACTTCTAGATGTCTTGAAAGAGCTACAAGAAATCATGAAAGATTTTTGAGGAATTATAAACCTAATCTTGAATATCAGATCAAACCTAAAAATAGAAGGAATAAGGACAAATCATGTTACTATTTTGGTGATGATGATTTTGGTATTACTAATGATTCTGATGATGATGAACTTGTAAGTGGATTTGGTAATGGAAGTTCTGGTAGTCAAAAATATTGGGTCTTTATTGCTATCATGGATGAATCTTTGGAACCTATCAATGATACAATCCATACTAAGGAGAAAGCCCTAGCTGCTAAAATTGAAGAGAAAGATGAATGGGTTATAGATAGTGTTTGTTCACACCACATGACCAGTGATAAAAGGAAATTCCTGACTTTGCAAGAATTTGATAGTGGACTAGTCAGATTTGGAGACAACAAGGCATCCAAGATCAAAGGAAAAGGGACAATATCCCTAGATGCTAAGACTAATACTGACAATGTTTATTATGTTGAAGGTTTGAAGCATAATCTCTTGAGTGTAGGACATATGGTGGATAGAGGATTTCATTTACAATTCAAAGATGAAAAATGCAAGATTATCAATAGATCTGGATTGGAAATTGCATCTAGAACTCAAACCAAAGGTAATAGCTTTCATTTGAGCTCTAACGAGAAGACTTGCTTGATTTCTCAGATTGATGAAAGTTGGTTGTGGCATAAAAGAATGTGTCATGTGAATTTTGATTGCATTATAAAGATCAGTTCAACCCAGGCTATTAGAGATTTGCCTGAGATCATCAAGCCTCATAATCCGATATGTAGAGAATGTCAAATGGGTAAGAAAATTAGAACTTCTTTCAAAAGAATACATGATAGATCTAATGAAATTCTTGATCTTATTCATACTAATCTGTGTGGTCCGGAAAGGACTAAAATCTTTCAAGGAGATAGATACTTTATGTTGCTTATTGATGATTACTCTAGAATGATGTGGGTTGCATTTTTGAAAGAAAAATCAGAAGCCCTTGACAAATTCAAAATATTCAAAGCTATGGTAGAGACAGAAATAGGTTTGAAGATAAAATGCTTAAGATTAGATCAAGGTGGTGAATTTACATCCAGTGAATTCAACAATTTTTGTGAGAAACATGGAATCAAAAGACAACTATCTGCACCTAGGATTCCATAACAAAATGGAGTAGTGGAAAGAAAGAACATAATTATCTTAGATGTTGCGAGGATAATGATAATGGAAGCCAAACTGCCTTATATCTGTTAGAGAGAATTTGTCAATATTGCAGTCTACACTTTCAACAAAATACACATAAAAGGTGATACCAGTAAGACTCCTTATGAATTATGGTTCGGTCATACTCCTACTGTCAAGTATTTCAAAAAAATTGAAAGTAAATGCTATATCAGAAGAGTTGATGGAATAGGGAAATTTGATCCTAGATGTGATGAAGGAATATTCTTGGGTTATTTCACTAAGAGAAAATCATATAGATGTTTTAACAAAAGATTGCATAGGATAGTGGAAAGAATAAATGTCAGAGTGGATGAGCAAAGCAATAATTAGATCATATCATATGACTATGGATTGGAAGATGAGATTGTTAGATCAGAACTTGTAATGCAAGAATTAGTTCAGAGCATTGATCCAGTTGCTTCGGTAACATCAGAAAATTCAACAGTAACTATTGAAGAGCATAAAGAGTCAGAAAGTCAAGTTAATCCAAAGACTCCCAAGTATGTAAAGCTGAATCATTTTGAAGATCAAATCATTGGAGATAAGAGAAAAGGTGTTATGACAAGAAGAACATTAGCTGCTGAAGAGGTATGTTTAATTTCTCAAATTGAACCGGAATCAGTTATTGAAGCATGTAAAGATGAGAATTGGATGAAAGTAATGGAAGAGGAATTAAATCAGATAGAAAAGAATAACACATGGGAATTGGTTCCTAAGCCTAAAGATAAAAATGTTATTGGAACTAAATGGGTATTCATAAACAAACTAAATGAAGAATGACAAGTTGTAAGAAACAAAGCTATATTGGTTTGCAAAGGATACTCACATCAAGAAGGAATTGATTATGATGAAACTTATGCTCTGGTTGCAAGGATTGAAGTAGTAAGACCATTTCTTGCCTATGCTACACACAATAACTACAAGGTATATCAAATGAATGTCAAATGTGCATTTCTAAATGGAGATCTTGAAGAAGAAGTCTACATTGAGCAACCTGATGGATTTTCACTATCAGAGGACAAATACATGGTTTGCAGATTGAGGAAAGCTGTGAGATTTTGCCAAGATCAAGAGCTCAATGAAATGTACAAATAGAGAGACAAAATATAGGACAAGAATAAACTGTATTCTCATCAATAGATAGATGATCAAAAGAACAATAGTTATTCCATACAATGAATACGAGTCTTCTTATATAGGCAAGGCTATATGGATATGTGAGCACACAAAAATGACATGTGGCTCAATAAGAAACAAGGGTAGGTAGGAAATAGGTGTGGTAGGTAGGAGAAAAAAAAAAAATTCACATGAGGTGGATCACCCACTGAAGGTGTAATTATCACTCCACAATAAGTGGATATGATAGAGTAGTAACAAGATCAACACCATAAAAGGTAGAAATTCTCCTACACACACTATCCCAATGTGGCACAAACACCCAAGTGTCTCATACCCAAACTACTATGAAATGCATTTCCTAAGTAAACTTAAGTAAGGTGTAATAATATCCAAAATGAATAATTAATTACACCAACACCCCCCTTACGTGCAACTTAGGGGAATGCACTTAAGTCTATAATGCAACTAAGTAATGCAAGATGGGTCCCGACTACAAGGCCATGTTAGGTACCCATGTACAAATGCAAATGCATGCAAACCAATACAATGAAATCTCTCACAAAGCGGGGAAAGAGAGAAAAACCCAATGGGAAAAAGCCGTCCCCCAAAAGAGAGATGAAAGAAAAACAAGAGAATCCTCATAGAAGTATGTGAGGAACAAAACACCATGTGAGGAAAAAGTGCCCCCCATATGAGAGAAGAAGAGAAGTGAGGAAGCCCCTCCTCAATGTAGAATCAACACCAATGATAGAAGCTCGATGATGTATGAAGAAACTGCTCCACGAACATTGAACAACATTCCTCCCCTTAGGAAGAAAAAAAACCAAAGGTGTATCCATGAAGTCTCCCCAATCATGAAGGGAAGATGTATGAAAAAAACTCACGATGAAAGGAATCTCTGAAAACTGCTCAAGTGTCCCCATGTCGATGCTGAAAGATACCCCCTCCAAAGGTGGTAAATTGCTCCACACTGCTAAAAAAGGCACTCCAAGATCTAGTGGAGAAGAATGTAGAACAAGTCCCAAAGACTCACATGTCTCCTCAAAGGATAAAGAGACCTCCTCCAACTGTTGTACATAAGTATCCACAACCATGTCAACCAACCTCAAAAAAATGATGATGTAGATAATGAACAAGAGGGTTAGAGTGTTCTTTTGCAACAATCAAAGAAGGATCATCTTCATGAAAGAGAAGATGAATATCATAAATGATGTCTCCCAAATCTGCAATGTAGGACTCCACAAACAAACCTGCAATGTCTATCAAGTAATCATCCCATGAAACTGAAGCTGGAAGACAATGAATATCCCGTTGCACTGAATTACATGAAGGAAAAAATGTCACACTATTCACATCATCAGGTGCAATAGGTGATGTGATATCAATAGGAGGAGATGAAACACAAGGATCAAGAATGGGGTCACATGTAAGAATCCCCAAGTTCAAGTACCCAAAGTTCTCCTTAAAATCTGAATCATCACAACAAGTGAGATCATCATGTGTAGAATCATTGTATGTGAAATCATCATCATCAACAAAATCTGAAAAGGAGTATAACTGACATGCATGATCAACCACCCCATTCGCAATGATATCTCTAGTCTCCAAATCTCTAATGAAAACTAACTCAGGTCTGGACTCCACAATTCTCTTAGTTGCTCCATGTGTGATTTGATAGATGGAAAGGAGATTGTTTGTCAAGTGGGGTACACACAACACATCATTGAAGAAGTTATCCCCAATGGCAATAGATCCTTTCCCAATCACATCCATGTATGCATGATTGCCCATCAAAATATGCAGCATGGTGCAAGGCTCAAATGAAGAGAACATAGACTGCGAAGATGCCATATGATGAGAAGCCCTTGAATCTAGAAGCCATCTCCCTGAATCATGACTTGTAGTAGCACAAAGAGCTTTTCCTTTTCTTGTCCCAAAAGAGTGAGTCTTCCCACTTGTAGAAGCCATGAATTCTTGCCTTTTTCCTTTTGAATGTGTGGAAGTGGAAGTTGATGAATCCTTTTTCTTGTAGGCATTAGGCAAATCAATGTTGTTCTTTTTGAGGACATGTGTGAGCTCATCAATCTTCTTAGAATGGCAACGACACTCCTCATGACCAAAATTTTTACAATAGGCACAAGTAGGTCTCTCCCTCTTTGGTGAATTATCCCTCTTGGAAGAGGATGCATCTCTTTGTTGTGGAGAAGGTGGTCCTTTGTCCTTAGGCTTTGATTGCCATTTCTTCTTGTTTGAGTTGTCCTTTCCTTGATTTCCTTTGTTCCCTTGATTTGCCAATAATGCTTGAGACTTAGAAGCTTTAAGAATTCCCATGCTTATCAACTTAGTTTGTTCCATCATCAATATTTCAGCAAAAGCATCAAATGTAGGCATTGTGTAGCTTGAACCCATTGTCATCCTATGGGTTTGGAAACTAGAAACAAATGCTACATATTCTTGCGGAAGCTTGCCCATCAAATTGAAGATCAATTGAGTATCATTCTTATCAATGCCACAATCTTTGAGTTGTGCCCTCAACTCTTTTGCCTTAGTGACATAAGCTTGTATAGTATCAAAGTTCTTGGGATCTAACATGGTGAGATCACTATCAATTTGATATCCCCTAATCTCATCAACTTGACCATATAAGTCTTGAAACTTTTGCCAAGCATCCTTGATTAGAGTACATTTCTCAATATGAAAAATGAGATCCTTTGATACAAACTTTCTTAAGGTACCAATTGCCATGATATTTTTAGTGAGCCAATCCAAGTGACCAACAGGATCAACAGGAGCAACAATAGTTCCATCAATATAATGAGTTGGTCATTTTTCCATAAGTTTACTCCATGGATCAATTTTCCAAGTAGCATAATTATGAGGAGTTAAGAGAGGAAACTTAGGAGAACCCATAGCAACAAAATGGAAGGAACACAAGAGCACAAAAGCACAAGAGACACCCCCCCAAATTCAATCAATCAAAGTACTCCCCCCAAAATGATGATTTTGGCACTTTATATGTAGTGCATATACAATAGGCCACTTGCAAACAATGGTAAGGTGGACTTATGATTTTATTTTACAACTGCCCCAATAGGTTGAGAACTACAATGCAAAAGACCAGCAAGATATATCTATGCAATACAAGTGCCAAATTGGCCAAAAAAAGAACATATGCTGAAAGTACAATTTCTACCCAAAATCGCTGCAAACTGATAGCATATTATGAGGGTAGATGAAAAAATTATGCACTTTCAAAATCGAGCAAGATATGGCCTTCCAAAGTTGGACTGCAAAATCGAAAAGCTCAAAGGAGGGGGCCTGCCAATTTTTCAAAAAAATGATGACGTCAACAAAACACTAGGTTAAATTTGACGACCGTCTAGCTATCACGAAAACTTCACCTCCTTGCTGATTGGGTGTCTGTACCGTATGGACTGCCGACGTGGCACAATTAAAAAATACCAAGTGTCATACGACGATGATGTGGCAAGTACAGTCAAGCTGATATGTCGTTATGACTGTGCGTACGGAGCGGATGAGGTGGCACTGACATGTGCTGATGTGGCACCCGGGATGTGATAGGTTGGTGGTGTCCACGTGGCAAGGGGCTGCGAGCTGTGTGGCCCGCATAGGGTTGCCAGGAAGAGGCAGTGGTGGTAGAACAAGCCGCTGGGATTGAGTTGGGGTTGGTGCTGACAAGGAGCCGGGGGAGAGGCCAGTGTCAGGAGGCGGGGTTGGTGTCGATGGCAGTAGCACGACAACCTGATGGATGATGACAGGAGGATCGATGGGGACCAGAAGAAGCAGCAGCGGCACCTTCACGGGAGAACTTGGCAGAACATGGTCGGATGACGATCGGAACATGACACAGCTGCAGGAGAAATCACAATAGACAACCGACAAGAAGGTACGATGAGGGCAATAGACCTACAAAAAACTACAGGGTATGGACGGTGATAGGGGGGGGAGGGTTTGTAAACCCCCAAAATAATAATTTTTTATTTTTTAATTTTTTTTTTGAAATTTTTTTCAAAAAATAAAATTTTTACAATGAATTTTTCTGCAAATAAGAAAATGAATTTTTTTTCGCAAAAGAATAAATTTTTATTTTTATTTTTTTAAATTTTTTTTGAAAATCTGTACCGTGCCGCCCAAATTGGGCAAATTTTTTCCTCCAAGCCTGAAATTTGACTTTCATCCAATATAGGCCAATTTATAGTCAAAATTTATGGAAATGGCCACTCGGACGCAATGGCGAGGTCGGATCTGATCTAGGATTCCTCCAAAAGATGTTACTCCTCAGATCTGCCTCTTGACATTGCAATAATGCCTCTGAAGGATGAATCAGTGACACTCTAATGGCTCTGATACCATGTGAGATTTCACCAAGATCAAGAGCTCAATGAAATGTACAAATAGAGATACAAAATATAGGACAAGAATAAACTGTATTCTCATCAATAGATAGATGATCAAAAGATCAATAGTTATTCCATACAATGAATATGAGCCTGCTTATATAGGCAATGCTATATGGATATGTGAGCACACAAACATGACATGTGGCTCAATAAGAAACAAGGGTAGGTAGGAAATAGGTGTGGTAGGTAGGAGAAACAATAAAATATACCACATGAGGTGGATCAACCACCGAAGGTGGAATTATCACTCCACAATAAGTGGATATGATAGAGTAGTAACAAGATCAACACCATAAAAGGTGGAAATTCTCCTACACATACTATCCCAATGTGGCACAAACACCCAAGTGTCTTATACCCAAACTATTATGAAATGCATTTGTAAACTTAAGTAAGGTGTAATAATATCCAAGATGAACAATTAATTACACCAACAAAAGCCTTATATGGATTGAAACAAGCCCCTAGAACATGGTATGCTAGATTGGATAAACATCTTTTGAAGCTCGGATTTAGGAAAGGTAATGCTGATAGAAATTTATATTATAAGATTGAGCATGATGACATATTGATCATTGAAGTCTTTGTTGATGACATCATTTTTGGAGGAGAAGAGAATCTATGCATGACATTTGCTGATAACATGAAGAATGAATTTGAAATGTCTATGATTGGTGAGATGGAATTTTTCTTAGGCTTGCAGATTACTCAGACTGATAAAGGTATTTTCATTTATCAAACTAAATATGTGAAAGAACTACTAAATAAATTTGGAATTGAAAACTCAAAACCAGTTGGAACCCCTATGATAACTGGTTGCAAACTGTCAAAGAATGACGAATCTCCTAGAGTGAACTCATATAGATACAAATCAATGATTGGTGGATTAATTTACTTAGCTTAGACTAGATCAGATATAATGAATGATATATGCATTTCTTCTAGATTCCAGTCTGATCCAAGAGAAAATCATGATATTGTTGTTAAAAGAATATTCAGATATTTGAAAGGAACAATAAATTATGGGTTATGGTATCTGAAGGATGATGATTTCAAATTATGTTCCTATACAGACTCAAATTGGGCAGGAGATGTTGATGACCGGAAGAGAACTACAACTGTGCATTCTTTCTTCAGAAGAAGTTAGTCTCATGCTTAGCAAAAAATAATCATGCACTTCATTATCTACTGCTAAAGTTGAATATGTAGCTATTGCAACGAATTGTACTAAGATCTTATGGATGAAGCAAATGTTGAAGGATATAAGAGTAACTTATGATGAGTCTATTGTTATTCACTATGATAATACCATTTCTATTGATATGTCAAATAATATGGTATTTCATTCCAAATCAAAACACATATCTATAAGATATAATTTTTTGAAGGAAAAGGTTGAAGCAAAGGAAGCTAGATTGGTATATATGCCCACTCAGGAATAGATTATAGATATTGTAATGAAACCATTGCCTAAAGATACTTTTGAATATCTCAAAAATCAATTGGGGGTCACCACCCCTCTGGAAAAGACTTAGAGATGCAGAGATGCATTAATCCGATGAGCTTATCAGAAATATCTTCTGATCTAGATTGATAAGATGGTTCTACTACTCAAGGGGAGTAGTCAGTTGTTTCGTTCAACCCTTTGTCTTTGATTTCAAAGGGGGAGAGATGTCCATGTGAAAAACAGATAATCATATTCTAGTTTGGGAGAGATTATTTTGTTGTTTCTTGGTGTTTGTTGGCATTCCTTGGCACTTGGATGTTTTTCATAGTTAGTGTTGCCATCAATGCAAAAGGGGGAGATTGTTGGCATTATGCAAGAATTGATTATGTGTTGTCATTGATGTCAACACTGCTCTGGTTGGTTGCTGACTTGCTCCAATTGAACATGGTTTTGGTAGAGGTTATCAGAGATTCTGCTTCGGTATGTTTAGATTGTTGGATTTGATTTTGGTAGGATATTCATAATGATTATATGTATGTCATATTTAGTTGGTTCATGATTTGGTGCTCCAGAAGCTATTGATTATGTTCTAGTTTGTCGGTTGATGTTCTTGGTCCTGGTTGATGATTCTTGATGAAATGGTTAAGTGATTTTGATTCAGCTTCTAGAAATGGTTCTTAACGCGTTGAAGGTGTTCCTGATTGTTTCCTAATTGTTTGGTGGCTTCACATTGGCTGGCATGAAGGTTTGGTGATTCTATTTGGGTCCGGTTGGAAATTTTGTGTTGACACTAAGGGTTTTTCCTGGTTGGTGTAACATGTTGCGATTCAACTTGGCAGGATTTCTGATTGATGTAATTGCTTGGGAATTTGAATTAGGTCCATGCTATGTAACGTAAATCATAATATTGGTATAGTGGTTGATCTTTGTATCGTGTGATGTAATTTTTGTAATTAAGAGTTGAGGGTTGAGGGTTTAGCCAAACTTGTTATCAAGGTTGATGATTTGTATATATAGGTGATATGTTTATGTAAATTGGGTATTGGTATTCTATCTACATTATCAGAGAGAGGTAAATGTGCGAACAAGGATATATCATTCAGTGAAGTGTTGTGGAGGGTTTTGCGTTGTAGGGTAGACATCTATGCTTAACTGAAACTATAACCAAGCATTAGAGATGCTATTTTCATAGTTTATTTACTCTGGATTGTATTCCATTGATTATGTAAGTAAGTGAGACTTCCCTTTTGTGTTGAGGAGTGTTCTCTAGGTTGTTGGTCTAATTGCAAGTGCAATCCCCATTGTAATATTTTCACATACTACTGTAGAAGTATTATCTGACTGTGGGTAGGGTTTCCCACAGTGGTTTTTCCCTTCACTGGGTTTTCCATGTCAAAATATTATGTGTTGCGTACTCTCATGTTTTATCTTTCATTGTGTTCTTATTTTTCTCTGGTAGAAGATTCATAATCTACAATAATTTTTGAACTTGTGCAAAATTGATTCACTCCCCTCTCAGTTTTCCTCCTGTTCATTCCAACAACAAGCTCATATTTCATGGATCTAGATGTGAAATTAGAAAAGGAAGTTTTAGGAGATTAGTTGTAGAAGGTATAAGAACCAATGGCAATGCCTACTATGTGAAGGGTAACAGTTGAAGCAATTGTTTGTTGGCACAAAGTAGTGAATGTTGGTTGTGGCAACAAAGGATGAAAAATATCATTTTTAACATTAAGGTAAAGACTAGTTATACTCATGTTGTGTGAAATTTTCCAAATATTATCAAATTTGTTGATGCTATGTGCATGAAATGTCAGTTGGGAAAGCTAACGAAGGGTAGATTCAAGAACAAAGAGTATTCTGCTTCAAAACCTCTGGAGTTCATTCATACATATATATGCAGACCTAAAATGACAAGAGGACTGAATGGTGAAAGGTATTTTATGTTGCTTATTGATGATTAGACTAGAATGACATGGGTTACTTTCTTGAAAAAAAAAATTGAAGCATTAGAAATGTTTAAAGTATTCAAGTAGATGTTAAGATGTATGTAAAAAAGTTTTGTAATAGAAATGAAAAAGGATTTTGAGATGTTAATGATAGGCGAGTTGTCATTTTTCCTTGGTATTCAAGTTACACAATTAAAAGAAGACATTTTCATTTCTCAGACCAAGTATATCAAGGAGATGTTAAAGAAGTTTGGGATGGAAAATTGTAAACCAGTTGCAATCACTATGGCTACTAGTTGTAAGTTAATCAAGGATGATGGATCTTTTGATGTTGATGAAAAACAATATAGATCTATGATAGGAGGATTGTTGTATTTCACTACTTCAAGATCGGATATTATCTCGATTATTTGTTTGGTTGCCAGATATCAAGTAAAAATTAAGCAATGACATGATCAAGCAGTAAAAAGAATATTTAGATATTTGAAATGGACTCCAAATTTTGGTTTGTGGTATTAGAAGGTTTATTATTTCACTTTGAAAGCATATACAAATGCTAATTGGGATAGATGTGCAGATGATGGAGGTTGTACAAGTCATGGTGCACTTTTCTTGGGAGACAGATTGGTCTCTTAGTTGAGTAAGGAATATGATTCATTGCCATTATCTATTTTTGAGGAAGAATACATTGCAACAACATCTTGCTATAATAAAGTCATATGGATGAAGCAAACTATTAGAGATATCAAGGTGAAGTATAATGAGGCAATTCCTATTATGTGTGATGCTAATCTTAAGGATCTGGTTAATACTGAGAGGGGGTGAATAAGTATTAACAATAATTTGAAATCAGAAACTCAGACTCATAAAACTTTCAGCAAATCAAAAATAGATCAACACTAGAGTCATTTACTAGTACCAGTATCTATTGATAAACATCTACAAAACTGATATATCAATGTTGCACATTAAGTGCTCATTAACCATGCATAAACTGAAAGTAAGCAAACCATCACATCAAAAACATTCACCATATGAACACCATGATTTTCATGTGGAAACCCAAATAGGGAAAAAACACGGTGGGAATTGGTACCCACAAATATTTTGCACTCTTTTGGAATGCGCCCTGTTAGGAACCAAGCCAGGTTAGAAGCTTACATTGATGCCCTGTTAGGAGTCACTCGGTTAAGGGATTTACCACAACCCTGTTAGGAGCTTTGATATATTAGGATCAACCTCGCAAGATGATTTAGAACTCAGATATTGAGTCACCCTTTTAGGTAATTTTACATTGTGAGGCCTATTAGGACTTACCCAGTTAAGGGATTTTAGTTGTTGTAATTGTTAGAGAACAACATAGAATGATCTGTGTATAACACTCAACAACTTTCTTGATCAAATCCAATTAAGTTCTAAGTTTGCATCACTCTGGTAGATCTTCTCACACATGCTGGTTCAGCTTCACACACTTCTCAAAATCATCGATACTTCAAAACATCAACTTTACCGACATAAATAACCTTTACAACTAGGTCGACATCAAAACCCTAAGACTTACTGCATAGATCATCACAAATCTTTAAAACTCATTACAGAATATCATATGAATTATTACAATTAATTACAAATCAATATCAGCCATTGAATAAACATAAATCATCACAACAAGTCGATCTGGTACAAAGTCAAACCCTTAGCTCATTCCACTAAGCACTTTGCACATTCCCAAGAAATTCTCTCTCCAAAAAGGCACCAAAACATCTTTCAAACACATCATGCAGTTTGTGTCATGTTATCATCAATATGTGAACTTGATGTAGATCACCACCAAACCAAAAATCATTACCGGTCAAGAGAATTCTTTACTAGTCCTTAAACCCAGGCAAAAACTCAACAGAAATTATAAACATAACTTTCAGTTGTCACAACATGATGTGGTTCTGGTCAGATACATGTTATAATGATAGAAACTTACATTCAAAACCACAAAGCCTCAATCATCACCAATCACCAGATACAATCATAATATTTCCTCGTTTATCGGTTAAGGTCATAATTTTGAGTTTCTTGATTCTTTACCGATTAGCCCTCTTTAGTAGACCAAAAGATTTAGATGACACAATACAACATAAGTAAACATCAGTAGACATGAATACACATTAGTTTCCATCAATGACAACATAAATAGTTGATCAAAGTCATCCATCATGCAATCTCAATCTCTTCATCACAATATCATCTCAAACAGTCTTGTACCAGTTCAGTCATCATTCTCCATTTTTATCAGTTATGCCAAACATGCCAACATGTGATAATACAAGTGAATTAACATTTCAAAGAATCTGGTGATGCATTCAAGGACTAAACATTTCAATTTGATATCATTTCTTAAAAGAGAATGTTGTAGATGAGGAAGTTGAATTGGAGTATGTGTCTACTAAGGAACAAATTTTATATATCTTTAGTAAGGCTCTAGAAAAGGATACTTTTGAGTATCTCTGGAAGAAGTTAGGAAATAACCCCCTCCTTTAAACTAAATGCATTCAAGTGGTGCATTTGTCCAAGTGGATTTTTTAAAGATCATCTTTTATCTCTTGGATTGATGCAGTTGTTTTTGTTAGGGGGAGCAACGTAGTGTGTGTGATTGATTGGTTGTAGGAAGGTGGTCAAAGATAGAGTGTTGCAATGATTAGAGTTATTCCTAGAAGAGAGAAAGAGAGTTAAGATGAAAGGGAGAGAGATCAGGCAAAGTAATTATTTGTAGTAGTGTGTCCTTTATCATAAAAGGGGAGAGAGACATATTGTTTGGGGAGAGAGAGTTATAGTAAGTGTGGGTGTAGTATCATAAATTGTACTTGCTTACAATATTTTCCTCATCTAGGCCTCACTTTGGTGTTTAGCTTCTGATGCTTGATTATAGTGCTGATTTTTCTCACACCACATTCCAAACTCAAATTTTCATCACCTGTTGATTTTTAAGGACTAGATTGTTGGATTCCCTAGTCCTAAATCAAGACCAAGAAGTACCACCCCTTGATCCTCCTAATCAAGCCCTAAATAAGGGCCTCACAACAATGATTTCATTTGAGTGGAAAATTTGATCTCGTGTCGGCCTATTCTAAAAATTCAATTTGTTTTCAAATGGTCAAGTATAAAAGGAGGTCTACCCCTCTCATTTTGAAAAAGGAACCAAAATCAAGATTTGAATTACATTCTAGCGAATTCAAGTGAGTAATAAATTAGTCATTCATCAAGCATTGGAGTAGAAGTGAAGTCAAGTTCAAGTATTTAAGATGGCATCCATGATCAATTTTTTATGAAGACACGAAATGAAACCCTAAAAACTTTGTGTGAAGGTCAAACAAAAATTCATCAAGGTATACATTATTGTTTCAATCATTTCAGCCTTTCCCTCAAAAAGAAAGTATTTTATTATAGTATTTCATTTCATTTATCAATTCAATTTCATGGTTAATTCCAAAACCATGGTTGGACCTAAGGAAACCCCTATTATCAACATATTTACCTCTCTTTCTATGTGTGGGAAATATGTCTAGGAGTTGTACTCAAGAATTCCCATAGTATCGATAGTGACAAATAGGTTTAGCTTTTGATGACAAAAAATTCAAATGACTAGGGCAAATCTGTGCTACTCGGTTTTGAAAAATCAGACCTAACTTCTAGGAACATGTTCTAAACATCTTCTTTTGCCCAGATATTAGTTTGTGGCTCTGTAGGATATTTGTAGTAGCCTGTTTGCGATGATTTACCTCAAATCTTCACACTTTTACCCTAATTTCATAATTACGTTTCAAATTCAACTAAGAAAGAGTATAACAAAAAATAACTAGTTGAATCCAATTATAATATCAACTCTTTGCTCACTTGGATTGATCTTAAACCTATTGGGTTAAATCCTCTTTCAATTTAGTTGTGTTAATTGGGTTATTTAGTGGATTTACTTGATGATACCCTAATTACCAATTTTCACAACATCACATTTTGGTAAACCTAGCATCTTTCATGCTTAATTATGATTTACTATCTCAAATATGATTTTGTTTGCCTTTTAAAATTCAAATTTGCACTCAATTTTTATTTTCAATTGAATTACATAAATTTAGAGGTTAAATTCACAAAAACCCTAATTTATTATTCTAAAATTAACTTTTGGGTTGCATAATTTTTCAAGTGCATTTTTAGGTCTGATTATGATGACATGTTATGTTATGATTTAAAGGCATTTATTTTTTAAAATCACAATTCAATTTGCCTAATTATTTGGTTAATCAATCATTTTTACAATAAATTGCATTGCTTAATCATGGTCTTCAATTTTGGCATTCAAATTTTCCTCCTTTGTGCATGAGTTTTGTTACTATTAGTCCTACATACAATAGTCTAGTGAGAATAAGTTTTAGACTTAAGGCTTCCCAAGGTTTAAACACTAAGGATATGGAGCCTTAATTGGATCACTTGTTCCATGAGAATATTGGTGTTTCCTCTAATCCAAAAAATGACATCATTTATCCCCATTCTCCTCATACTTCTTATGATATGGATGAATCACTAACTAGGGTTACTATTTCCCAATCGGAGAAGATTTACAATGAATTTGAAAATATTCAACAATGGATGAGTCAACAATACCCCGAAAGTGAGGCAATCCATATTCTTGAAGGATTAAAATGAATGGTGCAAAGTGATAAAATTGGTATTGATTTGTTGCGTGGCCTTGTTATATTATTGACACTAATATCATTCCAATCAAAAGTTATACTGAAGTCCTTGGTTACTCTCAACCCACTAGTCAAGTCAATAATTCTATTCCTATACCTACATCCTTTCTTAGTGTGCCTACATTTACATCTTCTATCATGACTACTTCTACACAAAATATTAATCCTACACCTTTTAGTCATGGGGGAGATCCTATTAATCAATATTCTTACATATCTCCTTCTGTGAGTCTTCTATTTATATCCCAATCATCTCCCATACCCACATACAACAATGTTTCACTTCCTTATTTTCAACCTCCAGTTACATATAATAATGTAACTCCTCCAACACAATCCAACATGTCCAATTTCAATGCATCCATCGAAGTAACTATCAATAATGTAGCCCAAACTGTTACATCCTTACAACATCAATTGGCTTCCATTACTCAATCCAAGTTAAATGCTCCCACATTTGATGTAGCGAGCCCACTATCCGATGAAATTGTTCATATGGTTCCCCATAAACATATGGAAGTCCATCAATTGGAGTTATATTATGGGAGAAGTGACGCTTGGACTCAGGTGACATTTCAAACTTTGTGTAGTGACTTTTCTCATGACCAAAGACTTATGGCTAAGTTGTTTACTAGAAAATTTAGGGATAAAGCTTTGCAATGGTATTGTTCTTTGTCTCCTTATTCTATTACTTGATTTCAACAATTGGTTAATGTTTTCATTCAACAATTTCAAAATATTGTTGGTCCTAAAACTACTTTGACTAATTTGATTTATTGTAAGCAAGGAGTTAAAGAAAAAGTGACTAATTTTATTGGTAGATATAAATAATTGCCTTCTCAAATTCCTTATCAAGTGCCTGATCACGATGTTCAAATAATTTTTAATGCTAATTCACAAAAAGACATTAGGGATAAACTTTTATTTTCTAAGTTTACTTCCTTTACGCAATTGCATGCACTTCTTCATAATTATTAGCTCCAAGTGAGTCAATTTGAATCATCGTCTTCAATTGCTTCGGTTGATAAGAATGAGGGTGTTCAACAATTGTTTGCAAAATTTAAACCCAAAAAAGGTTACATCAAGATAAATGACAACACCAACACTCAAGTGGCAACCATGACATTAGGTGTGGCCTCTTTATCCAAATACTTTAGAAATGGATTGATTCCTCTTTCAAAGACTTTGCATAGTATAATGTCTGTAAGGAAGTTAAGTAGAAGAACTGTTGGCAATTTGGAGGAATTTATCATGTGTTGCATTGATGTTTGTCATTGATGTCAACACTAGTTGCTTTGGTTGTTTACCGGTATATGGTTGATCTCGGTAGGATGATTGGTTTCTGGTTGGTAAGATCATGTTGATCCGGTATGATTTGGTCTATGGAATTGGTTTGGATTGGTTATTCATGTGTTTCTGATATGTATCACATTCAGTTGGTTCAAGATTTGATGATCTAGAAGCTATCACTTGTTCTAGTTAGCCCTTTGGTTACCGGTAAGGGTTTCATCGACAAATATTTGTTGAAGACCTTTTGATATTATGCATAAGTGGTGTTGGTGCAGCTTCTAGTAGGTTCTCCAGATGTTGATGGTTTATCTTGTTCATGTTCCAGTTGATCGGTGGTGTTGTAGTTAGCACCAAACCTATTCTATTCTAGGTTATGTTATTCTGCTAGGTTATGGACCGATTTATGTAACGTGTGGACCGATGCATTACCGGTTGGATTCATTGATTGGATTACATTGTTTTTGGCCTAAGTCAACTTGGTTGATCATTAGATTGCGAGTTTAAGTTATGAATTTATTGTATTATCTTTTAGGTGGCTGACCTAATTGTTTAGGTCTCGGGTTGGTATAAATATGATATAAGATCTCTTTGTAGATCATAGAAGATCATGTATGGTATGAGATTATGTGTGTAAGAGAATAATGTAATAATAATTCATGCAGAGGATTTGGTCGATCATAGGTGATCAAATTGGGTTTGTGGAAGAGGTTTTAGGCCTCTAGTATCGAGCTTAACTAGAATTGTACTTAGGCATGGGAGATGCCATACTTCAGTTCAATCTTCATTCTGGGTTGTTGTCTGATGTTTTCTGTAGTCAGTGAGACTCCTTTTGTGATGAGAAGTGTGCTCTAGGCTATTGGTCTTCCTGCATGTGGAGGCCCCTTATTGTAATATTTATTCATCTAATCAGTGGATAGATATTGTGGGTCTCCAATCCCACGATGGTTTTTCCTCTTTGAGATTTTCCACGTATAAATATATTGTGTTATGGTATTCATCTTTGTGATTTTATTGCTGTTTATTGTTATATGCTTTTATGTTTACTAGTTTCTGAGTTGTTGTATTAATAAGGTTAATTTTCTCCATTCTGGTAGAACACCAATTCACCCCCCCCTCTCTGTTTTCTTGGATCCCAACAAGAACAACTTTCTATGCTAAAATTGAGAGGAGGGTAAAGCAAAAAACTTTACAAATCGTTACAATAGTTACAAAAACTCTTAAAAATTAGATGTAATAACATGTATACCACAACACAATGATTTATGTGGGGAAAACCCTTTCAGGAGAAAAACCCCAAACTCCAAAAGCAACTCAATATATTATTCAACAATCAATAACATATTACAATATACTTGTATAGCAAGCTCTTCATAGGAGTACCACCAATCGGAGGCTCGAGGTAACTCAATAGCCATAAGACTCTTACACACAATCTCTATCTCACACACTTCATATATAGTAGAAACAATACAAGAAACTATCAAATGGTATTAGAAAACCGTGGGCTAAAACCACCCAATAAAGTAGAGCCAGCCTTATATCCAATCTAGATGCCCTATGACGTGTCAAAACACACATCAACATGTGTACCACCCTTTTACAACTCATTTATGTGTCTGATGCATTTTATATTTCCTATTTTAAGATTCCAACATCCAAAGGCCATAACTTGTGAACTGGGTGTCTGATTGACGAACCATTTGAAGAACCAGAAAGATCGAAAAGTGCTTGATCACCTCGTAACCCGCTATACCAATTACACCCAATTTTCAAGGCATTTTAGAGCCTCTAAAGTATTTAAAATTAAATTTAAACCTTTCATCGCACCCTTGAAAAATGGAAACTTTAATATCTTCAAAAATAGCTATGATCTTGAGACAAAAATTTACCACCATGCTTATCTAGCCAATCTAAAGCATTGGGGAAAAGTTTGCACCATTTCATGCTCAAACAAGAAATTACTATAAAAAGTAACCTCATGATTTGATTAAGTAAAAAAAGGTATTTGAAAGGTACCCGAACCTTTTACAAGCCAGGAGAACAAAAAAGCATAAAAAAGTGCTTGATCACTTCAAAAAGCCAAAATGAAACCACTGGATGAGCCTAGCTAAAAAAATCATAACCTAATTACATAAAACTCAGAACAGATAGCAATAGGAAAGCAAAAGACAACAAAGAGATAGAACCAAGGACAACAACTGGAACTAAATACTATTCAGGATCTCCTCAGCATGAACAACCATTTGTTTCATGTTGTTTGCCGAGGTCTTCATATCCTCCAGCTCATGACCTTCGATGTCGACCTTATTCTTTGTGTTGGCTCTGGTCCTCCTTTCATGACCCTTCTTGTTCACCTGCTCTTTATCACCTTCCTTCTCTGCATTGTTCTCGTACCTGTTGATGAAGATGTTCATGTTGTCCACTGAAGATTTAAGAATTTGGAAATTTTGATCAGCAATCTGCTTGACATTGTGCTCCAGCTTGTCAATTCTGTTGCCAAAATCTTTCAGTTTGTTGTCCATTTCCTTTCTATCTCCCATCTCATTGACCTTTTTCTCTGTGGCTAAGATTTTTCCAACCATACATTCAATAGCTTATGCATTATGCAGAATGGTCACTAACTCTTTAACATGCTCCGCCAAGGGTTTGTCACCAACTGTAATTTTTGCTATGGCCTGTGTATCTGTTTTCAAGCTATTAATATCCTTCACCAGAGTAGTGATGGTCTCACAGAAGGCCTTAATGGTATCTTTATCACCACTATCACTTTGACCCCCTTTTTCCTCGTTATGCAGTCCAGTGGTATTCATGGTCTCCACAGTTTCCAAATTATCCTTAACCGGGTTACCCTCCCCTTCTTTGTCCTAACTATCAATCCTCTTATTATCATCATCCTCCTCCTCAGACTCAACCAGAACATAATTGAGATCAGAATTGCTACCCTTTTTAGTGTTCTTTTTCTGAGCCTTCTTTCCAGAGGCTTTCTCTTTCCTCTTTTTAACAGGTTTTTCCTCAAGGGAGTCAGTTTAAGAGTCTGACATTTCAGATTCCACAATAATCCTCCTCTTCTTAGCCCTAATCCTCCCTTTTTTTCTAGTTTCTTCCGACTCTCCCTCGGTCTCAGAATCAAAGTTGAAACCACTATCCTTACTTTCCGTAGTCTCATCTCTGGCTTTTTTGCCTTTAATAGGCTTTTCAATGCGCTTCCCCTTTAGCATTTTGTAAACCAGGACCATGAGCCCCTGGTGGAGGGCATGATCACCTTTAGGGTCCTTCTGGATCTCCTTTATAGTATGATCCATTGAACATGCCGGGTAATAGGGAAGGCTAACCCTTTCACCATGATGAAAATGGTTAAGAAGGATGAAATGATGCCCATAAGCCCTGGTAAACCTACCGTCTAAGGTAATATATTCAATAGAGGCAAATAAGACAAACCTCCATGGCATGCAAATTCTCTTCGGGGAGTGGTAGGAGTTGTCAATTTTGATCATGTTTCTTCTCTCACCATCCGTAACAGGAAACTTGTCTGTAGCCTTATCTGATATCCCTCTGTCCTTGTAAAATTTCATACCCTCGGTAGTCATCCCCGTGGCCTGAGCGATAACATCTTCATCTACATTCATCATATGTGATCCAATCATAACTTTTCCATTTTTCCAGTTCTTAATGAAGTAGCTGGTAATTGTGGGGTCCTTCCCATTCAGTCATTCCATGAAAACATTGAGCCCCCTTGCTGAAGGTTACTCCATACTTCTTCATTCTTTCTCCATTCTGTGCATGAAGCAGGTTCAAATCTCTTCTTGTTTCCTCCCATTTTTCCAGCACCTTCCTTGCAATGCCTTCTCTCATTTTGATAAATTTTCCTCTGGTTTCTGTGGTTATTCTGTAAGAGCACCCATAATCCGTGCCAAATAATGATGATATGACACCTATTTAATAGCTCATTATCTTCAAACAAGCCCTGCATCAAAAAAAGTGGAAAGGTCATTAGAAATAATGATTAAAAGTACCACGTTGCCTTGTGTAGCTTTGGTCCTGATTGAGTAAGGATTTCATTTCACTTGCAATCTCCTTTTCTTCATAATTAGTGATGATGTTTTCCGATTGGCAAGCCAGGTTGGCTACCCAATCAACACATGAGTTGGCCTCCCTATAAACATGTGTAAAGACACACATTTCAAACTCTTCGCTGATTTTCCTTGTTGCTTTAATAGCATTACTAATCGACCATGATGATGAGAATTTCATATTTAAACAATTAATAATGTTTAAGGAGTCTCCTTCACACCAAACTTTAGTGCATTTGGCTTCTTTGGCAAGGATGATCCTATGATAAGCCGCCATGGCTTCGGCAACATGGTTGGTCTGTTTTCCTATAGGAATACATTTTATGATTTTACATATTCCCCATTCATCCCTTAGGACCACTCCACATCCTGCAACCCCCGGGTTTCCCTTAGAGGCCCCATCAAAATTGATTTTCATCCATCCCCTAGGAGGGCTGGTCCATATCACTCCCTCTCTAGGGTTACTCTAAATACTCTCTTGAGCTTTTAATCTCCATTTTTTATAGACAAATTGATCCTCCTTAGTATTAGGATTATCAATACCACCTATAATATTCATATTTTCCACTATGCTTCTTCTTATTTTTTCAAACACAATGTTAGCCTTAGTGTACTTTTCTCTGAAAATCCTATCATTTCTCTCTTTCCATATACCCCAACACATGTGTGGTAAAGCAATTCTCCATAGCAAGGTAGTAGTTCTATTTTTTGAAGGATGATTCCATGACTTGAAAATCTCTTGAATCAAGTTGGGGAAGCTTCAACTGATATTGAATTGATCCAAACAACTTCCCCAAACATCAGCTGAGAAGGGGCAATGAAAGAGAATATGATTTATTGTCTCCTCATTTTGCTTACAGAGTGTACAGAAACTTGGTATACTGATACCTCTTTTTCTTATATTCTCTGTTGTTAGAATTTTGTCTTGGAGTGCTATCCAAAAGAAAATGTTGATCTTGGGGTAAGGCCTTTCATCTATGCTTTAGCCCAGCAAGGACTTTCCATGTTGTTGTACTGTTGATGATAAAGAGAAGCCATAGTAAAAGTACCACTAGCAGTGAGTTTCCAAATTAACTGGTCTTCTTCTTCAATCTTCACCATTGAGTTCATGACTTTGTTCAAACTACCCAAAGATTGATCCACTTGAGATAAGTCTTTCCACTATCCATCTTTCCAATAATCCTCCACCTTGGTTCCAAATCTTTCCTTGCATTGGTTTTGATATCTGTTCCACTCAGGATTTTCATTTAAAGGGGTCTCCATAAGCCAACGATCCTCCTAGAACTAAATAAGATTCCCTTTCCCCAACTTCCATTTTGTACCTTTGATAATTAAGTCACTCGTCCTAGAGATATTTTTCCAAATATTGGATCCAATTGGGATTATCTCCGCTTTGAGGAAACTTTGAAGATTTGGACATTGGCTTTTATATTTGTTGTCCCATATTTTTTTCCACTCTCCTTGATTTCTACATCCTCTCCAAATCTACTTAGCCATTAGGTATTCATTTATGTCTCTTATTCTTCTAAGGCCCAGACCGCCTTTATTCCTAGGCTTACAGACCTTCCCCCAAGCAATTAAGTTCATTCTCTTCTTCTCCTCAACCCTTGTCCATAAAAAGGATCTCTGTATTTTTTCAATGGCCTTAGCATATTTAGTAGGAATCCTGAATAGACTGATGGCATAGAGAGGGATACTTTGGAGAGTGGTTTTTAGCATTTGAACCTTACCAGCTTGACTAAGTAGAGCTCCCTTCCGTCCAGATAGCTTTTTATGGAATTTATCCACCAATGCTCCCCAAAAGGTATCCAGAGGATCCTGACCTAAAGGAAGCCCCAAATAGGAGGCAGGCAAGCTACCAATTTGGCCATCCAGAATGTTACTAATTTTAATCCTCCTTCTCTCTGGGGTGTTGATAAAATAAACAAAGCTTTTAGACCAGTTTATAAGCTGACCAGTAGCCTCTCCATAGATATCCAAAGCTTTTTTTAGTCTTCTAGTGTCCTTCATAGTGGCTTTTCCCATTATTATAGAATCATCAACAAACTACCGATGAGAGCATATTTGATCTACCGAAGAAGGTTTCAAACCACAAAACTCCCTTTTCTCAACCAGCTTTCCAATACATCTCCCCAAACATTCCGCCATGATGATAAAGATCACTGGAGATAGGGGTCCCCTTTCCTGAGACCTCTTGAGGCTTTAAAGAAAGGAGAGGGGGAGCCATTCATTAGCACAGATAAAGTGGCCGAAGAAATAAGTTGTCTGATAAGTCCAACACTCCTAAGATTAAAACCAAAAGCTGAAAGAACATCCATCATAAAATCCCAATCCACTCTATCATAGGCTTTAGAAAGGTCAAGCTTCAGAAGAAAACCTTCATTTTTAGAAAAGGCCAAAGAATGGATGTTTTCATGAACAGAGATGATAGAGTCCAAAATTTGCCTTCCTAGGACAAAACCACTTTGTTGAGGCGAAATAATGGAAGGACGCAAGTTGAGAATTCTAGAGGTAAGGACCTTAGAGATAATCTTGTAGAGAGAGTTGCATAAGCTTATAGGTCTAAAAAGATCCATTGAATCAACCCCCATCTTTTTGGGTATAAGAGCTATAAAGGTACCATTAACTTCTTTCAAAAGTTTTCTAGCACCAAAAAACTCTTTCACAGCTCTTGTAACATCATCTCCAATAATATGCCAGTACATTTGGAAGAAGAACATGGGAAAGTCATCTGGACCTAGGGCTTTGCTGCCCTCAAAGGACTTAACAGCTGTCAGAATTTCATCATGGGAGGGGATGGCAGTTAAATGGTCATTGTGATCTTCCCCCAGAATGGTAGGTATACTATCAAGAAGTTCCCTTTGGGCCCGTTTATTCAGATTCTAATCCTTAGCAAGTAAATTAGAGAAAAAATCCATTGCAGTCTTGCTCATGGAATCATCATCTTCAACACATCTGCCATTCACTTTAATCTGGACAATTCTATTTATAGCCTTATGTCTAAGTGTGGACATATGGAAGTATTTAGTGTTCCTATCCCCCTCCTTTAACCAAACATTTCTCAATCTTTGTTTTCAGTAGGTTTCCTCTTTAGCTATTATTTCATGATATCTCATCAGAATAGCATCTTCAGTATTTCTAGACATATAGGTATAACCATTGTGTTGTATCTCATCCTGGATCTCCTTGAGTTCTAAGAGGGTCGATGCTTTTGAGGTAAAGATGTTCCCAAAGTAGTCCTTATTCCACTTCTTGACATTATCTTTAACATTCTTCAACTTTTTGACCACTTTATACATGGCATTGCCTTCAATACTGACTTGCCACCAGTCCTTAATCTTACTTTCCAGATCTGGGTGTCTAGTCCACATTTTTTCAAATCTGTAAGGGAAATGTCTCCTTCTATTTTTTACTTCAGCCATTAGGGTTATAGGGTAATGATCTGATCCTACCCTTATGTGAGAAGATAAAGAATATTCATGAAGATTAAACCAGTCTAAGGAAAGTAGAGCTCTATCCAGTCTGACTTGAATCAAATTCTCACCACTTCCTCGATTAGTCCAGGTGTATTTGACTCCTTGCAACTCCAGATCATGAATGGCATTATTGTTTATAAAGTCCATTAGGTCCAATCTGCTATCAAGATTAGCATGACTCCCTCCCTTTTTCTCATTTTCCTTCAGGGGAGTGTTGAAATCTCCCATAATTATCCAGTTGTCCTCAACAAATCTTCTTCTCAGCCCAATGAGATATCTCCACATCTTGCTATGGCCAGTCTTAGTGTTAGGAGCATAAACATGTGTTAGGACCCACGTAGTGTAATTCCTAATGTGCTTAAATCTAATACAAGCCAGGTTGTTGTCCTAAATTAACACCTCTCCTTCTATATTGTTTTTGTTCAAGAATGTAACAATTCCTCCCGAGGCACCTTCTGAACTACCTCCGCTGACTCCTCCATTTTTGAAAATATTCAAACTTTCAACTTTATCTTTCACCATCTTAGTTTCTTGAATAAAAAAAATGTCAGGGTTTTTGTCTCTAATCATATTTCTAACTAAATTATGTTTATGAGGACTATTAAGTCCCCTAATATTCCAGGAGATGATTTTCATGGATTTTTAGAAATACCTGCCTCAAAGATGGTTCTTTGGGTACCATCTGCCAAATTCCTACTTGTTTCCAATGTTCTTTTTTTGGCATTTGAGTGTCTTCCTGGAGAAGTGTGTTGCCCTCCCACATCACCAAGCTTGCTTCTGGTGTTTCTAGTCAGTGTACTATTTACTGGGTTATTGTTACTCTTTTTCTTTTGCTTGTTCTTTCTTTTATCCTCTGCGACTTCTTCATCCCCTTGCTTTGATTCATTCTTCCCTAGTGCCTTTTTTATGTCCTCTTCATCTCCCCATTTTGGATCTTGTTCCTCTGACTTAGCCAACTTTCCCTTTACTGGGGTGGTTAATGAGATTTCTGATAGCCCTTGGCCCAAAACGGTATTAGGTTGGGCTTCTTGGAACCAGTCTGTTTCTTTATCTCGATCTTGAGATTTTGAAACAAGGTTGAAGTTATCTCCTTCCTCTTTATTATCTGTGGGATGTTTATCTATTTTCTCTACCTCTGTCTTGTCCTCTTTCTGATCCTCTTGCTGAGTGTTGTCTTTTTCTTTGTGTTCAACACCCTGTTCCAACATTTTAGTCTTTGGTTCATTACCCACTTCACTAGTGATTTCTGCAAGGTTGAGACACCATTTTATCAACATTCTCCCACTTGTCGAACTCTTTGCAAGAGCAAACCTGAAGTATCTACACACTAATTAAATTGCTAGGGGCCATGAGACCCATATACTTTGAACACCATTTGAACTTCTCCGCACTCACAACCTTGGTTAAATAATTTATAACATTCATCAAATTCTCTACCTTAACCATATTCACCCTACCATCTTCGACCATATCTTTGAAAAAATGATACTAAACATCAATGTGTTAGGTATGGGCATGAAATGTCGGGTTCTTAGCTAGATAGATTACACTTTGATTTTTATGATAAAATATCACTACACCTTGTTTTATTCCAATATCTAAACACAATATTTTAAGACAAATGGATTCTTTACAAGCATGAGTAGTTTCCATATACTCTACTTCCATAGTGGAAAAAGAAGCCACAATTTGTAGCTTACTCATCCAACTAATTGCACCACCAAAGAAAATAAGCACGCAAGCATCGATGGTTTTTTTGCTATCAATAACACCTGCTTAGTTTGAATCCACATAACCATGAATATCAAGGGAAATCATGTCTCCTACCAAATTACCATGATAACACAAAGAATACTCTGAGGTACCCTTCAAATATCTGAAGACTATTTTGACTACATCGCAATGAACTCTACCATGATTAGACATATATCTGGAAAGAAATCCCACTCCTTGGGCAATATCTGGTCTAGTACAGACCATAGCATACATCAAACTTCCAACTGCATTCTAGTAAGGTACTATGCTCATGTCTTCCATCTGTGATGGAGATGTAGGACACTTTGAAATAAATAGTTTCATACCAACTATAAAAGGAACACATAATGGCCTATAATCTTGAATGTTGAACCTCTATAAAATTGAATTCATATATCTCCTCTAATTTCCATCCCAATAATGTGTTTTCCTACACCAAGATATTTCATTTCAAATTTAGCAGCGAGTTGAGACTTTAGTTCTGAAATCGTACCTTTCCCTTTAGCAATGAATAACATATCATCAACATATAATGCAATGTACAGGAAATGATCACCCTCAGATTTATAATAAATATAGTGATTTGATTTAGAACGTCCAAATCTCAAACTCAACACATATGTATCAAATTTTTGGTACCACATCCTAAGACTCTATTTAAGGCCATACAAATATTTCTTCAATTTATAGACCATATTACTTTTGCCTTTTACCACATAATGCTCTAGTTGTGTCATATAAATATCCTCCTCCAAATCACCTGGAAGGAAGGTAGTTTTCACATCCATTTTCTCAACCTCTAAATCATAAGGAACAACAATAAAGATAAAAAATCTAATAGATGTCATTTTTGTAATAGCAGAAAATATCTCACCATAATCAATACCCTCAACCTGAGAGTAGCCTTTTGCAACCAACCTTTCTTTATACTTCTCATTGCTTGCATCTAAACCAAACCTTTTCTTGAACACCTATTTACAACCAACAAGTTTCCGCCCTATAAGCAATGGTACAAGATCCTATGTGTCATTCTTTTTCAAAGCTGTCATTTCTTCTTCCATAGCAATCTTCCAGGATTTTGCATCATCCATACCTAATGCCTCTTCTATAGATCTAGGTTCATCCATATTAGTATTCAAAGCAAAAGTACAACTTCAATCATCAAGTGAATAACTTTTAGAAGACATTCAAACAAGTTGAGTTGGAGGTTCTTCCTTCTCTTTTGAAGATTCGGAGCTAGATGAGTTCTCCTCAACTTCTTGTCTATCAATTGGTCTTGATTCAACTCTTTCAGGTGTAGAAGGGAATTGAATCACAACTTCTTGTTTAGTATGTTCTAGCTACAATGTAACAAAAGGAGACTTAATTTCTCTAAAGATAGGGTCCCAAAGCTTGTATCCTTTCACACCATAACTATAACTATTGAAGATACATTTCATAGCCTTGTTCTCTAACTTTGGTTGCTTCTCCTTTGGCACATGTGCATATGTCTTGCAACCAAAAAATCTAAGATATCTCAATGAAGGCTTGTGATGTGGCCATGCATCCATAGGTGTTTTATCAACAAGAGATGATGTAGAAGACATCTCAATTAGGTACCAAGCAGTGGCAAGAACTTCAGCCCAACACTTTTGTTCTAGATTAGCACCACTGAACATAATCCTAGACTTCTCCATAAGTGTCCTATTCATTCTTTTTGCAACTCCATTCTGTTGTGGAGAATATGAAGTTGTATTTTTGTCTATTAATGCCATAGTCTTTACATAATATATTAAAATCATTAGAGCAAAATTCACCACCATTGTCAGTCCTCAAACATTTAATTTTGTTTCTAGTTTGCAACTTAACCATTGCTTTAAATTCTTTAAATCGAATGAAAACTTTAGATTTACTCTTTAAAAAGTACACCCATGTCCTTCTATTAAAATCATCAATAAATAAAATATAATATGTGGATTTTACAATGGAAGGAATATCTACAGGACCAAACACATTAGAATGAATAAGATCTAAAACACCACAAGATTTATGAGAACTCGAGTAAAACTGAATTTTATTTTATTTTTCATAAATGCAATGCTCATAGAAATCAAAGTCAAGATTACAATCATTCAAACCTTCAACAAGGTTTTTATTTTTCAAGGTCCTTAGACCCTTTTCTCCAATGTGGCCAAGCTTTTGGTGCTATAACATAGTCTTCTCCACAGGTAACTTTTCTTTATAAAAAATAGCACCCTTAGGTTCTTAAAAGCCATTTCCATCCGCTGAAGGTGAAACCCTCAAATCTTCTGACAAAATAACCACAGATTTGCTTTTTATAGAAGTTGTATTACATAAACAAAGCTATAAGATTTCCATAATCCATTCATTAGCAGTTTTTGGATTTGATTGTGTGAGAAATTTTATTGATCATCAACGTTTTGAACCAAATTCTATGATTCATCATCAGGATGCTAGAGAGTTCAAGGAGTTGTAAAATAGTGAGTTGCAAACGCAGACAACAATATAAAGAGAGAGTCAATTTCTCCCAGGAAGTCCCGGTGTTGCACCCTTTTTTTAAACTGACTTAATTTGTTGTTGTCATAGATTAGCCCAGACAGGTAGCAGAGTTGGCTTGGATTGTGGGTTTGCTCCCCATTGGTATCGGGTTTGATTCTGAGGCTTGGATTCAACCGATGGGCTTGGCTAATGGGTTTCTTATCTCATCTTCAGGGACTAGTCTCGCTTCAACGCGCTCCATAATGGGAAACTAGTGTCGCTGGGCTGAGTCGCGGGGATACCCTAGGTGACTAAAAAAACTAATATAAAGAGAGAGAAGGGATATGAGCATGAGGATCAAGAAAAATACAAGGTTCATATATATATGCAAGTATGTATATACATATGTGTGTATATACATATATACATAGATAAATACACACACACACACACATATATATGTATATATATATACATGTATATACATGTACATATATATGTATACGTATATATGTACATGTATATACATGTATATATACACATATATACATAGATAAATATACATATATATACATAGATTAATACACACACACAGACATATATGTATATATGTATATATACATATACATATATACATATATATATACATATATACATCTATATATACATACATATATATATATACATACATATATATATATACATACATATATATATATGCATACATATATATATATATATATGTATATATGTATATGTATATATATATATATATGTATGTATATATATATATATATATATATATATATATATATATATATATATATATATATATACCAACAAACTAAAAGAAAAAAGAAAAAAGAAAGAAAGCAAAGGAACTAGAAACCACCAAGAAAAATCAAACAAAAAATAGTCAAAAAATAAAATAAAGGCAATACCGCATGTTTCCAAATGACTATAAACTTTATGTACTCTTATATTTAAATTGATCTTTAAGTATAAGAATAAATAGAAGTAAAGTAATTTGAAAACACAACAGTTACAAATGCAAATAAAGACAAAGTGGGAGAAAACAAATAATGAGGCCACAAAAAATAAAATAAAACCAATAACAAAACTGAACAAAATATAAAGCAACTAAATGAAGACAAAAATATACAAAAGAGAAAGCGAACAAAACAAAAGATAAATTAAGAGCATGAAAGAAAATACCAACCAGAGAAAAAGATGCACAAGAATTAGAGGCAAACCAAAATAAGGTCGGGGGGGGGAGGCGACGGACAAAAACAAGAGGAACAATTTGAGAGGCATGGGCGGGTGGGAAGAGAGGGAGGAGAGAAGAGGATGAAAGGGGGGTGGCCAAAATGAGGGAATGGGAAGTGATAGGAGTCATGAAGGGGGAAGATGGGGGTTCATAAGGATCGATAATAAGGGATGCCAAGAGAGACTTAAACTCCTCCCTTCGTCATGATTGATATTAGTGGGCTTATTATTAATTTTGATATCCTTTTAAAGAATTTATCCTCCTATAACACAATTTGAGTGTCTTCTAAACAACAACAGTATATGCCTGTAGCTTATATAAAGTGGCCAACCTAACACCTCTAACAATCACCATAGCACCCTTAGTCATCTTATATCCTCCATCAAAAAAGACTACTTGCACAACCACATCTACCAATTTGCTCATAGATAATAAATTTTGTTTTAATCCAAGGATATGCAACACACTGCTAATCCTTTTTATTCTACCATTAGGAAACCTGATTCTAACTTTACCACTACCAACAATATATAAATGTGAATCATCACCCAAGTACACCTAACCTCCATTAAATTCTTCATATTCAAAAAACCAATCTCTATTGGAAGTCATATGAAAAGATGCACATGATTCAATTAACCACGCATCATTACCTACATGAGTAGCCAAAGCTACAATGAATGCATCACCATCTCTCTTCTTAGACTTAGAATCAGAATCAGAATTCTTCTTTTTCTTCTCCTTTTCTTCTTTGCAATCCTTACAGATGTCCTAATTTTCCATAATTCCAGTAGATGACTTTGGACTTTCTAGTTGATTTTGATCTCCCTTTAGATTTGGATTTATTACACTCCTCATTATTCTTGCCTTTTTCCTTAAGTCTTCCATAGATAGCCAGGGCTTCTTTGAACTGATGGATACCTTCCTTTGCATCTCTTCACCAATAAGCACACCACCACATCTTCAGACTTCAAAAACATTGAAGTACTACTGATAGCCATAACAAGAGAATCCCACGAATCAAGCAAGGAACAAAGCAAGATCTGGTATTTATCCTCCTCATCCATCTTAATACAAATAGATACCAATTGAGCCACCAACATATTAAATGCTTTCAGGTGGTTTGGAATCTATCCACCCTCTTCCATTCTCAAGGAATACAATTTCTTCTTTAAGAAAATCTGATTTAATAAAGATTTGGCTTGATACATCTCACCAAGCTTAGTCCATAAATTCTTTGCAAAGTTCTCTTCATGGACATTGATTAGAAAAGAGTTTTCCAAGCATAATATTATTAGAACCTTGTCTTTATGGTCCTTAACATCATATTGAGTAGCCATAGTAGGATCCAAGGGTCTTGAGACATTCCCATTAACAACATCCCATAGATATTTATCTATTAGCAGATCCTCCATCTTCAGCTTCCACATCTAAAAATTACTTCTATTATTTATCCACCTCTATTATCCTTGACGAACTTGCCATCTAAAAATTATTGCAACAATATAAAAAATATCTTCTGCACAAGCTCCCACTCAAATCTCGATTAGTTCAAAAAACTCAACAACCCACAACTGAAACCAAAGGTGATTAAGCTATGATACCACTTGTAAGGAAGTTTAGTGAAACACCTTCCTACACTAACCTTGAGAGGAGGTTAATGCAAAATTTTTTATAGATCTTTACAATAGTTACATAAACTTAGAAAAAATAGACATAATAACATACATACCACAATAGTGATTTACAGGGGGAAAACCCTTTCGAGAGAAAAACCCCACTCCAAAAGCAACTCAATATATTATTCAACAATCAATAACAAATTACAATATACTTACAAAGAAAGCTCTTCATAGGAGTACCACCAACTAAAGACTTAGAGGTAACTCAATAGCCATAAGACTCTCACACAACCTCTGTCTCACACACTTCATATATAGGAGATACAATACAAGAAACTCTCAAACAGTATTACAAAATCATGGGCTAAAACAACCCAATAAAGCAGAGCCAACCTTTTCTCCAATCTAGATGCCTTATGACGTGTCAAAACACACATCAACACATGTACCCTCCTTTTACATCTCATTTATGTGTTCGATGCATTTTATATTTCCTATTTTAGGAGTCCAAACTTTTGGAGGCTATAACTTGTGAACCGTGTCCAATTGATGAATTGTTTGAAGTGATGGAAAGATCACAAAGTGATCTATCACCTCGTAACCTGCTACACCAGTTAGACCCACTTTTTTTTGGTATTTTAGATCCTCTAAATTCCTCAAAATTAAATTTAAACCTTTCATTGCGCCCTTAAAAAATGAAAACTTTAATATCTTTGAACCTAGCTATGATCTTGTGATAAAAAATTATCGGCATGCTTATCTAGCCAATCTGAAGCTTTTTGGAAAATTTAAGGAGTAGGAGGAATAATACGAGGTCCATTATGAGGAGGATAAATACCCATAGGTATAGAAATAATACTTGGTCTCTTTAATATCTTGGTGAAAGTTTTTCAATGCAAATTTGTACTTTACTGTGAGTATGCTTAGTCTCATAATTACACTAAAGTGGGGGCTAAATGTAGCATCATAAATTATAATTTCTTACAATTTCTTCCTCACCTAGGCCTCACTTTGGCATTTCAACTTCCAATGCCTAATTACAATGTTGATTCTACTTGCACCACATTTTGAACTCACACTTTCATCACATGTCCATCTCCTCCCTCATTTTGGAGACTTCATTTTTAGGACCAAGGTATTGGGCACCCTGGCCCTAAATTAGGAATAGGGAAACCCACACCCTGGTCCTAAATCAAGACCAAGGTGCACCACACATTGGTTCTCCTAATTAGCCCCTAAGTTGGGGCCTTAGAATAGTAATTTCATTTGAGTGGGAAATGTGATCCCGTGTCGACATGCTGCAAAAATTCAATTTATTTTCATATGGTCAAGTATAAAAGGAGGTCTACCCCTCTCATTTGAAAAAAAAGGAACCGAAATCAAGATCTCAATTACACTCTTGCAAATCCAAGTGAACAAGCAATCAATGATTCATCAAGCATTGGAGCAGAAGTGAAGTCAAGCTCAAGTATTGAAGATGGCGTCCCTGATCAATGTTTTATGAAGACACTTTACATGTAACCCTAAAACCTTTGTGTGAAGGTCATCAAAAATTCATTAAGGTATACATTATTCTTTCAACTATTTTGACCTTTCCTTCAAAGGGAAAGTATATTATTACAGTCTTTCATTATATTTATGAATTCAATTTCATGGTTAATTCCAAAATTGGGGTTTCACCCGAGGAAAACCCCTATTCCAAACATCTTTCCCTCTCTTGCTATGTGTAGGAAATAGGTCCAGAGGCTATACTCAGGAATTCTGATAGTGTCAATAGTGATGAAAAAGATCAAATTTTGAGAACGAAAAATTTGTTTGACCACGACAAATTTGTGCTACCTGGTCTCAAAAAATTAGGCCAAACTTTTGGGAATAGGTTCTAAACATCTTATTTTGCCCAAATATTAGTTTGTGTCTCTGTGGGATATCTGTAGTAACCCGTTTGTGATAATTTACCTCAATTATTCATATTTTTACCCTAATTCCATAATTACAGTCCAAATTCAACTAAGAAAGAGTATAACAAAAAATAATTAGTTGAATCCAATCAAAATCTCAACTCTTTCCTCACTTGGATTGAGTGTAATCTATTGGGTTCAATCCTCTTTCAATGTAACTGTGTTAATTGGGTTATTTAGAGGATTTAATTGGTGAAACCCTAATTACCAATTTTCAAAACATTATAGTTGGATAGAAAGATTTTATTTTTGATTGGTGGTACAAGTGTTGCCATCAATGATAAAGGGGGAGATTGTTGGAAACTTGAGTTGTGTTGCTTATGTTGCCATTAATGGAAATCTATCTTGTGTTATCATTGATGTTACTATGTGTGGTGCATATGTTGTAGGTGTACTAGAAGTAGGTGTTCATATGTTGTTGTGTGGTTCATTGGTGATGTTAAGTATGTATGATGTGTTTTCAGAGTGCTAGTGTATTGGAAGTTTTAATACATAGGAAATAATTAATTATATGTAGGAAAGAGTATTTAATGTCTTTGTGGAAGAATGTTATACATTCCTCCAGTTCTTGATGTTGTGACTTGTGGTTCTAGATATAATATATATGCTTTTTGGATGTTGCACTATCATGTTTTCTGGTTCTCAGTTGCTCAAATGATGTAGTCGGTTGTGATGGTTTGTTGATAGTGATGTTGTTTGTTAAGACTAGTCTAGAGAATAATCATCATTGCTCTGTGATGGTGATTCAAGTGTTTTATCTTGGAGGACATTTTCATATGGTTTTTGCAATGTTCTAGGTTAGTTTTTAGGTGCTGGTTTGATCAGCATGTGAAGTTATGTTGTTTTGTGTTTAGTGTTTTCAGCTATTTTGGTAGCTAGATGAGGTAATGTATCATAGTTGAATCATGCTCTTTTGGTCATGATATGTATTGGAGGTCGAGTTGGAATGTTGATATGGGTCTTGTAGTGGTGTGTGTAGATCTACTTTGAGTCTTTCACATTGGGTGATGTGTTTAGATCAATCGGTTAACATGTTTCATTGTTGTTCTACACATTACAGTTGATGTCAAATTTTAAAGATGTGTTAGTGTGTGCGGTTTGTTGGAATCATATTCGAAGGATTTGTTGTGATGTTTTTGTGTTCTCTTTATCTCCTATACTGGACCATATTATGTGATATTGTTTTAGGTGGAAAATCTATGTAATATTGTATATTTGTTTTGTGGCCGATCTAGTTGAGGGATTTAATGAATGATCATGTATATATAGATGTGCAATTGTATGATTAGATGTATGGAATGTGTTTGAATTGATGTGAAGTATATGTCAATGATGTGCAAATAGATTTGGTGCAGTAGAAGTGTGAAAGTCAGTTTGTGAAGATCTTTTATGATGATATCTTCAATGTGTCAGCGTTTTGAGAGAATGGTTGATGTCAGTTGTGCTTACCATGATATTGGTCACTTGACGTAGTGGTTCAAAGATAATTTCATGACCAGGATATCTTGTTCATTTAAATTCATCTATTACCTATACCTATTAGAAGATAGTGTGTTCTTTTTGGGAGCTTGTACAATTCTTTGTATCTTACCCTGAGATAATGAGTATCAGTAATACAAGTCCCTTGTATCTTGACCTAAGGTTGTGCACTTTAGTCTTCCAAGTCCAATTAGGTGCATTGAACTCCTTGGAATTGACCCTAAAACATTGTAATGAATTATTTATACTATGAGTGTTATTCTCACTGTGGTTTCTCTTGGTTAAGGTTTCCCATTTAAATATGGTGTTCATGTGTTTATTGTGCTTTCATGTTTTATAATTGTAATAATAAGTTAATTGTGGTTTGAAGTTTAAAAGATAAAAAGTAGTGTATTTTGAGGTCCAGACTGGTTCAACGCCACTCTTAGTATTGTGGTATGTTCAACAATTGGTATCAGAGAAAGGTTCCACTTAGAGAAGCTTAACCGCTTAAGGAAGATTTAGAATTGTGCATGAAGTTATTTATAAAGAATCACAGTTTGATGGCACAAATTACTCCTATTGGAAGGAAAGGGTGGAATATCATTTGGAATCTCTACAAACCAGAATATGGGATATTATCAAGACTAGGTATACTACTCCCACAAATGGTCCCCGGGCTCTAGATGGGATCAAGGCACATGAGAGTAATTTAAAGGATATAGTTGCAATTATCATTTCCTTAAGTAATCCAATATTTTCTAATGTTATGGCGTTGAAGTTTGCTAAATAAATATATGAGAAGCTAAGTAGTGTATATGAAGGTGATTTAAAGATAAAGCAAGCCAAGTTGACAAATCTAAAGCAAAAATTGAAGAACCTTAGGATGTTTGATGATGAGAACATTGAAGGTTGTCTACATTGAGTAAATGAGACTATGAGTACAATTAGGGGTATTGGTGGAAAATTAGAAGAAAGTGAAATTGTGAGAAAAGTGATATTAACACTACCTAAATGCTACAAACCTAAGAAGTATGTCATTGAAGAACGTTATGATATGGAAAAATACACTTTGGATCACCTCTATGGCTCACTCTCTACCTTTGAGATTGTTGAGCTAGATTATTTGCAAAAGGAGAAGAAAGAAGTAGCATCCAAAGCTACTAAGAAGATTGAAAATAAACCTAAGGCAAGAAATGACATGATGAGATAAGAGTTAATTTTGTGATAATACAAAATAAAGGATCTAAAAAATACAAACGTAAGTAACCCTTCAAGTGTTTCAATTTTGGAAGAATTGGTCATTATGCTTCTAGATGCATGTACAAGGTAGACTATGGTAAGAGTTCTAATAATGGTAATTAGGGAAATGATAGTTACTGGAGGAATGACATAAATAAGAGAATATATGATACAAATAGGCCTAAGAAGAATTTGTATTCAATGGAGTTCTATTCATCTGAAGAAGAAGATGGTGATGAATCAAATGAAGAATCATTGTTTTTAACTATAGAGGAGAAAATTAATGAAAGATCTGACAATTAGAATATATAAAGAATAGTGAAAAACCAGGGAGTGTGAAAACCACACTACATGCAAAAGTAGAGCCTAAAGCATGGATATTTGATTTCAGATGTTCAAATCATATCACAGGTGATAAAGGAAAGTTCATTGATTTTGATAAGTATGATGGTGAATATGTAAAGTTTTTAGGTGGGGAAGTTGCACCTATTTGTGGTAAAAGAACTATTCTTATTTATGTTAAGCATAAGTATAGTGATGTTTATTAAGTTATGGGTCTAAGACATAACATTTTGAGTGCGATTCAGATGTGTAGTAGGGGTTATAATCTCACATTTCATGGGTCTAGATGTGAAATCAGAAAAGGAAGTTTTAAGGGATAATTGTAGAAGGTATAAAAACAAATGGTAATGTCTACTATGTGAAGAATAATAGTGGAAATAGTTGTTTTCTAGTGAAAAGTAGTGAATGTTGGTTGTGGAATAAAAGGATGGGACATATCAAGTATGACAATATGGTGAAGATCAATTCTACTCATGTTGTGAGAATTTGCCAAAGATTAGCAAACTTTTTTATACCATGTGTAGGGAATGTCAGCTGGGAAAGAAAACAAAGAGAATTAAAGAACAAGGAGTATTCTACTTCAAAACCTCAATAGTTGATTCATAAAGATTTATGTGGATTTACAAGGACAAGAGGATTGCATGGTGAAAGGTATTTTATGTTGTTGATTGTTGATTACTCTAGAATGACATGGGTTACTTTCTTCAAAAAAAGTTTAAGCATTAGAAAAGTCTAAAGTATTCAATTCTATGGTTGAGAATCAAGTAGATGTTAAGATAAAATATTTAAGGTCTGATAGAGGAGATTTTATGTCAAATGAATTTGATAGATTTTGTGAACAAAATGGTGTTTTAAGACATTTTTCTGCTCCTAGGATTCCTCAACAAAATGGAATTGTTGAAAGAAAGAATATGACTATTGTTGAAATGGCTAGAAATATGTTGAAGGGTGCTAACCTACCTAATGTGTAGTGGAAAATAGTTGTGCATAGTACTACTTACATTATTAACAAGGTGGAACTAAGAGTGAATCGCACAAAGACACCTTATGAACTATAGAATGGAAGACCTCCTATAGTCAAGCATTTTAGAATCTTTGGAAGAAAGTGTTACATAAGGAGAGATGAGGAAGATCTAGGGAAGTATGATGCAAGGTTAGATGAAGGAATATTTTGGGGATATTCTACAAGGAGTAAGGGTCATCAATGTTACAACAAGAGACTAAATATGATTATGGAGAGTACAAATGTCAAAGTTAGTGAAGAATGGTATCAAACTGAGACTGTACCTAAATCTGAGACTGACATAGAAGTTATCCTTGTTGTTGTAGAAGAGAAGGATGCTATGAAGGATAAAGAAGAAACAAGTGTAGAAGAAAAAGAACTTGGACAAGAACCTAAGACACTAGCAAAGTACGTGCTTAGGAATTAGTCAGAGGAACAAATCATTGGAGACAATGTAATACCCTGCTAGGAACCCCAAAGGAATAACCAAACAACTAAGAAACTAAGGAAGAAATATATATTTTTTTAAAAGTTTAATTCACATAAAGTGCTTTACTTACTACATTGCACGTTTATTACACAAGAGGAAGTCTAAACAAGAATTCCTAAAGGGTTACCAATGAAGAATTATTCGAAAGGTTAAATTCCATAATAAAGGTTAATCCAATTATCCATCAATTACTTATTGAACACAATAAACCATATTCACATAATAAATTACATTATTTAAAGATTGAAACTATTACAATATATTTCTCTTCAAGAAAGCATTTGTACAAAGAATAAGGATAACTGATAGAATAACATCCAATAACTTAAGATTACATTATTCATCAAATACATGGATTCCAATAATACATATAAAATTACATCTTTACCAAATACCAAGGTTACATAATCCACTGATACAAATGACTAGGTAGGTCTCAAATACATAAATCTCCAACATGAGAAGATACAAGAATCACATTTTAGGGAAATATCTACGAAGCCAATCCTCGCATGAAGGTACGAACATAAACATCCAATGGGAAGTGGCACTACCACTTGACCATGTGATCCCAAAACAAAATCATCCCACCATGCTAGGAGATAGCAGAAGACCCTCAAGCAAGCACACGCAAAACATGGTCAACAATACAAGTGTGACTCCACAATACTCCAAGTGAACTCAACATCAAAAAATAAGTTAGTGACCCTAAAGAGAGAGTGTCATCGTATAGCTTATGATGGTTACCCTAGGTAGGCCTCCATAGGTCCCAGTCCCAAACCTGGGTTATCCTGGTAACTTTTCCAGAACCCCCAATTCCATCCAAGTCTCATGCGGAACCTACCAACCCTTTGTGAAGACAAGGTGCTCGGTTTGCCATTTCATGCCTTCCCACTACATCTTGAGTCTATATGAGCACTCAACCATGCACGGGATACAATATCTTATTTAATGTTAAGAACTATCCACCCCCTAATCAATTATTAGGTCATCACTTATTATCTCACTTTTGAGGGGTTATCCAGCCAACCACTTCAGGCATGGCCCCCACTCGAAAGACACTCTCATATAGGACACTATACAAACATGGTATCTCTATGAGAACCCTATGGCGATACTGATAGCCATAAAACCACTACAAAATACAGGTGACGAAAACATAGTCTTACTAACCCTTGGTTAACCATAAGGAACAAACACAATATGGTTTAAAATGACAAGGTTATAAGGACAACACCTAAACAAGAGGTACAACGAACACTACAACAGGACGACTAAACATTTACAAGAATTAAAATGAAATAAGCCCTTTACTAAGAAATATCAATTCACTAGGATCATACTCAAACAATCTTTTGAAATTAATAACATCATATATACTTGCAATTCAACATTTTAAAATTTAATAAAACATAACCACACTGATTAAAATAAATTCAAGTCATTAATCTAATAAGGCTAGAAAATAAACCAATCACAAATAACTAATTTACCTCCTTTCAATTTTGAACAAGCAAAAATCATAATAACTTAATGTATAATACATACCATATTAAATAATACATTTTACACAAAAGCATCATTTAATTTAATTTCCTAAATAATGCGATTTCTAATAATATTAAAAAATCACATTATATATATATATATATATATATATATATATATATATATATATATGTATATGTATATGTATATAATTATATATTTGATGAATATATAGCTATATACACATATCATATTATGTATATATATCTTATCTAAAAAATAGCTCAAATAACAGATAACACTAATTTACAAACAATAATTATAAAAGAAAATTTACATTTAAAATAATACATACATACATACATACATACATACATACATACATATATATATATATATTATTAAAATATAAAAATCCGAATATCAAAATTTTGGGCAGAACGTTTTATTTATTGACAAATGTTGTCGTAACACAATGGACCAAATACTAGCAGGCGGGTTTGATTAAAACGTGGACTGCATTTTATTTACATAAGAGGTAGAATGCTTGATGAGCTGGGATATTAGCTCCTTCTATTCTTAAAACTCATAAGTTTTTACCATGTTTTAATGCATATAATGGGATAGTAATGATGTATTAGAGGTTGACTATATGCATTCCAGCTGTTAACTGAACTCATTAAATCCTACTTTGACTTGACCAATTATTCCTGTTGCCATGCAGATTATCATAGGTGATATCATGTGTGAAATGTATAAGTGTTTTGATTAATGAAAATGGCTATATGTGTATGCTTCTATGTTCTATCTTTTTAATTACATGAATACATAAGATGCTACAGTGGTGGTTATTGTGTCATGACATGAAGTCAGTTAGAGATATTCAAGGGGCGGTTAAAAGTTCAAAACAACAAAGAGAATAATGGGTGTAAGGAGAGGCAAAGGTATAACAGGGCCCACAAGACTCATTTATGTTTGTCTTCAGTAAACATCAAATCTTGTAATACCGCCATGCTATATTCTTGGTTGCAGTTTATTAGAGATCCATGTTTTTAGTGGCTTAACTCTATTTGTTCTCTATCATAAATATTCTCCACCTTGTTTCATAGGCGTGACCTAGATTGTAGGGAGTTGTTGTAGTTTTCTTTTAAATAAGAGTCTGTGCCTCTTCTCTAAGGTTAGAGAGAAAGAGAAGGGAAAGAAAGAGAAAAGATTTAGAAATAAAGTTGTAGAGTATTTTTAGCTTTCTTTCATTCTGTATGTTGTATTGATCTTTGAAAGACAAAGAATAAAGTGATGCTATTCTAAGTATTTAGAGTTATCTTTGTAAGCCTGGATACACTCATCCAGGGGGGGCCACTCGGTGATTATTCTTGTGCATTTGTTAGAAAAATGAGGCGCCAACTTAGAACCCTTTCCATAATGGATCAAACTCTTTTGTGGATGCACTCTCAAGAACACATGGTCACCAACTGAAAACTAACAATCCACTCTATGGGCATCGACATACTTCTTCTCCCTATCCTGAGTAGCTACCAAATGCCCATGAATCTGCTCAACCTATTGCTCCATCTCTCAAAGTATAGCCATTCCTAAATGCACCCTATCCTCTAACCGATTCCAACTCAAAGGAGTACGGAAAGGATGACCATACAATGCCTAGAAGGGAGACATGCCTATGGAGCTGTGCTATCCATTGTTATAAGAAAACTCCACAAAGCATAGATAATCCTCCTAGGGCGACTGTTGGTCCATAACATACATGTGAAGCATGTCCTCCAAGACTTGATTCACATGCTCAGTCTGATCGTCGGTCTTTGGGTGATAAGCTGAATTGAAGTTCAACTAGGTCCCCAAAGCATGCTAAAGTGAGGTCCACAATGTTGAAGTAAAGACAAGATCTCTATATGAAATGATCTGCCTAGGAATCCCATGCAACCTCACCACATCTTCCAAGAAAACTCGTGCCACCACTATTGTTGTATAAGAAGATCGAATAGGAACAAAATGAGCAACTTTGGTCAATCTATCAACAATGACCATGATGGCATCATGACAACGCAAAGAAATAGGCAACCCCACTATGAAATCCATCGAAATGATATCCCATTTCCAATCCGGTACCAAATTAGGTTGTAAAAGCCCTGCATGGTGTTGATGCTCTTCCTTCACCCACTGACATTCTAAACACTTCAACACAAAATCAGAAATGTCATGTTTCATAATAGCCCAATGATATATCTATTTAAGATCTGCGTGCATCTTCTTGACGCCAGGGTGTGCTGAATAAGGTGCACGATGAGCCTCAGTCATGATCAAAATATGAAGACCCTCCAAAGGAGGTACATAGATCCTCCAAGATGTCAAAGAGGACCATCTGCCTCAAGACTATATCCAGAATATCTACCATCTAATGGTCTTCTAGACTCCATCACGACTTTAACATCCTAATACCAGGTGTCCTGAGGAAGAATTCCAAAAAATCTCTCTCCCAAGTCCACCCCAAGGGATAATGATGCAACTTCATGCCACCTACGACTCAAAGCATCTGCCAATACATTCTCTTTCCCCTAATTATATCGCACCTCAAAAACATTGGATCTTAGAAGGATCCATAGATACACCTTCTCCCAAAACTACATGACCAAGATAGTTCACCTCTGACTGGAAGAAATCACACTTCAACAAGTTGGTATAAAGTTGATTCTCCCTCAAGCACTGCAATTCTTATCGCAAATGGCTCTCATGCTCTTCCATAGATCTAGAAAAAATCAAAATGTCCCAAGAACACAAGGAGAAAATGATCAAGGTAGGTGCGGAAACCCCCATTCATGAGGCTCATGAAAACTTAGGGCATGTTCGTCAACCCAAATGACACCACTGTGAACTCATAGGGACCATAATGGGTACAAAAATCTATTCTATGAATTTCTGCATCATGAATGCACAACTGATGATATGTAGACTTTAGATCAATCTTAGAGAAGACCTTGGATTCCTTTACCTAATTAAAAAGATCATCTATACAAGGCAATGGATATCTATTCCTGATGGTTACCTTATTCAACTATCGGTAATCAATGTATAACTGAAGAGAACCATCCTTCTTCTTAACAAAGATAACAGGCGCACCCCAAGGAGAAACACTAGGACAAATGAACCCCTTGGCCATCAATTCCTCCATCTGCAACTACACTTCACTCAACTCTTGAGTAGTCATCCGATATGGAGCTCTCAAAATAAGTTCCGCACCAAGAACCAAGTCAATGCGAAAGTCTATGTCCCTCTTCAGAGGCACACCGGGAATATCCATAGGAAACACATCAGCACACTCTTAAAGAATATGGTGTCCATCAAGAGCAATTTATCAACTCTCTTCCTCATCCACATCCTCAAGAGCAACTGTAAAAAGATGACACCCTCGACGCATACACCTCTTAAGTTGCATAGCAGAAATCATACGTAAGGATATCGATCTATGAACTCCAACGATCCCCACTTTCCTGCCATGATCATCTAAACACTCCACTGTCTTTTGACCATAGTCCACATGAGCACTGTGAGATGCCAACCAATCCATTCCCATCACAACTCCATAAGACCCCAAAGGAATGAATTGAAGGTCAACAAAAGTAACAAAGGGTCCTAAGTCCAACTCACAACTGAGAATGAGGGTATCTACAGACGCATGCAAATTGGTAGCCAACTCTACTTGCCACCTATCCACCTGCTTAGCAGATGCGAGCCCTCACTGCTCCACAATGGAGGAAGAAATGAAAGAATCAGAAGCACCAATGTCAAAAAGTATAAAGATAGGAATACCACCCAACACACCTGTAGTCTCAATTACTATACCCTGGTGATCAGCTTGGCAATTATCAAGCGCCGCAAAAAATCTATGGGATCTAGCTGCATCCCCCACTATCAGCTCTGATGTTGTTGGCCTCTAACTACCCGTCTGATGAGAATGCTAAGGGCACTGAGCAACTATGTGGCCAAACTGACCACAAGAGAAGAAAGTTCCCCTACTAGGTCCTCTACCTCCAGACAAGCCACTGGACTACTGGAAACTTTCCCTACTAGGGGCCTAAAATGCACCCTCAGAGGACTACCTTGGGAAAATCTGCCTACTCCTTTGCCAGTTCCTATTCTTCTTAGACTGAGAGTTGCCACCTTGCTGGCCCTAAAACTGCTTTGGCCTCGACTGAAAACTCTGCTGCTGCTGCCCACCCTTAGTAGGTGCTTGAGAACTCCTAAAATGTGCAGCAGTTTGGGACTGATTCCCTCTAACTTTTGATCCACCGTAAGGCACACTCCCAATCTACACTCTAGACTGACTGCCATGAGCATGGTTAAGATTTTGCTCTACCAGCCTATTTTTCACGATGACTATCTCTACTGAAACAGGCTCAAACACACTCACTCCTCCACTGATGCGATCGTTTAACCCCTCAAGAAGTTTTGAACTGGCATCACCTCGTCATTCCCAATACCAACATACTATTTGAGCTCATAAAACCTATGCTCAAACTGATCCACATACATACCAAAATGGCATAATGCATAAAACTCATTTACTTGAGACTGTCTCCACTGAGGTGAGAGAAAGCATGCCCTAAATCTCTCTAAGCAAATATCCCAAGACAGGGTGCTAATGTTCAAACCGATCCTCTCCTCCTCCAACCGCCACCAGATAGAAGAAAACCTCTCGAGATGCATGATGGCGCATCTCGCCTTGGTGTTGCTGCAATACAAATGCATGGTGAAACACCGATCTAAACTAATCAACCAAGTCTCTGCCTCAAGACTGGTACCCAAATCATCAAAGGAAGGAGGATGGGATCTCATCAAATCTCTCATGTGCCCCAAAGTGACTAAGTCCTGGTCCAATGGGACCTCTCTCCTTTTGGGAGACCTCTCTCACCACCTCTCCTCTAGATTCTTCTTATACGACTCTTCCACCTGAGCATGGATAGGCTATTTGGCCTCAAGTCTAGGACCTAGTCTGGCTAACACCTCCTGAAACATCTGCCTCAACTCTTCCCTTTTGGGAACCTTCTCTGCTGCATGTTGCTCATTTTGATGAACATACTGATCCTGCTCCTCACTCACATGAGTAGGTTGTGGTGAAGGACTATAACAACCTGAACCTCAACCACATCCCCCACCTCTACCTCTATTGAGACCACCAACATGACCACCATCATTAGATTTCCTAACCATGATCCTATCACTGCACAAGAGAGAAAGGTTTAGATCTACAACAAGGAAACTGACAAGGGAAGCACAAACACTAAGACCTAACCAGAACATCAAGTTGAATGTGCTCAATTTAAAACCAGAGTACCCAGTGTTGAGACATGGGCTCTAATACCAAATGTAATGCGCTGCTAGGAACCCCAAAGGAATAACCATACAACTAAGCAACTAAGGGAGAATTTTTTTATTTTTTAAAAGTTTAATTCACATAAAGTTCTTTACTTACTACATTGCACGTTTATTACACAAGCAGAAGGCTAAACAAGAATTCCTAAAGCATTACCAAGGAAGAATTATTTGAAAGGTTATATTCCATAATAAAGGTTAATCCAATTATCCATCAATTATTTATTGAACACAATAAACCATATTCACATAACATATTACATCATTTAAAGATTGAAAGTATTACAATATATTTCTCTTCAATAAAGCATTTGCACAAAGAGTAAGGATAACTGATAAAATAACATCCAATAACTTAAGATTATATTATTCATAAAAAACATGGCTTCCAATAATAGATATAAAAATACATCTTTACCAAATACCAAGGTTACATAATCCACTGATACAAATGACCATGTAGGTCTCAAATACATAAATCTTCAACATGAGAAGATACAAGAATCACGAACCACGAAAAATATCTACGAAGGCAATCCTTGCATGAAGGCACAAACATAAACTTCCGATGGGAAGTGGCACTACCACCTGAACATGTGATCCCAAAATAGAATCACCCCACCATGCTAGGAGATAGCAGAAGACCCTCAAGCAAGCACAAGCAATATATGGTCGACAATACATGTGTGACTCCACAATATTCCAAGTGAACTCAACATCACAAAACACTAGTGACCCTAAAGAGAGAGTGTCATCGCATAGCTTATGATGGTTACCCTAGGTAGGCCTCCATAGGTCTGGGTCCCCAACCTGGGTTATCCTGGTAAGCTTTCCCAAACCCCCGATTCCATCCAAGTCTCATGTGGACCCTACCAACCCTTCGTGAAGACAAGGTGGTTAGTTTGTCATTCTAGGCCCCCCCACTACATCTTGAGTCTATACAAGCACTCAACCATGCGCGGGGTACAATATCTTATTTAATGTTAAGAACTACCCACCCCCTAATCAATTATTAGGTTATCACTTATTATCTCACTTTCGAGGGGTTATCCAGCCAACCACTTCGGGCACGACCCCCACTTGAGAGACACTCTCCCATAGGACACTATACAAACATGGTCTCTCTACGAGAACCCTATGGCAATATTGACAACCATAAAACCACTACAAAATGTAGGTGGTGAAAACATAGTCTTACTAACCCTTGGTTAACCATAAGGAACAAACACAATATGGTTTAAAATGACAAGGTCATAAGGACAACACCTGAACAAGAGGTAAAAAAAACACTACAACAGGATGACTAAACATTTACAAGAATTGCAACGAAATAAGCCCTTTACTAAGAAATATCAATTCACTAAGATCATACTCAAGCAATCTTTTGAAATTAATAACATCATATATACTTGCAATTCAACATTTTAAAATTTAATAAAACACAACCATACTGATTAAAAGAAATTCAAGTCGTCATTAATCTAAGAAGGCTAGCAAATAATCCAATCACAAATAACCAGTTTACCCCCTTTCAATTTTGAACAAGCAAAAATCATAATAACTTAATGTATAATACATACCATATTAAATAATACATTTTCCACAAAAGCATCATTTAATTTAATTTCCCAAATAATGAGATTTCTAATAATATTAAAAAATTACATTAAATATATATATAATAATATAAATATATTTATATAAATATATATTCGATGAATATATAGCTATATACACATATCATATTATGTATATATATCTTATCTAAAAAAATAGCTCAAATAACAGATAACACTACTTTAAAAACAATAATTATAAAACAAAAATTACATTTAAAATAATACATACATATATATATTATTAAAATATAAAAATCCGAATATCAAAATTTTGGGCAGAACGTTTTATTTATTGACAAATGTTGTCGTAACACAGCAGACCAAATACTAGCAGGCGGGTTTGATTAAAATACGGACTGCATTTTATTTGCATAAGAGGTAGAACACTTGATGAGATGGGATATTAGCTCCTTTTATTCTTAAAACTCATAAGTTTTTACCATGTTTTAATTCGTATAATGGGATAGTAATAATGTATTAGAGTTTGACTGTATGCATTCCAGATGTTAACTGAACTCATTAAATCCTATTTTGTCTTGACCAATTATTCCTGTTGCCATGTAAATTATTCCTGTTGCCATGTGGATTATCATAGGTGATATCATGTGTGAAATGTATAAGTGTTTTGATTAATTAAAATAGATATATGTGTATGTTGGTATGTTCTATCTTTTTAATTGCAGGAATAAATAAGATGCTGCAGTGGTGGTTATTGTGTCACGACACGAAGTCAGTTAGAGATATTCAAGAGGCAGTTAAAAGTTCAAAACAACAAAGAGAATAATGGGTGTAAGGAGTGATAAAGTTATAGTAGGGTGCACAAGACTCATTTATGTTTGTCTTCAGTAAACATCAAATCTTGTAATACCACCATGCTATATTCTTGCCTGTGGTTTATTAGAGATCCACGTTTTTAGTGGCTTAACTCCATTTGTTCTCTGTCATAAATATTCTCCGCCTTATTTCATTGGCGTGACCTAGATTGTAGGGAGTTGTTGTAGTTTAATTTTAAATAAGAGTTTGCGCCTCTTCTCTAAGGTTAGAGAGAAAGAGAAGGGAAAGAAAGAAAAAAGATTTAGAAATAAAGTTGTAGAGTATTTTTACCTTTCTTTCATTTTGTATGCTGAATTGACCTTTGAAAGACAATGAATAAAGTGATGCCATTCTAAGTATTTAGAGTTATCTTTGTAAGCCTAGATACACTCATCCAGGGGGCCCGCTTGGTGAGTATTCACGTGCATTTGTTAACTTAGTTTCCCTTTTTGCTGCAATAGTCGTTCTAGCAATTGACTATTCCTGCAGCCACTGGAAACAAATCCTGTGACTGTTCCTGCAACCAAAGCAGACAGAGTAATTCCTGTTTGTCAGCTTTGGACTTAGTTAACAGTTCTTTAATTGGGTCTTATGTTAATAATGAGTTTTCTTGTAGCCATTCAGTTGTTATAATTCTTGCTTGCTTATTTCAAATAGGTTTAGTTGATGCAGTAATGCAGAATAGCTATTGCAGGAGCTAAGTGCATATATAGTGCAAACCCATTTCAAGTAATAGTTCCCTAGGTTGATAAACAAATGAACTTCAATTATGGAGATAATAACTTCACAAAGTGAATGTCCAAACTTCGGGTTGAGACTTTAGCTATAGTTATTATTCCTATTGGTGAAGCAAACACCATTGCCAATGGTAGTGGCTGCTACCATGTGGTAGCAGAAGCAGTGGCTACCAATGGTAGCGCTAATACCATATGGTAGCAGTGACTACCATCCCACTTGGTGGGGGAAACCCTGCCACGTGGTTAAAAAAATACATTTTTTTAATTTTTAATTTTTATTTTAATACAATTTTATTGGTAAAAAACCTCTGCACATAGGCAACTCTGTAAAAATAGTAAACAATTTTTATTTTTTTTAAAAGAAAAATTCATAATAATTTTTTTTGTTTACAATTAGATACAAATAAGACCCAAATCAAATGATATTGGGCAAAATCCATAACAAATTTAACCAAAATAGAGAGGATTTAATCCAAATTTCTCTTGTTCTTGCCCAAATGAAAAACAAAGCAAAAACACACACATGGAGGCCAATTTGTAAAATTTTTGCCAGCATAACTTTTTGTTTTTTGAACAATTTGAAAATCTCAACAAACATAAACAAATCTATTATTTCCCAACTAGAAGTGAAGAGATTTAATCACAATTTTTACAACTTGAAAGCACACATAGAAACTAATTTTTCTGGTTCTACAAACCAATTTCTTAAAAAAATTACAAACTAAGTTGGGAAGAGATAAACTCAAACATAAAACACTATATTCCCACAACTCAAACTAAATTTAAAATTTCCAAAAGAATTTCATGAATTCCCAAATACACACAGGAAGATTTTAAAACTTTTCAAATTTTTGCAACAAAAAGGAAAGAAGAAAATCTACCCAACCTTAAATGCACTCCTGGAAGAAAGTTGGAGATGAGCTTCAACCTGCACCAAATCTTCAACCCAAAAATCTAATTTCCAACTTTGTTCTCAAAACTTGGCCTCCAAAATTTTTCATTCCCTCTTCCCGTGAACTCTTAGGCAATATATGAAAATATTTTAACCCAAACTTTTAGGTTAAAAGTTTTATTCAACCAATAGAAAATTTCCCCAAAAAGCTAAAATCAAATCTCCTCCAAAAGGCAAATGGAGATAATTTCTTTTTCCTAAAATTGAAAATAGCTCATCATATAAATTAAGAATTCTAAAAGCATACTTTAAAACTTTATTTCATTTCTCAAATTAATACAATTACTTTTCTTAAATATAACATGCACTTTAGCCATTTAAATTTAATAATTCAATTTATTTAACTAAATCATTAATAACAAAGGCATATTAATTTAATTACATACACCAACATGAAATAAAAAAGGCATATTAATTTAATTTAAATACACCTGTAGTCACATAAATTTGTCCATTTTAATTAAACGAATATTTCGTATTTATTTGATTAAAAATCCACTAGCCATCAGTTAATTAAATTAATATTTAATTAATTCATCTTCAAATATTCTTCTATTAATTAAATAAATTATTGAATTTATTTTAATTAATTTATTAAATCAAAATTCACAATCAATTAAATGAATAAATTCTATTTATTCAATTTAATCCTCTTTCCTCTTTTAAATAAATTAAATAAAATATTTATTTAAATCACTTATTCCCCCCCACTTGCATTTTCCTACATCCCCCACTTGCCCTTCCTAAATTCTTCTAGAACCTATCTAATCCTAATCAATTAACCTAATTCATCCCTTAATTATTGTCACATTTCTAAGCAACTTGGAGTCACTTCTCAAAGACTTCAAAGTCTTTGAAAAACATTTAATGCTTTGTGTGTTCAACAATCTAACCTCTAAAGTCTTCCAAAACCACTAATGGCTCTTACATGACCATTAATGGCTCTTACATAACCATTTATGGTTAATTCAACTTGCACTCATATGTCTCCTCAAGCATTTATTGCTTTGACCATGGTTATCTCTTTTGCCTTTGCACAAGAGTTTATCCATTGGATAAAAGCTTTATTCTTTGAATAAAGAATTTATTCACTCAACCTAACCTTGACCTTAACTCCTAAGTTAACTCTCAGGTCATGTCAAGCATTTAATGCTTATTCCCTCTCCTCTCAACCTATCTCATATTGACACTTGTCATCCTGAGATTGGGTTGAAAGTCCTTACATGGATTGAATATCATTCAATCCTGACCCTTGTTGAGATTACTCAATCTCAACCATCCATTGCTCCATTTTTCCTATAAATAGAGCTCTCATTCCTCATTTTCAAATCCTCAAGCATTTGGCATTCATAGCCATGATCCTGAAAAACTTGTATGCATCTAAGTTATAGAGAATTTTAGAGAGCATTTAGCATAAATCACTAATATCTTGTTATTTTGGCCTAAAATAAACCATTTTAGTATCATAGCATCTGATATTAGCTTTTATTCACATTTGCATAGCATTTGGAGTAATCATCTACAATCTTGAACCTCCATAAGCATCCATAGTGCAAAAAGCTGCTGAGAGCTACACTAGTTTGAAACTTGAAGAGGAGAGGAACAAAGGAGAAGGAGCTAAGAGTATGTTAGGAGGCATTTGGAGATGTCTCATTATATTTACTTTCCTAGTTAAATATTTCTTCATGTTTCTGGTGTCTCTTTTGATATGCCTGCTTAGACTAGTTTCTGGTTGATAAACACTAATAGTTTCTTGGTTTTGTGTGTTATTCCACCACAGGTTCTAGTCTAACCTTCCCCCATTTCGCAGAGCATCATTTGGTGAACCCGACGTGAATCCAAACACCCAAAAACATTTTTTTTTAACAAAACTAACTTGTTTGAATGTTTAGCTTGACACACAGGTCGCGCTCTGGCGCTTTTGATCACGTTTTAGCGTTATTGCAATTTGATATTCTAGTGCTATTGTATTCACAATAGCACTATTGTCTCAAATTTAGTGCTATTGCCCATCTTTTGGCACTTTTGAGGCTTAAGTAGCGCATTTGCACATTTTTTAGCACTTTTGTTTTTGCTATTAAAATTTTGCTTTTAGCGCTTTTGTCTTCTTTTTAGCGCATTTGTGTTAAATAGCACTTCTGTTTGCACACAGAGTAGCACTATTATAACAAAACGTTGTAAAAAAGGCCATGTAACTGAGAAAATAAGTTTTCTTAGGCTTGTAGAAGCCCACCATGGGTTCGGATTTTCCTAACTATTCGTTTCTATGCAGGTTTAAACTAACTCCTTTTTGTTGTTTAAAAGTTAAAATTTTTCATTTAGTGCTCTAAAATTGAACAGCACAAATTTCATTTCTCGCAAGTTAGGATGAATTTTGTTTTGGTGCTCTAAAAATGAACAACACAAATTTCCTTTCTTGCAAGTTAGAATACACTCTCTTTTTGGTGCTTAAAACAAGACAAGACAAAATTTTATTTCTTGCATTCAACTAAGAATTCACAATCCACACTTCCACTTTTGGGCAACTAAAAAGAACAATCAACTTGTCTTATTTTTGCCAAATGATTTACTTCATGCATATGTGCTCTTATTTCAATTGACCAGGATTTCAAATTCTAGTTTACTCAAACACTTTGCTTTGGAAGTTAAAAAGAACATCATGGTTGTTGGAGCAACATCTCCAAATAGATAAAACATCATTGCAATGCCAAGTTAAAAATAACAAGTGTATTTTGTGTTTGGCACACTTGTGCAAAAGAGTTTGTCGAGTGGTCCTACTTCTAACACACACTATCCTCTCCCTTGGCTTTCGTGGTCCTAGGTGCAAAAGAAAAGTGTTAGTAACACTCAAGTTTTGTCTTTTTAAGAGAGGCTTGCCAAGAGACACATCACTCTTGGGAACGACCTCGCGTGGTAAATCCTTCGAGCCACTATAGAAATCAGGTGAGAGCGAAAGTTGTAGCCTTGGGTATAGTTGTTCCTATAGTGTAACTTGCCGAAAGGACAAATGGGCCCCACCACAAGTTACAAGGCTCTTAAGTGAGTCATGACAGAATGAACTTATGTCCAAAAATATCAAACATTACTAAACACCTTTAAGTAGTAGCCCACCTGTTCTATTGATTGAGGATATTTGTGATACAATTCAGTACAAGAGCATAGATGGCTTTGCTCCCAAGATACTCACCATACATATTTCCTTGAATAGAAACATAGCTTTTTGATAAGTCACTTGTGGCTTGATGAAAGTGATGACTCCCCCATCATAGGGATCATCTATTTTTTATGCTCGTGCAAGACTTAGTATATCACATCCTTACCTTCCACGACGAGATTCATAAGGTATGTAGTACCAAAGTCGAAGAAATATCAAGATGTGGGTTGAATTTATTGCAACTGGCCATTTGACCTTAGGGATAAAGAGTGTTTGAAGTGTTTTTGTTTTAGTCAAAGACCAAGTGCAAATTGAGCTGACTTTAGGCTTTTGGAAAACACCTAAAATACATTTAAAGGAAAAGGGTCATAAAAAGTCCAAGGATTGGGTTGATCTAGACCCATACTTATTTGTGCCTTTTGAGGCAACATTCTTGTGTTTGTGTGCTTGCTTTGTTTTCTTGTCAGAGAAAAAATCAAAAATCAAATTCCAAGAACAAGTATTCATCCAACATAAACATTTCCAAACACCAACAAAAGATAAAAAACAAAGAGCAAGAGTATCAAACTATATGACCATTCTTCACATCTTGAGAAAGAAGAATCTTCATGAACACATCAACTTGAAGAAAAGACCATTGAGCTCAAAGACTCTTATCAAAAAGAGGAAATTCCTCTATCTTAATAGACAAATCTTTGTCTCTCATAGAGCCTTCTTACGTCACATGCGTCTTTATCTTTAAGGGAAATCAAACGAATTTGATCTAGAGTCATTAAACCATAGAGCTTTTACACAATATCGAGCTTTGAGTTATCACAAAAACAAAGGAGGCAAGATCAATCCTGACTTCTTTCCAGACATTTGCATCACATATAACGTATCTCGGGAAGAACCACCAACTATCGAAAGAGAAGAGGAAGAATTTGTCCCATATGTGACACAAATCTTTTATTGAAGTTAAAACATTTCATCCATTATCATATCCATATTTCATCAACTCCATTCCAACTCTCAACACACCCAAAATTTTTTGTCCTAAGTTCTATTCTAATATTGCTTGAATCAAACACAAAACATCACTTTTTAGAGTGTCTCTACATCTAGGATAAACTTGTCCTAAGAGACATTTCTACGTAGGTTAAAACTAGTCTATGACTGAATCCTCTCATTACTAGGTAGTTAAGTCTGTAACACATCTTAGATTTCTCTAAACCTTATCACATCAAACCTTATAAAAAATAAATAACCAATTCAAGAAGAAAACTTTGGTCACATCTACCTTTAAAGTGCTAGAGATCCATATGCAACACCACACCAACCATAAATCTCTCATTTTCATCAACAACTCATCATCATTTTCACCCAACTTCAACAAAAACTTATAAAAAAAAATGGCTCATACTAGATCACAACCTAGACAACAAGAAATTGAAGAAGAAGAGGAAGAAAATATCAATGAGTTCCAAGAAGCCCTTGGAGGAAATGTAAATGATGAAAATCCAAGCACTCCTACTCCTGCGAAAATAGAAAGGGCACAACACAACCCTCTCTTCAATAGGATTTTTGATGAGATACTCAAGAGTAATGCTGATCCTTAATTTTCTAAAACTTGCTCAAGAAGGAGCCAAACTCTCCTCTGACTTTGATCTTGCACAACTAAGACAAGCATCAGAACGCCAAAGTCGTAATGAGGATGAAAGAGGTCAAGAACAAACTAGATACAACTTTCATCAAGGTAATCCCCCTCCTCCTCCTCCTCCAAGTGAAATAGAAATGTTGCGGCAACAAGTCAAAAATCTCACCCAACAACTTCATAGTGGTGTAAAAACCAATCAATTTTCACGCACTGACATTTGTCCCTATCCCTTTGATAGGAATCTTCATATGCCACCTTTTCTGTGAGGGTTTGAAACACCCAAGTTCGAAAAGTATAGAGGAAAAGGAGATCCTCGTGATCATGTTAGAGAATTCCATTCAGCTTGCCTCGAAGTGGCATATGAGGATACATACCTAATGCGCCTTTTTCCCCAAATCTTGGGAGGAACAACCACATCATGGTTTTATCGATTACCAGGTGGCATTAGGAAATTTGAAGAGTTAGTCCAAAAATTATTGGCACATTACTCTCACAACATTGAATATGATGTCACCATGGTTGATCTATGTAACACTAAACAAAAATCGAGTGAGCTATTTTTAGTCTTTCTGCAATGATGGCATCAAATGTCTAGCAGACATTCTCTTCAGTTGCCTGAACAAGAACTAGTGGAAATATTTATTTCCAACTTAAATGACGAAATGGAATTTCACCTCGACGTAAAAGACACAAACTCTTTCAATGACATGATCACCAAATTCTTAAAATGTGAGTGGGCTCTCATCAAAAAAGGGCTTATCAAGATATATAATGAGCCAAAGGATGGCCCTTGCCCACGCTTCAATAGTGACAAACCAAACTTGTGGAATAAAAGAAAAAATGTCGTCAATGACGAGGTTGTGGATGCAAGAACTATCAAAAGCGCACAAACTGTAGTGCAATTTGCAGGACAAAATCCCCCACCTAAGACTAACACAGTTGCTCCTCCAAATCAAGGCTGCATCACATCTCAAGACAAACCGAGACAACATCAACAAAAACCAAAGCAAACATACACCCCCTTAGGGGAACCCATTGAAATAGTGTTACAATAGTTGGTTTCTCAAAATCTGGTAACCTTGCCCAAAACATCAAATTATGAACCTCAAGTCAAACCTTCATGGTGGAGGGATACTGAACATTGTGATTTCCATCAAGGGAAAGGACATAAAGCAAGCAATTGTCACAGATTGAAAGATCTTATTCAGGATCTTATTGACTGAGGTGAAATAGAAATCGAAGGACATGACCCAAAGACAACAAGCAATGATCATCTCATGTTTAAAAATCCACTTCCATCACAAGATCAAAGGGGTCCTTCCACTTCAGAGAGAAACATAGATACCACCAATTATACGCAAGCCGCATATAATTATACTGTGAATCACCTATACGATGCCAGTGAACAAATTGCAACTATAACCATAAAAAATCCCAACTCCACTTGCAATGTTGTTACACATCGCAACAAGATTACCATAAAAGCAGCTCCACAAGGCACCCCATCTATCCCAAAGCGGTATAACCTTGTGGAACATTTAGACAAAATGCTTGCACTGATCTCTATCTTAGAACTATTGCGCCTATCTCCATCCCATAAAACAATCTTGGATCAAGCTCTCCAAGAGGCATTAGTCCCTGCAAACCTAAACACAGATCAGTTCCAAGCCATGGTCGGAAATCTAAGATCAACACCTTGTCTCACTTTCTTGGAAAGTGACAACTCCTCCTTCCAGCAACCTCATAATGCCTCACTCCATATTGAAGGGTTTATCAACCAGCATAGGATCAAGCGAGTATTGATTGACAATGGAGCAGGCTTGAATATCTGTGCTCTACAATTAGTCACAACTTTGGGATATGCAATTGAATCAGTGGATCCCCACAAGAAGATCACAATCAAAGCCTATGATGATGCAAAGCGTTCATCCAAAGGCGTTGTAGTGCTACCAATCCGAGTGGGCCCTGTGGTGAAACACATCATCTATCAAGTTTTGGACCTTCCTCTGCCATACAATTTATTGTTAGGAAGACCTTGGATACACGCCATGCAAGCTGTTCCATCCACCTACCATCAGTGTATCAAGTTCCCGCATAACGGTGTAGAGATCACAATCCTGGGAGATGCAAACCCCTTTGCATATTGTCATAAGATCAGTCATCAACCAAACATTACCATTCCCAACAATAGAGAAGCCATCTCATCCACATCATACATAAGTCCAGCCTCTCTTTCCAGTTCAAACACCACTATACCCAAGCAAGAGAAGCTCAAAACGAAAATAGCAGAGGAAGGTCCTGGGGAATACAATCTTAGCCAACTCTTTTGTGTGGGACAAATGCCTACTTCTCCTAGAACACATGGTAAACCTCAATAGTTACTTCAAACACCACTGGACAAACCAGCATGTTCTTTGACGCCATTCATCCTTGGAAAGAGTCAAGAAGAAGAAACGAGAGATGAGGACTTAGCAGAATGGTTCTATAAAGTTCCCATCACCACCAATATTCTACAAGCTAAGCTTCCCACAGATTAGTATGGAAAAGGCCTTCTCATTATGCAAAGAATGGGTAATGATGGTCAGAGTGCTTTGGGACCTTGCAAGCAAGGAAGACATGAATCGTTGCAGCTAGAATTAAAGCCCAACGATAATACAGGACTAGGCTTTCAAAAGGAGATCTTTCCTAAGCTTAGATTCAAAGGACAACCTAGCCAACCTCTATATCGGCCTATTACAAAGAGGTCACCTTTGATTATAAAAGTAGCATCAAACACCACAGCAACTCCCCCATTGAGGCTACTAATCCCAGCACAACCATCTACAATACCCATCATCCCACCAATCAAACCAGAAATCCCATCAGTAACAACAATAACATCAATAGCACCATTAGCAGCACTATCTACGACACCAACAGTTCCAGTAGAAGCAGCAGAGTCAACACTACCGATACTCCCCATATCAGATTCATTGATCCCCATAATCCTTCCTGCAACACCAATCATTTCATCTACAAAACCAATCACAACTACAGTATTTAACTCAAAAGACATCCCAGTATGGTATAGTAATCGGACACTGGAAAGTGACTCAGAGACCGACTCACATGAATGGGAATTTGATTCCATCCAGCTTAATACTTTAGATGAGGAAGACACATCACTACCTCCACCTTGCAAAGATATTCCTATTTACAGAGAAGCACAGATAAAGACCTCTTGGGTTCCTAAGCTGGAAACATCTTCCACAAACTCTATGTCCCATCCTATGCCTAATTCTGACAAGGAGAGTACCATCAACAACCTTCACCACAATGTCTTAACCCTCATTGACACATCTAATGAACTTAACCTAATTGATGAGGTAATGCCCATTATCCATCCAGAACTCATCGAATGGAACCAACCTAATCCCCATGTCTTGACCATTTCCAAAACGATGAGGTGATCATTGACTTCTTGGAACTACAGGATAACATACCAAGCGGGGATCACAAAGCTGGATTCGCCATTGAACTTAATAGTTCAGCATACTTCAGGGCAGATGCCAAACCTTTTAGCTGCAAAAATATAACAATAAAACATGGATCTTCCAATGACAACCACACACGTGGCACTGTTTGATCCCACAAAAGTAAAAAGAAATAGCGTATCCAATGGTGAAAACCTCTTTGAGGTGGCGGAGGATGAAAGGTTTGACATTCTCCCTACTAGTACACAACAGGAATGATCAACAATTCTCATCGAAGAAACAAAAGAATACAATGTGGGGACTCTTGAAACACCTCACCACATACATCTAGCATCTCTTCTAACTCCAGAGGAATAGCCTAAGTTTGTAGACTTCTTCCATAAGCGTCAGATCAACTTTGCATGGTCATATGCAGACATGCCTGGGCTTGATCCGGATTTAGTCATGCATCACCTCACCGTAGTAGAAGGAGCCAAACCTGTCAAGTAGAAACTTCGCAAGATGCATCCTCAAATTGCAGTACTAGTCAAAGTAGAACTTAAGAAGCTCCTAGATGTTGGTTTTATTAGACCAATTGATTATGCAGATTGGATATCCAATATTGTGCTTGTTGGCAAACCAAATGGGGGCATCCATATTTGTACTAACTTCAGAGATCTGAACAAAGTATGTCCTAAAGATGACTTCCCCCTACCAAAAATTGACATCATAGTGGACCTAACAGTAGGACATGCGATGCTTTCACTCATGGATGGCTTTTTAGGATACAATCAGATAAAGATCGCACTAGAAGATCAACATAAGACAACCTTCACATGTCCATGGGGCACATACTACTAGAATGTAATGCCTTTCGGTCTCAAGAATGCAGGAGCGACCTATCAATGAGCAATGACCACCATTTTCCATGACATGATGCATACTATAATGGAAGATTATGTTGATGACTTACTAGCAAAATCACTAACAAGAGAAGGTCATCTAGACATATTAGAGAAAATCTTTGACAGACTGGAACAATATCATGTTCGACTCAACCCAAAGAAATGTGTCTTTGGAGTAACCTCAGGGAAGCTTCTAGGATACATCATCTCAAGCAAAGGTATCGAGGTCGACCCAGCAAAGGTCAAAGCCATCATTGACATGCCACCTCCAAAGAACATCAGCCAGCTAAGGACACTACAAGGGCAGCTTCAATCTATCTGAAGATTCATTGCACAACTGGCAGATAAGTGTCACCCATTTACACACCTTTTGCACAAGAACATCCGCTTTCAATGGGATACTAAATGCCAGCAAGCATTCCAGATGCTTAAGGACTATCTCATGAATACACCATTGCTGATTCCACCAGATCCAAGTAGGCCTTTACTACTCTATATATCAGCAACAAATAATACATTGGGTGTACTATTGGCACAACACAATGCAGAAGGGAAAGAGTGTGCTGTTTACTACATCTCTCACACACTAGTTGGCTATGAACTCAATTACACACCTATTGAGCGAGCTTGCTTAGCAGTAATCTTGGCAACCACTAAGCTGAGACACTATCTGTTGACACATAAAGTACATTTAATTGCAAATATCGATCCACTCAAATATTTACTCAGCAAAGCAACATTGATAGGTCGCTTGGCCAAATGGGTGATGATTCTAAGTGAATTTAATATCGAGTATGTGGACCGTACAGCTATCAAAGGTCAAGTTATTGTAGATCAATTAGCTGATGCACCACTCATAGGCGATCATCCCCTCATTTCCAATTTTCTAGATGAAGAGATATTCATGATCACGACATCACAACCATGGAAACTATACTTTGATGGTTCATATGCTGGGCATGGCTCGTGGGAAGGCATTCTGTTTATCACACCTCAAGGTGACAACATCCCGAAATCTTACAGACTCACATTTCCATGCACCAACAACATAGCAGAGTATGAGGCCTTGATCACAGGACTCAGGCTAGCGATACAATGGAAGTTACAAGAACTACAAGTATATGGCGACTCCCAATTGGTCATTCGACAAGCAACTAATGAATTTTAGACTAAAGATGACAAACTCATGCCATACAAATAAATGGTGGACAAATTAAAGGCATCATTTACTACTATCACCTTTGAGCAGATACCAAGAGATTAGAATCGAGCTGCTGATTCTATGGCTACTATTGCATCTCTCCTAGATCTTCCATAGAATTCAACATGCTACGAGTTCTTGGTAGAAAAACTTTGGATCCTTGCTTATGATTTCCCCAAATCTGAGATGATATGTCACCTTATCGATTCTGAATCCCCATGGTACAGTGAGTTCTATGCCTACCTCCATGATCACACACTTCCTCCTAACCAATCGAATCATCGACATAAAACCTTCATTCGCCAAACCGCTCAATATACCATTATTGCTGAAACCCTATACCAACGCAGTCTTGATGGTACTCTCCTTTGATATTTGGAACATAATGAGATAAAAAAGGCCTTGGAAGAGGTACATGAAGGAATTTGTGGAACTCATGCAGGTGGTCCGTCACTCGCTAAGAAACTCCTGCGCACTAGATACTATTGGCCATCTATGGAAAAAGACTCCTACTACTTTGTCAGAAAGTGCAAGAAATGCCACATTCATGGAGACCTGATACATGCACTAGCACAAGAATTGCAACCAATCACAACACCATAGCCTTTTTGTCAATGGGGCCTTGACCTTGTGGGTAAAATCCATCCATCTTCATCCAATGGCCACAAATTCATTATTACCGCCACCGAATACTTCACAAAGTGGATCAAAGCTATTCCACTTACCCAAGTCACCATCAAGTAGATCACCTCATTCATCCTTAATTACATCATCTACCAGTATGGTGTACCCATGTCCATCATCATAGATAACAGTCTTCCTTTCAATAATCAGGATGTTCATGAGCTCTGTGAGAAGTTTCACATCCAACACTGCTTTTCCATGCCCTATTACCCACAAGGCAATGGTCAGGCCAAAGCATCAAATAAAAACATATTAAGAATCCTTAAGAAGACAGTAAATGATGGTGGTCGTGATTGGCACATTCAATTAAATCCAGCACTATGGGCATATCAAACTAGCATTCGAACCCCTACAGGAGCAACTCCCTATTCACTAGTCTATGGCGCAGAAGCTATCTTACCTATTGAGGTCGAGATACCATCACTACGGGTTTCCTTGCACAATCTCATCAATGATGAGGCATAAAGAGTATCACATCTTCAGGACTTAGAGCTACTTGATGAGAAGCGACAAGCGGCATACAATCACCTCAAGGCCTATCAGCAGTGCATGAACAGAAGCTATAATCATCGGGTTAGACCTCATACATTCAAGGTGGGTGATCTTGTTCTTTGAGAGAATCCTCATAACCAACCAAACCGTGAACATCAAGGAAAGTTTGAATCAAATTGGCTGGGTCCATATGTTATCACTGCTATATTTGGGTCTGGGGCATATCAGTTGGCTACGTTAGAAGGAGAACCGCTAGCAGATCTGATCAACAACATGCACCTCAAATGATTTTATACATAAGCTGCATAAAACATCAGGCTCCCATATATATCAGCAAAAACACCAAAAACATTCAGATAAATGACCTAAAGAAAATACAAAAAACATCCAAATAGTAAAGAAAAATCATGCATCCAAATGGTGAACAACCACTCTGGTGGCACTTTGGGTAAGTACAATGGTGAAAACCTGGCAAACATGCGCCACTCGTAAAGGCTATGGCTCCATTATCTTTCAGGCTTGTTGGGATCACATTCATTTCATCCACTCATCCATCCGTCCAAACCATGGCTAGTTATTGATCTGCAATTAAGGATAGTACTTCATGCATCTTGCATCCCGCTTTTTCAGAGTCATGCCCAAAAAAATGGGGACATTACCCTTAACCTATTTGATGGAAGTGGATTTTGCATTACTTGTGATTCATTGATTCTTCGTTCAAAACTATCTCACAAAATCCAAAAACATTGAAAAACTATCTCACAAAATACCAAAAACATTCAAAACAATCATCAAAATACCAAAAACATTGAAAAACTATCTCACGAAATCCAAAAACATTGAAAAACTATCTCACAAAATACAAAAAACATTCAAAACAATCGTCAAAATACAAAAAACATTGAAAAACTATCTCAGAAAATCAAAAAACATCAGAAATAACGAAAATCACACAAAAACATGGCAACACATTGTACATACTCATTCGAGCAGATACCAAACAAGCATTGAAAAATACTCGCACAATGATCACTTCTCAAATTGACCAAACAATCAACATCAACACTCAAACTATCTTTAACAAGGATGCATCCTTCCTTACCAAAACAAAGACAAGATGACATTTTTCTTTGACAAGAAAATTTTGTTTAAAGCTATCAAATACTTTGTTGATTTGTGGGTTATTTATTCATATCAAGTTCCTACAACATTGTTTGTGTATCTTTGACACATTATTCTGATGAAGTACTGGGGTATGTACTAATGGTGTCTACGTGGGAAGTTCACTAAGCTACATGATCATAGGCAAAATATAGTCGTCGATCACTATGGCTTGCTGACTATAGCGTATACCTCGACCATATGAGCATGAACCATTACCAAGGATCCATATTCTTTATTCTTTATACATGTTGTTTGTTTACAGGTACAATGCTCTTTCTTTGGTTCCTCCTACCTCATCCAAATTGGATAAAGGTTTTTATCTCTTATTACGGTATGAACTTGTCTCAGGATATGATCAGCCCAAGATCAAGGAGGACGATCCAAGTCATGCATGAAAGGAGATGATCCTTGTCTGTTACACAATCAATACTCAGGTCAACTTGACCCATTATATCAAGTTGTTTGTATTAACTTGCTATATCAAAATCCATGTAAGGAATACTCAGGTCATCTTGAATCATTATGTCAAGTTGCTTGTATTTTCTTACAACATTTTAAAGCTCAATGATGAAAAATAAAGCACTATGGATTGCCATTTCATCTCATTTGTTTATATTGCATTCCATTACATACCGTCCATCCATTTACTCATGTATTTACATGATTTTGCATGCAAGTGTGAACAAAGTTAAATATGAGCAGTTATGCGAAAATTGAGCTGGTTTTGGATACAAGCGCAACAAAGTACTCTGATACATCATCAAGTGCATCATGCAAAGTCTAAAACAACCTTTCATTCATCTATCATCATCCCATCATCATTTCATTACATTTTAGTTGCATTTGTATTACTCTTTAGCCATTCATTAGCGTGCATTTAAATATCATTTAGTTGCACTTACCCCATATAGTTCATTCTCATTTTACTTGCATTAGTATCATTGTATCCTTTCATTATTACCCTCATAACATTTAGATTCACTTACATAGATAATTGTCCTTATTTGCATTTCCTACCATGATTACTCATTACTATACATTCATTTAACATCTGTTAGTGATCATCATTTATCATCATTTTCACACTTATGTATCATGCATTTGTTTAGGTTTCCATAGTTGCATACATTCATTTGTCTATCCATTAGTTAAAGTGCATTCAATCATCCATTTTAGTATATTCTTATACTCATTTTGTCTCACTTAGGATTCATTAGATTCCATTCATTATCCCTCTTAATTGCATTAAGGTGCAGTTATCCATTAAACATGAGTTGCATTATAATCACATTATCATTTTACTTCCTCATATTTTGACATTTAGAAATCATCATTTAAACATTTGTACTGTACATTTTTTTTATCCACATATCCATTCATTTTTAAACCATCTAGATGCATATTCATAAATAAATCATTCATTCAAAATCATTACATTAACATCATTGCATATCATTATCTCATCATTATATTATAAAGAACAAACTACTATATATACCATAAAAAATCATCATTTTTATTATGCATACATAAACATCATGGCATTGCATACATCCGACATTCTATCCCAAAAACATTAGAATGCACACATATATCAACCTACATCCACATGTTAGCATCCAACATCATACAACAATGCATATAGACACCATGTAAGAATAAATCATCGTAACACATACATATAACAAAGAACAAGTATCCATCTAAGCATAAACTCCATACATATCAAAATGCATATCATCAAAATATGGGATCTCCTCATATATGCCATCTCATGTATCAGAGTACAATGAAGTCTACAAAATCAGCTACTAAGAGCCATCCAAGACATAGTCCAAAATGACAATATAAATACATGCATGCAAAATGCTCTCTCAAATGCCACTCTGACCAGATGTTGCACCACCATCACCACTTGCTCCCCCACTAGTCCCTGCACCATCCGATCTATCTCTCCGTGGAGGCCCCATCAAACCCCCACTAGCTCCTGCACCACATGACCTATCTCTCCGTAGAAGACCCATCACACCCCCACTGCTCTGCATCCTCTGAGACCGCTTTGATCTGGCCTGCCGCATCTATGAATAACTCAGTGCCCGTCGACTAGATGGCACCTCCTGCTCATATAGACCCCGCCAGTAATCCATCTCTACACCTGCTCTCTGTATCTCCCTCGCCAAAGCCTCCACAGATGGCCTCTGTCCCGGTACTCCCTCCAAGGCTTGCACTCTCTCCTGCAACTGGATCACCCTGTCCATGGCCTGATCTCTCTTCTGCAGCACCACTATCATCTCTGACTCTCGTGCCAACAACTGCACATCTCTAGCTACAACCTCCACCTCCAGATTCTCCACCTGTGTCTCGACTACTATAAATCGAGTCTGCAAATGTAATATCATATGATCTCAGAGATCTCCACCCCCTGTAGCTCCCTCCCCTGTATCCATAGGTGCCTCACCTGTAGCTCCCTCTTTAGTGGCTCCCTCCCCTCTATCCATCGGTACCTCCCTCTCTCCCATACCTCTTCCACCCAATCTAACCCCTCCCTGCATCCAAGGTCCCTATAATATCCGTAATGGCAAACTGCCTCTCCCTCTCTGCTGAACCCGACCACCACCGCCACCTCCACCTCCGAATCCACCATCACCACCATCCCCTCCTCCTCCTCCATCACCACCTCCTCCATCACCACCATCTCCTCTCCCTCGTCCATCTACTATAGGTCCTTGACCTCCTCTCCTCCTCCATCTTTGTCCCCTCTCCTCATCAAAATCGGGAATCAGCTCTGTCGGACCTGATATCCAAGGAATCAGATGAGCCACCATATACTGCGTATACTCCTCCGACACCCCTGCATCTACCATCCTTGGCCATATATCTCATGGTCTCGCCTGTAGAATCCGAAACTCTGCTAAAGCCTGATCATAAGGTAGTACTGACCCCCATGCGTACCTCTCTCGGACCACCCTGGCATACTCCCCCGATCCCCTAGGCAATCCCTGCCGCCATCCAAACTATCTCAAAACTCTGCCAAGCAACTGTCTCTCCACATGGTAGGCTGTCCTCCCAATGAGGAATAGGGTGATGAATACATATGACAACACCTTCACATCATCCTCCCAGGGCTCACACTCAATATAGGGTCTCCAGATCACTGCATCCAGATCATCCAGTGCCCGCCGCCACCACTCTAACTTCCCCAGGTGGGGTTGACTCATCATACTACTATACATATACATATATGTCTGGTCGACTGCCCAAAATCTCAGACTAATTAGTCAGGTAATTGGTAGGTGCTCCCATGCCCAAATATGTAGCAGCGTGACTCCCACTGTCAACGAGCCCCTCCCTCAGTATACTACCTCATGAAGCTCCTGATATAAGTGCACCAGCATGCATGGTCCCCATGCAAACTGAGTCCCCTCTGTAGTCATCTGCTTAATCACCTAACCCCAGCCAATAGCAAGTCCATGTGATCGATGATCTAGGCACAGTAGTCCTCCCACAATCCCTGACAAAACTACTGGTAATGGCTCATACAATGCAGTGATATCCTCCCAAGCTATCGAACCATCATCAATATAAAAATCCTCCTCAAAAAATCTTTGCACCACTAGGGTCCCCCATGCTCTGTCATACGTCACTAGCTCACCTCGAATGAGAATATGCAGGATGCGCCATACATCCTCCAGTGTCACAGTCATCTCCCCCTGCACCAAGTGAAATGTGCTTGTCTCACTATGCCACCACTCTGCCAATACTGTAATCAAACCATGATTCATCCGAATAATGAGCATATATATCACATCATACAGGCTAGTCGCTGCAATGCAATCCACCTCGGCCTCTATGAATCGATTGTGTAGCCCTTGTGTGGTGGGATGTCTCTCGCGCAACTGTAAGATGTGCATATCCTCCTACATAAGTGCATCAACCATCATCATCAGTTGTTTTGTTTCAAACTTTCTTAAGTTTAAACCTAGACTATCAATAGATACTTTGATCAAGTATCTTCAGGTCTCAATAGGTAAGAAATCATGACACACCTAGACTTCAACAGGCATTTATCCTAATGACCTAAGTCTCATTAGGGCTACTATGGTTCAAAACAACTCTCACTTCACATCTCCATCCATCCATCATTGGCATCTAAAGATTATTTGTTCAAACACTGGGGTATCCATTTTCCTGCACAAAAGCGCTATCTTGCAAACAAAAGCGCTATCTCCTAACAATAGTGCTAATACCCTAACAAAAGCGCTTAATCAACTATTCACAAGTGCTCAAACCACAAAAGCGCTACATTAGCTATGCAATAGCACTGCTTCATAGCAATAGCGCTCAATTAACTCCTTAATAGTGCTAAACCAACAATAGCGTTCAAACAGCTATGCAATAGCACTACTATTTGCAAAAGCATTCAAACGACTGCACAATAGCGCCATTGCAGTACAAAAGCGCTAATTAAATTGGCAAAAGCATCAAAACACAGTTTCAGCGCTATTGTCTCGACTCAATTTGGACCTAGCTAAAAATACATAAAAAATGCATAAAATTCAAAAACTCAAATTCACATACTGTTGGTCTGTAGTCATCTGGCCGCTAGAATTGTCGAACTCGCTCTAATCGATGCTCTACTATGGGTACCGGCATCCTGACTGCTCTTTGCTCTTCCAGAAATGCACTATCAGAGCTATAATTTCACTATGGTCGCGGATACAAATGAGTCTATTTTCACCCCTTTCTCCCCATATAAACCCTTCGTCGTACCCCTAATTTTTCCTTGCTCACCGTCGTGGTCTCCGTGAACTTCCCGAGCCTCCCATTTCTCCATTTTATCTTTGATTTCTTTTTTTTTTTCACCAGCATTGCTACATTCTTCTCTTCTATCACCCTGCCAATTTTCATTCTTTTTCGAGAGATCACTCGATTTTTCAAAATTCTTTAGCCTATCTCTCGAGGGGGCATACTACCCATTAAATTAACATTTTATGGGGCATTTCTTCACACCTATTTTTCTTTCTTTGAAACGACGTGATAAACCGCACTGTCTCAAAGAGGGGCAAATGTAGTCACATAAATCTGTCCATTTTAATTAAACGAATATTTCATATTTATTTGATTAAAAATCCATTAGCCATCAGTTAATTAAATTAATATTTAATTAATTCATCCTCAAACATTCTCCTATTAATTAAATAAATAATTCAATTTATTTTAATTAATTCATTAAACCAAAATTCATAATCAATTAAATGAATAAATTCTATTTATTCAATTTAATCCTCTTTCCTCTTTTAAATAAATTAAATAAAACATTTATTTAAATCACTTATTCTCCCCCAATTGCCCTTCCTAAATTCTTCTAGAACCTATCTAATCCTAATCAATTAACCTAATCCATCCCCTAATTATTGTCACATTCCTAAGCAACTTGGAGTCACTTCTCAAAGACTTCAAAGTCTTTGAAAAACATTTAATGTTTTGTGTGTTCAACAATCTAACCTCTAAAGTCTTCCAAAACCACTAATGGTTCTTACATGACCATTAATGGCTCTTACATAACCATTTATGGTTAATTCAACTTGCACTCATATGTCTCCTCAAGCATTTATTGCTTTGACCATGGTTATCCCTTTTGCCTTTGCACAAGAGTTTATCCATTTGATACAAACTTTATTCTTTGAATAAAGAATTTATTCACTCAACCTAACCTTGACCTTAACTCCTAAGTTAACTCTCAGGTCATGTCAAGCATTTAATTCTTATTCCCTCTCCTCTTAACCTATCTCATATTGACACTTGTCATCCTGGGATTGGGTTGAAAGTCTTCACATGGATTGAATATCATTCAATCCTGACCCTTGTTGAGATTACTCAATCTCAACCATCCATTGCTCCATTTTTTCTATAAATAGAGCTCTCATTCCTCATTTTTAAATCTTCAAGCATTTAGCATTCATAGCCATGATCCTGAAAAACTTGTATGCATCTAAGTTATAGAGAATTTTAGAGAGCAATTAGCATAAATCACTAATATCTTGTTATTTTGGCCTAAAATAAACCATTTTAGTATCATAGCATCTGATATTAGCTTTTATTCACATTTGCATAGCATTTGGAGTAATCATCTACAATCTTGAACCTCCATAAGCATCCATAGTGCAAAAAGCTGCTGAGAGCTACACTAGTTTGGAACTTGGAGAGGAGAGGAACAAAGGAGAAGGAGCTAAGAGCATGTTAGGAGGCATTTGGAGATGTCTCATTATATTTAATTTCCTAGTTAAATATTTCTTCATGTTTTTGGTGTCTCTTTTGATATGCCTGCTTAGACTAGTTTTTGGTTGATTAACACTAATAATTTCTTGGTTTTGTGTGTTATTCCACCACAGGTTCTAGTCTAACCTTCCCCCATTTCGCAAAGCATCAACACCAATATGAAATAATACAATTAATTAAAACTAACTTTTCTAACTAGCAGGTGACACGCAAAATGAGAAATAACCACTCAACGACTCACAAAATGAAAATGCCAAAGGGTCAAGACTCGCATAACGATCACATGGGAAATGGCGACCAACTGACAACACTCACATGAGTGTAATTGCTGGCCAATTTAGGGTCTAACAATTATCTCCTCCGCTCCCATGAGACAAATAAGGTATGCTCAGACCTGTGAAACCAGGTGGAGTCGATACCCCATACCTCCCTGGTACTTGTACCTGCAATGTCCTGCATCAAAGATCCACAGTTGCATATAGACAAAAATATATAACAGACATGACATGCACACTGATGAAGGAGAATCGTGACGTTCCCTATCTCACCAAAGTGAGTGAAGCAAAATCATCCCCTCACACCCCATACACTTACAAACACGAAACATAAATATAACACATTGCATAAAGTATAAATATAATCCAATAAAAATCACATTAAACATCCATAAGGAAATACTGCATGAAACATATACTACAAATCAATCAAAGCATATCACCATACTGCATAATGTCTAAGCAAAATACCACAATAATGTATCCACTGAAAAAGTCAATAGAAGTCAACATGAGTCTAAAAGTCTAATTGAGAAAGGGCTACTACATTCTCCCCTCCAAAACTAGGCTTACTCCTGGAAGCCTAAACCAGATAAGAATAAAGCTCTCTCATCCTCGCTACATCCTCCCATGTCGTCAAGGTCTCATCATTTGGGTCCCATAGGACCCTTACTTGGTCGATGGTACGACCCCTGAGGATCAAATCCTGATGCTGAAGAATGCACACGGGCTCCATGGAACATTGCCCATCTTTGACCTGCAAAGCTTTGCAATCAAGAACATGGGTCACATCAGGGTGATAAGGTCCAAGAACAGAAACATGAAAAACATCATGGATGCGGGATAGGCTCAGTGGCAAGGCAAGATGGTAGGCAACAGGTCCTATCCTCTCAAGGATCTCAAAAGGGCCAACAAAATGAGGTGCCAACTTAGAACCCTTTCCAAAACGGACCAGACTCTTTCGCGGATGCACTCTCAAGAATAGACTGTCGCCAACTGAAAACTAACGATCCACTCTATGAGCATCAACATACTTCTTCTGCCTATCCTGAGCAACTACCAAACACCCATGAATCTAATGAATCTGTTGCTCCATCTCTCCAAGCATATCCAGTCCTAAATGCACCATGTTCTTTAACCGATCCCAACTCAAAGGAGTATGGAAATGACAACCATACAATACCTAGAAGGGAGACATGCCTATGGAGCTATACTATCCATTGTTATAAGAAAACTCCACAAGGCATATATATATTCCTCCTTTCGCGACTGTTGGTCCATAACATACATGCGAAGCATGTCCTCCAAGACCTGATTCACACACTCGGTCTGACCATCGGTTTCTGGGTGATAATTAAGCTGAACTGAAGTTCAACTGGTTCCTCAAAGCATGCTGAAGTGAGGTCCACAATATTGAAGTACAGACAGGATCTCTATCTGAAATGATCTACCTATGAATCCCATGCAACCTCACCACATCTTCCAAGTAAACTCGTGCCACCATTGCTGTTGTATAAGAAGATTGAATAGGAAAAAAATGAGCAACTTTGGTCAATCTATAAATAATAACCATGATGGCATCATGACGACGCGAAGAAACAGGCAACACCACTTTGAAATCCATGGAAATGATATCCCATTTCCAATTTGGTACCAAATTAGGCTGTAAAATCCTTGAAGGGTGTTGATGCTCCGCCTTCACCCGCTAACATTCTAAACACTTCCACGCAAAATCAGCAATGTCATGTTTCATACCAGCCCAATGATATATCTGTCTAAGATCTATGAGCATCTTCTTGACACCAGGCTGTGTCGAATAAGGTGCACGATGGGCCTCAATCATGATCAAAATATGAAGACCCTCCAAAGGAGGTACATAGATCTATCCAAGATGTCAAAGAAGATCATCTGCTTCAAGATTATATCTAGAATATCTACCCTCTAATGGTCTTCTAGACTCCGTCACAACTCTAACATCTTGATACCAGGTGGCCTGAGGAAGAATCCCAATAAATCTCTCTCTCAAGTCCAACCCAAGGGATATTGCTGCAACTTCATTCCGCCTATGACTCAAAGCATCTGCCACTACATTCTCTTTCCCTTGAATATATCAAACCTCAAAAACATTGGATCTTAGAAGGATCCACATATACACCTTCTCCCGAAACTACATGACCAAGATAGTTCACCTCTGACTGGAAGAAATCACACTTCGTCAAGTTGGCATAAAGCTGATTCTCCCTCAAGCAACGCAATTCCTATCGCAAATGGCTCTCAAGCTCTTCAATAGATTTAGAATAAATCAAAATGTCATCCAAGAACATAAGGACAAAACAATCAAAGTAGGTGTGAAAAACCCCATTCATGAGGCTCATGAAAACTGAGGGTGCGTTTGTCAACCCAAATGGTACCATTGTGAACTCATACGATCCCCACTTTCCTGCCATGATCATCTAAACACTCCACTGTGTTTTGACAATAGTCCACATGAGCACTGTGAGATGCCAACCAATCCATTCCTAACACAACTCCATAAGACCCAAAAGGAATGACTCTAAGGTCAACAAAAGTAACAAAGGGTCCTAGGTCCAACTCACAACTGGGAATGAGGGTATCTACGGACACATGCAAACTGGTAGCCAACTCTAGTTGCCACCTATCTGCCTTCTTAGTAGACGTGGGCCCACACCGCTCCACAATGGAGGAACAAATGAAAGAATCAAAAGCACTGGAGTTAAAAAGTACAAAGATAGGAATACCACCCAACACACCTGCAGTCTTGATCACTGTACCCTGGTACTCAACCTAGCAGTTATCAACCACCGCGAAAAATCTATGGGATCTACTTGCATCCCCCACTGTCACCTCTGACGTTGTTGGGCTCTGACTACCTGTTAGATGAGAACGCTGAGGGCACTAAGTGACTATGTGGCCAAACTGTCCATAGGAGAAGCAAGCTCCCCTACTAGGTCCTCTACCTCCAGATGACCCACTGGACTGCTGGAAAATTCTCCTACTAGGGGCCTGAGATGCACCCTGAGAGGACTACCTTGGAAACTCCACCTACTCCTCTGCCAGTTCTTATTCTTCTTAGGTTGAGAGTTGCCACCTTGCTAGCCCTAAAACTTCTTCGGCCTCAGCTGAAAACTCTGCTGCTGCTCCCCACCCTTAGTGGGTGCCTGAGAACTCCTAAAAGGTGGAGCAGTCTGGGACTGATTCCCTCTAACTCTGGACCCACCGTAAGGCACACTCCCAATCTGCACTCCAGACTAACCACCATGAGCATGGTCAAGATTCTGCTCTACCATCCTAGCTTTCGCCATGACTATCTCTACTGAAATAGGCTCAAACACTCTCACTCCTCCACTGATGTGATCGTTTAGACCCCTCAAGAAGTGTTGAACTAGCATCGCCTCATCATTCCCAATACCAACATACTATTTGAGCTCATAAAACCTATTCTCAAACTGATCCGTAGACATGTCGAACTGGCATAATACATAAAACTCATTTGCTCGAGAATGTCTCCACTGAGGTGAGAGAAAGCATGCCCTAAATCTCTCCAAGAAAATTTCCCAAGACACGGTGTAATGTTCAAATCAATCCTCTCCTCCTCCAACCACCACTAGATAGAAGTAAACCTCTCAAGATGCATGATGGCGCATCTCGCCTTGGTGTTTCTACAATATAGATGCATGGTGAAACACTGATCTAAACTAATCAACCAAGTCTCTGCCTCAAATAGGTACCCAAACTGTCAAAGGAAGGAGGATGGGATCTCATCAAATCTCTCATGTGCCCCAAAGTGGCTAAGTCCTAGTCCACTTAAACCTCTCTCCTTCTGGGAGACCTCTCTCTCTCCCTCTCCTCCAGATTTTGCTGATACGATTCTTCCACCTGAGCATGTATAGGCTATTTGGCCTCAGGTCTAGGGCCTAGTCTAGCTAACACCTCCTAAAACATTTACCTCAACTCTTCCCTTTCGGGAACCTGCTTTGCTGCATGTGCTCATTTTGATGAACAGACTGATCCTTCTCCTCACTCACATGAGTGGGCTATGGTAAATTACTATAACGACCTGAACCTCGACCACGTCCCCCACCTCTACCTCTATTGCAGGCACCAACACAACCACCACCTTTGACTTTCCTAGCCATGATCCTATCACTACACAAGAGAGAAAGGTTTAGATCTATAACAAGGAAACTAACAAGTGAAACACAAACACTAAGGCCTAACCAAAACCTCAAGTTGAATGGGCTCAATTTAAAACCAGAGTACCCAATGTTGAAACATGGGATCTGATACCAAATGAAATGCCCTGCTAGGAACCCCAAAGGAATAACCACACAACTAAGGGAGAAATAAATTTTTTTTTATTAAGTTTAATTCACATAAAGTGCTTTACTTACTACATTGCACATTTATTACACAAGCGAAAGTCTAAACAAGAATTCCTAAAGGGTTACCAACAAAGAATTATTCGAAAGGTTAAGTTCCACAATAAAGGTTAATCCAATTATTTATCAATTACTTATTGAACACAATAAACCATATTCACATAACAAATTACATCATTTAAAGATTGAAAGTATTACAATATATTTCTCTTCAAGAAAGCATTTGCACAAAGAATAAGGATAACTGATAAAATAAAATCCAATAACTTAAGATTACATTATTCATCAAATACATGGTTTCCAATAATACATATAAAATTACATCTTTACCAAATACCAAGGTTACATAATCCACTAATACAAATGACCACATAGGTCTCAAATACATAAATCTCCAACATGAGAAGATACGAGAATCACGAACCACAAAAAATATCTACGAAGCCAATCCTCACATTAAGGCATGTACATAAACATCCGATGGGAAGTGGCACTACCACCCAACCATGTGATCCCAAAATAGAATCACCCCACTGAGCTAGGAGATAGCAGAAGATGCTCAAGCAAGCACAAGCAAAACATGGTCGATAATACAAGTGTGACTCCACAATAATCCAAGTGAATTCAACATCACAAAACACTAGTGACCCTAAAGAGAGAGTGTCATTGCATAGCTTATGATGGTTACCCTAGGTAGGCATCCATAGGTCCCAACCCCCAACCTAGGTTATCCTGTTAACCTTTTCCAAAGCCCCGGTTCCATCCAAGTCTCATGCGGACCCTACCAACCCTTCGTGAAGACGAGGTGGTCAATTTTCCATTCTAGGCCTTCCCACTACATCTTGAGTCTATACGAGAACTCAACCATGTGCGAGGTACACTATCTTATTTAATGTTAAGAACTACCCACCCCCTAATCAATTATTAGGTTATCACTTATTATCTCACTTTTGAGGGGTTATCCAGCCAACCACTTCGAGCGTGGCTCCCGCTCGAAAGCCACTCTCCCATAGGATACTATACAAACATGGTCTCTCTAAAGAACCCTATGGCGATACTGATAGCCATAAAACCACTACAAAATACAGGTGACAAAAATATAGTCTTACTAACCCTTGATTAGCCATAAGGAACAAACACAATATGGTTTAAAATGACAAGGTCATAAGGACAACACTTGAACAAGAGGTACAATGAACACTACAAGAGGACGACTAAACATTTACAAAAATTGCAATGAAATAAGCCCCCTACTAAGAAATTTTAATTCAGTAAGATCATACTCAAACAATCCTTTGAAATTAATAACATCATATATACTTGCAATTCAACATTTTAAAATTTAATAAAACACAACCACACTGATTAAAAGAAATTCAAGTTGTCATTAATCTAATAAGGCTAGAAAATAAACCAATCACAAATAACCAATTTACCCTCTTTCAATTTTGAACAAGCAAAAATCATAATAACTTAATGTATAATACATACCATATTAAATAATACATTTTCTACAAAAGCATCATTTAATTCAATTTCCCAAATAATGTGATTTCTAATAATATTAAAAAATCACATTAAATATATATATAATAATATAAATATATGTATATAATTATATATTCGACGAATATATAGCTATATACACATATCATATTATGTATATATGTCTTATCTAAAAAATAGATCAAATAACAAATAACACGAATTGACAAACAATAATTATAAAAGAAAATTTACATTTAAAATAATACATACATACATACATACATATATATATATATATATATATATATATATATATATATATATATATATATATATATATATATATATATATATTTATAATATATTAAAATCTGAATATCAAAATTTTAGGCAGAATGTTTTATTTATTGACAAATGTTGTCGCAACACAGCGGACCAAATACTAGCAGATAGGTTTGATTAAAACGCGGACTGCATTTTACTTGCATAAGAGGTAGACCGCTACCAATGGTAGTGGTTGCTACCATGTGGTAGTAGTGGCTACCAATGGTAGCGCTGTGGGATGCAAAATTCATTCTATTCTTTATCAAAGCAAAGTAAAGTAAGCAATTAGAAACAAGGGAAATCACGAGTCCCTTTCCTAATCAGAATTTAACAAACAATACAATGAAATAATGCAAGATCAAATAAAATAGGAATTATAAATCAATTCAAATAAAACTCCCTATTTCAAGATTTGCATATTGCTTCCATTGCTCTTCTCCTCTTCGTGGTATGATGGCTCTCAGATATTGCGCTGGTAACCTGCAAGTGACACAAAGATTCAAAGTTCATGATCCAAAGGAATTGTGAGGATTGAGTGCTCAATTTATAGAAAATTGGATGAGATTGATTGAAAGGTGGAACAAAATGATCAAGAGGTGTGAACTTAGGTGAGTTCAAATGCAAGTTGATAGTTGAACTGCTGATTGTAGGAGTGAAGCTCAATAGATTGAATAGATTAATTGAGTTAACTAATTGAGAAAAAGCTGACTGAAGGAAGAAAAAAAATGATTGGTGGAAATAAAGAAGATGGGACAAAGAGCTTAATTTAGAAAAAGCTAACTGAAAGATGAAAATAGAAGTTGAAGAGATAAATGATTTAATTAATTAATTTAGCATGTGCTTGCATTTAGATTTAGATTTTGAATTTAATCTTTGCATGAGATTTTAATTCAAACAATTGAATTTATTAATTCAATTTAGTATTTGAATATATTTAGAACTTGACTTTGATTTTCAATTTGGTTTTTGAAATCATGTACATGTATTTGAATTTGGAAGAAATTAGAAGAAATAAGAAATTAGAATTTGGGGAACTAGAGGAATCAATTAGTTAATTAAATAATTTAAAGAAACTATTTAATTATTTAGAAATTGAATTTAAGTAAATAATTAAGATTATTTAATTTAAAGGAATAATCACAATTAATTATATAATAAATATTTAATTAATATTTAGAAGAGAGTTGAATGATTAGATGATTAGAGATAGAAATTGAATAATTAGTAATTTATTTAAATAATAAATATTTAATTAATATTTAGAAAATTAAAATGATTAAATGATGATAGAATAAGAAATAGAATAATTAGTAAGATTATGAAGAAATATGAAATTAGAAGAAATTAGAAGAATACGATTAATTAACTTAATTAAATAATAAAGATTATTTAATCAATTAGAGGAATAATTAGTACATGATCAATGAGACATTTTTAGGTGTCTACATTTGCCCCTCTTTGAGACGATGTCGGAATGACATTGTTTCAAAGAAAATGAAAAATTCTACCCCAGTATGCCTTGGTATTGCTATATAGTGTAAATATGCCCCCTTGGAAAAGGTGGTCGAAAAATTCAAAAATTGAGACCATGTTTTCGATACCAGTGTAAAGAGCAAGCGTGTGAAATTTCGTGTCATTTCGAGATCGTTTGAGTAGGCTACAAGTTGTTTGAAGCTGGCAGGGACCACGAGCGTCAGAGTGTCATAAAACCCTAACTTTTTTAAAAAAATTTTGAGCTATAAATAGAGATTTCTAGGATTTCATTTGCTCATTTGTGATTTGACAGTTCTTTGTTATCTTTGCAATTTCTGTGTCTGTTTCTAAGTATTTGATCATCATGGCTGGTTATAGAGCTTGTTTGCACTTGTCTGACCGAGTATGTTCATATCATAGACCTGCTGGGACTGGTGGCATGGTACTTTTCCAAAATTTTCCTATTTGTTGCCTGTTTTATGCCTGTTTTTTCAAAAAAATTCCTTGATCATTTTTTGCTCTTCATTACGCAATCGCTTGTCGATTTTTATGCAATAGTATTAAATATACCGCATTAGCTGTAAATGCTACACATGCACTATAAGTGTCACGCAATAGTGTTAACATGCCACATTCATTTATAGCTTCATGCATAAGTGTTTTTTGTTGAGCATGCGCTCATTGTGTCACGCATTAGCTTTAATCGTCACGCAAGAGTGATTTCTGTACCGCATAAGTCATAACTATCATGCATTCGTTGTATATGTAACTTTTTGTCATGCGTTTGAAAATTTATAAGTATTTTTTTGGATCTGATATCTGATATTGTGATCATTTTCTCGTTGCAGGAGAACATTGGAGTGTTATACTATCGCCAGAGCAGACCTAGTGGTCTTGATCTTCGAGCTGACTTACCGGATGATGAGATCGAGCATATCCATCAGCTTGGTCTATACCATGTTTTGCATTTGCCAGAGATTATGGCCAATAGGGCCATGATTACAACTTTGATAGAGTGGTGGCACTCTGAGACTTGTTTATTTCATCTTCCGACTGGTGAGGCATCTATTACCTTAGAGGATGTATGGTGTATATTATGTATTCCCATTCATGGTGAGAGAGTTGTATATGACCATAATGATGGCATTGCCAGACTATGTGCACTTTTTGAGTGTGAGATTCAGGATTTGTAGATCAGTGGCTGTTATGAGATCCCTTAGGCCCGATTAGATTACGATGACCTAACCATTGTATTATGCGGTATTATCGGTGGTTTACTGATACCTGACAGATAAGGTCATGGGTTTCCCATTGGATGGGGTAGAGTGCTTCATGATATGATTGTGCATCGTCGATTGTATGCTTGGGGTCCTTGTCTACTTGCCATGTTGTATTATCAGATGCATGGTATTGTGTATCTGGGATACCATTCTATCAGTTGTGGTGTTACTTTGCTTCAGACATGGGCATGGGAGCACATTTCTATATCTAGGCCTGTCATTCATGTAGATTTGCAGCCAGGTGAGCCTTATGCTTTTAGGTATACAACAAGTATCAGACATAGGGGTTCGGGGAACACCTTGTACTAGAGACATCAGTTTGATATATTGCCGCATTTTATTTGGAGACATTACTTAGATTGCCTCGGTTGGCCTGATGATGTAGCACACTTGTCTTTCTGCCGACAGCAAAGATATCTCATTGGGAAGACCTTTGAGACTCAGCGGATCATAGAGATGTATCTTCCTGGGAGGGTTCTCAGACAGTTCGGTGAGGTACAGGTGACACCTATGGTTATTGCATATTTTGCTCATGTTTCGTGAGAGGTATCTGATTGGGGTGTGTGCATTCAGCCACATGTTGCTTTTGCGGATTTTAATTCTTTGCAGCCATTACTTTGGGGTTGGGGTAGAGGTGGAGTGGATCCGGGGATGACAATGGAGTATGATACGTGGTTTTCTAGGCACGGGCTAGTGCCTTTGACCAATCTTGTTGTTCCTATTACAGCACAACAGATTCACCATCCGAGACAGCGGTTGAGGATAGATGCAGGGGAGAGAGCCAAAGGAGATGGTGGAGATGGGGGAGACGAGGACATAGACATTGGTGGAGACACCGAGTCTATTAGTAGTGAGGACAATGATGATTCTTCAGAGTCATCGAGCAATGATGGTGGGGATGATGATGAGGATATGCCAGAGTTGGAGGATGTGCCTGCCGCAGAGGGTGGGATAGGACAGGTTGATGATGAGCTGGAGACTCTTAGAGCGTGGGTTCGGAGTTTGGAGGACGAGGTCGCCAGATGAGATATCGAGCGAGATCGTCTCCAGAGGGAGAGAGATGAGGTAGTGCGGAGATGTCAGATTACTATGGATGCTTTCGATCAGCTTTTTAGAGAAGGTGCAGATGCGTGCGACCAGGCAGATAGGTATTTCACTGCTGTGCAGGAGTCTATTTATTATCGGCAGGCATATGAGAGAGCCATCCCTGAGGGTCAGAGAGAGCCTAGCTTTAGTGCATACATGGGGAGGAGATCGAGTAGATCTACTTCACGACGGACCAATAGTGGTGGTGTTATGCGACCACCTCAACATCCTGGGGCAGGATCTAGTGGACAGGATCCACCTACTGATAGAGGCAGTGTTGGATGATCATGTTATCTGAGCCTTCGGGCTTATTTATTGTATTCACACACATTATCATTTTTGAGTTATATATATAGCATGCGGGTTTTTTGGAAATGATATATGTATATTATTTTTCTTTCCATGTATGCTTATGAGTTCTATGATGCATATCTATTTGAATTCTATATGATTCTAAATGCAATGGTAATACATGTATGCAGTAATGATGATTTAAATGAATGCAATAATGAATGCAAATGAACCTATAATGAATGCAAATGAATCTATAAATGAAATGCAAATGAATCTATAATGAATGCAAATGAATCTATAAATGAAATGCAAATGAACCTATAAATGAAATGCAAATGAATCTATAAATGAATGCATTTTTGTATGACAATGGTTGAATCAATTTTAACTCAGATATTCCTTGAAGAAATGTTAGTCAGATGGTAGAGAGAAAAATTGATGATAGAAAAAATGTTAGAAAGAACGTGATTTAGACGAGAGATGAGAAACCAACAAACTATCAATAAGCAAATGAGATGAAAATGATAATGAAATTGAATGAATCACGAACCTGTGTCACATATTTTATTGCGTCAATATATATTCATCACTAAGCCTTATTATTTGAGCAATGAAACTTTAGCACATTAGGGTAGGGTATAAGGAACCAAGATGCAAAGATATCTCATTGTAGAAACAAACATGTAGCAGACATGGAGTGAACCCTCCATTCTGGGAATTGCATTAGGGGTCAAGTTATGTGTGGCGATTTCACCTTGATGTGAAGGCTCTTATCACAGACACCCACTAGAGCAATTTCCCTAGAATTTCATCGGTTCACACCACAAACAACAAACAAAGAAAAAAGATAATGTCCATCATAGCTCCTCTAGTCACTTGTGGACATCCTTGAGTAGCATAGGAACAATATTTGTTGCCAAATGATAAAAAGATAAAGACTGACCCAGACAAAATTCAGCAGCTATACTGACCTTGTGCCTTTGTTCTCAGTTGTTTGATGTGATGGTTGATAATGTCTGATCTCAGAAAGTTTCGGACCCCATTTAAGATTGACCTATCTAATTTTGAGTGTATCCTCTTCTATTTAAGACAAGATAATGATCACGTTGATATAGATATGATACGATTGATAAGACAGTTTGATCAGTTGATTGCAGATGTTTGACTGGATAGTCGTATCCTTTGTTAACTTTGTGCAAAGTGTTTGCTGGATATCTGCTAGGGTATTTGTTTCTCACAAGACATTTTATTGCAAGTGTTTTGATTGATTGATTTTCGATTTTTAGTTCTTTTCCAATAGCTTTTTTGATGTTTTTTTATTATGATAGATCTGTTAGGCCCAATATGGAAAGCTAATGTACTGAGAGGGGAGGGGTGAATCAGTACTCCAAAAATTTTCTTCAATAATAACTTTACTGTTATGCATAAACCGAATAGTGCAGTAGCATAATATAAAGCTAAAACAAATAGATAACAATCATACATGATTCACTCCATAACACATATATTTTGGTTACGCAGAAACTCTTAGTTAGAGAGAAAAATTGTGGTGGGGATGGCACCCACAACTTCACTACTGCAATAATAAAGAGTCCTCGGTTAGAGCTACATGTTTAGCTATTTCTGATAGCTTACCCTATTAGGAGTAACAAGATCTGTTAGATCTACCTTGCTAAAGGATTTTACAACACTTCATCTAAATGCTGCACCTGGTTAGAGGCTTTATAATTTATAGACTTGATTAGAGTCTTTTACCCTATTAAAGGTTTCTCTTACAACTTCAAAATATTACAATAAAGTCATTACAAATATCTTCAACTTTACATCTGGAATGTTATAGCAGATTCTATGTGCTCAGAATAAGTTACCTTGCTTATAGCATACCTCGGCAACCCATATAGTAACTCGGTAAACCCTTCTGTTTACTCTGTTCTTTAACTGTTCTCTGAAAACCTTCTCGGTGACCTCTGTGTCTCTGTAACAGTCTTCTTACACTCATGCACACACACTTTTAATTCTTAACTCATGCTGTATAAATAGATCTCTTATGATGGTAATCCATTCATTGCTTCGATCTTACACATATGATTTATCGAATGAATAACCATGCAAATTATTTCATTGGTTAAATGATCTCAAAATCATACACAATCTTTAAGTGCAATTTCCAATGTGATAACGGTTAGATGTGCCTCAATCTTGTAACATGTTTTCATATGCATGTCCAGGTTCAATGAATCTGGTAACACGTTTCACTTGGTGTATATCAACTCGGTGTGTCATCTTTGCTACTCGGTAGACAGCTCGGTGTATACTACGTTTTGAGACATACTTTCTTCTATAACCGACTAGACTGTGCATACCGACTGAATATCTCAGTAGAGATAACTGACTAGAGTATATAGAATAACTTTGACATGAAACTAATGGCAACTTGATAACTTTGGGATCTTGGATCTTGGGCGCCATTGTAGATTTCAGATAAAAGCTAACAAAGGATCCTTAGGGTTTCAAGATTTTCAAACAACTGATGCTTTATACTTAGCAGATAATGGCAACTAGATAAGATCGGTAAATCAGCTTAAGAATGCATTGAGATTGATGTAAATACCTTGAATTTGCTTTGTAGGAGGTTTGATCTCCTTGGATTCACTTTGCTTTTCTCTCTCGAAAACTTGGTAAGTGCAAATGACAGCGAAAATGCTTTTAAGTACACCATATGCCTTATCGGGCTCTGTGCGGGTTAGGTCAAAAACATTAAATGCACTCGGTTCCATTTTTTAGCTTTAACCGAGTAACCAAAATTCCTTCATTCATCGACTTGATAGTTTTCCTGTACAGTGCTTCAAAAGACCTTGATAGAATTTCAAACTTACTAATACATCTTGATTATGCAGATTTGAATTAAGTACATGATAAAATAGGAACTGTTAAGATTTAACCTTGAGAGAATGTAGTCCCTTCATACCTTTATCGATTAATTTGGAATAGGTGCACCTAACTTGGTAGGTAAGGTGCTTTCTTTCTTTGACACAATTTCCTTCCTTTTCCAAATCATCTTCATTTTTTCTTTTATTTCTTCAGTGTCTTTTCTAGGTTGATCCCTGCAATCTCCAGCTAAGTGTCCAACTTTGTGACAATGAAAACATGCCATACCAGGATTTCTCCATGATCTTCGGTTGTTCATTCTAAACCTTATAAAACAGTTGGCACTTATATATCCATATCTTCCACAACATTCACACCATATCCTTGTATTGTAATCCCATGGTACTATAGAATACTGTCGATAAGGATGTGTGTGAGTTCGGTAACCTCTAGCATTTGCTCAGTGTGCAGACCACATATAGTTCTTTTGCTTAAGCCAGCACTTCTCGGTACTATGTCCATATCTATTGCAGTTTTTACAAAACCCTTTGAATTTTGCCTTCTGATAATTGTTAACAGACTTTGTCCTACATTGATTAGATGTGTGACCATATTTATTGCAATTATAACAATAACCTTTGGACTTAGTGACATTCGGTTGCTTACCTTTTCTTATTTGACACATGTTGGTAGTGTGACCTTGATTTCCACAGTAGTTGCAAATAGGCTTCTTTCTTTTGATGTTATTCTTGTTTCCAGCTTGCTTTGATGATTCTCCTCTCTCGGTAGAGTCTTTTCCTTTGTAACCGAGTCCTGCATCTTTGTTGGGTCTTCTTGTATTCAGTTGCTCATCCAACATCTTTGATGCTTCATAACTCTTCTTGATTATTTCTTTGGATTTCTTCTCTGATTCAAGTTCATCAGTCAACCTTGATACTTCAAATTTCAATGCTCGATTCTCATCATTTTTCAGAATTGCTTCATAATGTGCATAACCTAGTTGATCTGATAGATTTGGTTGAATTCCAGTCAACCTTGTGATTTCATCATTCTTATCAGATACTAAGACTTCAAGTTGTTGTTTCTCTCTTTCTAGATCTCTTACTTTATCCTTTGTTGTCCTCAATGCATCAATATTTTCAGTCATCTGTGTGCTGAAATGTTCATGTTCTCTTTTCATTGCTTTCAGTCGATCGGCCAGTGCTTTGTTCTTTTCTTTCAATAATCCAATCATTTCTTTAGTTTCTTCAGATATACTGCTCTCAGATGATGTCTCAATTTGTTCCACTAACTCTTGAGAATCCTACAAATCATCAGATAATCTTCTTCTTACGTTAAGAGATTTTTGCATTTGTCTTTGCATGTCCGCAATCACTTGATTAGCATGATCTAGTTCTTCTTGCAGATACACAATCCTCCGAGATTGTTTATAGCCTTCCATTGATAAGATCTTTCTCTTTAGGTAGTTAAACCCTTTTCCAAGATTCAAGCTCTGATACCAATTGTTAGGCCCAATATGGAAAGCTAATGTACTGAGAGGGGAGGGATGAATTAGTACTTTAAAACTTTTCTTCAATAATAACTTTATTGTTATGCATAAATCGAATAGTGCAGTAACATAATATAAGCTAAAACAAATAGATAACAATCATACATGATTCACTCCATAACACATATATTTTGGTTACACAAAAACTCTTGGTGAGAGAGAAAAACTGCGGTGGGGATGGCACCCACAACTTCACTACTGCAATAATAAAGAGTGCTCAGTTAGAGCTACATGTTTAGCTATTTCTGATAGCTTACCCTGTTAGGAGTAAGAAGATCTGTTAGATCTACCTTGCTAAAGGATTTTACAACACTTCATATAAATGCTGCACCTGGTTAGAGGCTTTACAATCTATAGACTTGATTAGAGTCTTTTACCATGTTAAAGGTTTCTCTTACAACTTCAAAATATTACAATAAAATCATTACAAATATCTGCAACTTTACATCTGGAATGTTATAGCAGATTCTATGTGCTTAGAATAAGTTACCTTGCTTATAGCATACCTCAGTAACCCATATAGTAACTCGGTAAACCCTTCTGTTTACTCTGTTCTTTAACTGTTCTCTGAAAACCTTCTCGGTGACCTCTGTCTTTGTAACAGTCTTCTTACACTCATGCACACACACTTTTAATTCTTAACTCATGCTGTATAAATAGATCTCTTATGACGGTGATCCATTCATTGCTTCGATCTTACACATATGATTTATCGAATGAATAACCATGCAAATTATTTCATTGGTTAAATGACCTCAAAATCATACACAATCTTTAAGTGCAATTTCCAATGTGATAACGGTTAGATGTGCCTCGATCTTGTAACACGTTTTCATATGCATGTCCAGGTTCAATGAATCTGGTAACACATTTCACTCAATGTATATCAACTCAGTGTGTCATTGTTGTTGCTCGGTAGACATGAAATGATACTCGGTAGACAACTCGGTGTATACTACATTTTGAGATGTACTTTCTTCTATAACCGACTATACTGTGCATACGGACTGAATATCTCGATAGAGATAACCGACTAGAGTTTATAGAATAACTTTGACATGAAACTAATGGCAACTTGATAAGTAGTAACAAGATCGATATTTGAATGTTTGTGGTTGATTTTTTCAGGACATTATATGGATGTTTTTGGATTTTGAGTTTTTCAATGTTTTCAAATTTTGAGTTTTTTAATGTTTTCAAATTTTGGGTTTTTCATTGTTTTTGAATTTTGAGTTTTTCAATGTTTTTGAATTTTTTCAGGACTTTATCTGATTTTTTTTTTTGGATTTTTTCGGGACTTTATCTGATTTTTTTTTGGATTTTTTCAAGACTTTTATCTGATTTTTTGGATTTTTTCAGTTATGCCCCCAGTGTGCAGACCTGCATGACATGATGATCTACAGAATGTGTGTGGAGACAAAGAATTTTTGACATGACCTATGCGAATGCAATATGCAGGATGAAGATGCACTTCCTATTCGAACAAGGTTGAATGTCTTTGTTTTTAGCATTTGTAATACACCGATTGAAAATGAAGGTGCAAAATATTTCGTAGATAAGTGGTCAATTGATCTCTAAGGCCCTTCAGAACATTCATCTCAACACACTTAGTGACTAGGATTTACAAATGGAAACGTGGAAAACTTCCCCATTGGTTCTTGAAACTTTGATCTTCTTTTGCCCATGTGTGTGCAAATGAGTTAATTCCCGCTCTTGTGTTCACTAAAGATCCTTAGCATCCTATATGACTAGCTACATGGGTTTTTCTAACTTCAAAAGCATCCCGAATAGATCCTTGCTGCCAGCAAGCCTTGAGAGCTCCGATGAGGTTATAGACTATAATTTCTCAAATATTACTCCATTGCCGGTAGGCATTCATAGCCCTGATGGAGTTACTTGCATGTTCCCATAGTCAAGCTTTTTTATCGCATTTGTATTCATGATATTTCAGTTATATATCATTGCTCTTTTTGCCTTTAGATGGATATTTGACATAGCTCTTTTTATTTTTTATTTTCTTGCTTTGACTTATAAGTAATGAAACCTACTTGGGTGTGACAATTACAGTGGCGCTGAATTAGAATTTTAGATTTTTCACTATTCATATGATCAACTAGGTGTCTAGAATGAATTAGAGATTTTGTTAAGGTGTGAGATATAGCAATTGATAAATTGTGGGTTAACAAGTCTCAAATAGTGAAATCACTACCCAACCATAAGTAAAGCATCGTCATAGGGTAATGTTGAGAATGAATGACCTTAGAACCTCAAAGACTTCATGTCTGAATATCTAAGAAAGGAAATGACCCTTATTTTCCTTAGATGCAAACATATGATAAACTTGAATAGTTGCCTTGTTTTATTGATGTTGCTATATGCTAATATGAAAACTTTTGAGAATGCGATGCATTTAAAAAAAGAAACTATATGTAATGCAGTGCTTTGAATAATATGATATGCAATGCAGAAAGTAAAACCTAAACTAACCCAGCCTTTAGGTATAATATTTGTGTAGGTAGTTCATTGGTCTTTGTTTGAAAAGTCGGATAAAGATGTGTTTTCCAATAGGATATAACGACTCAGCTGGGTGTATATGTTCAAAATCTCCAACATTGATTTTATTAGTTTTTGGATTTTGTGGATCATTATAAGGAAATCTAGCTCTGGAATCCATGAATTTAGCTATGGTGTTATCAGTTTCAAAGAAATCCAGCTGTGGTAGATTATCTTTCCCCCAATCTATCAAGTGCAGGTGTATGAGACAAATTGGTTTCGAAGTTTTGACATGATCGAGTGTTATGCTTGTTTTTATTGATGCACTTGAAGAGGATGATGAAACCAACCAGGTGTTGATCTCATTAGTTGGTGTTATGCTTGTTTTTGTCACCACTTTGGCATGTGATGATGGCCCACATACAATTGTTAACAAGATGCTCTATGTAGTATAATATGGATTGGTGATTTCATTGATAAGGGGTTCATGAACAACTTGTGTAGAGGGATTGGGATCATGAGGAGAAATGACAAGTTTATTTGAGAGGGAATCTTGTGAGGAACATGGAGGACTATGACATGGAGATGAAGAGATGGAGGGACCTTGATCAGGATTTGGAGAAATAATGGAATCTTGTTTAGGACATGAAGGTAAAGGTATGCTTTGATCTTGGTTTGTAAAGGGATTATTAGGGAGGATGGAAGGGATGTCTTGATCTTGCTTAGGAGGTGGATGTTGGATGGGACTTGAAAGGAAACTTTGTTCTTGAGATGGAAGGGTTTGATTATGAATGGAATAGAAAAGAGCAAGGGGATCATCATAAGATTCTTGGTCGGTGGGATCTTGATCAAATATTGGGTAGGATGGAATTACTTGTTCTTGATCTTTATTTTTTTTAGGACTCATTTCTTCTGATTTTGTATCATCCTCTTGACACGGGGAATAATTTTGGAAATGAATGGGAGGTTGTTGGAATGTTTCAACATTTTGGCCTGATGAAGAAGAATTTTGAATGAGATCCTCTGAATCATGACTTGAATTAGATTGGATTTGTATGATGGATAGCCCTTGGGAGGTTGTGTTATTAGATAGAGATGGCATGGATTGGTTTTGTGTGATTTTAGGGGATGATGAAATGGTGGATATATATGGTTGATTTGGGCTCTCGTTGAGAAGGATTTGATTTTGGTTGAAAGGAGTATGATTTTGGGTGAAATATGTTTGATTTTGGTTGAATGAATTTTGATTTGGGCTTTGGTTGAAAGGGGTTTGATTTTGGTTGAAAGAGGTTTGAATGTTGGGTTGGTGTGAATTTTTATTTGGAATTTGGTTGAATGGGGTTTGATTTTGGTTGAAAGAGGTACTTTGAATGTTGGGTTGATGTGATTGGTATGATTCATGTAGTGGGTTGAAAGAAAAAGAAGGTTTACATGACTCTAATGTTGGTTGAATTGAGGTAAGAATGATTTTATTGAAGAATGAAGGTTGGCATGTTTGAATGGTCTCACAAGAAGAAGAAGGTTGGTCTGATACTAATCCCCTCATGGTCATCACTTCTCTCATCATGTTTTCTAACCAGCTCCTATGGTTGTCAGGACTAGCCATGTCCATCACTTGTTGTTGCAAAGTTTTGATTTGTTGAGCTAATATTTCTATTGATGGCGATGGAATAGGAATGGAAGGGATGAATCCTCCACCTTCCCTATGAAATGTATAATTCAAATCCATGATGTTTTCTTGTTTGGTTTGGACCTAGGATCACAACATGTAAAATGTTTTCTCCATTTCTCTGGATGCGATAATGTTTGATTTAACTTGACCAACTTGTTTGAGTTGAGGTTGAGTTTGATTGATCCTCTGATTGTGATTTGGACATTTGGGGTATGATTTTCTAGGATGATTATGCAAATGATGATGGACTAAGACGGGCGTATATGAGGTCTAGACAAGGATGTATATGAGGTTGATAATGAGGACTATATAACTAATATGGATGATAATGCAAAAAGACTTAGGACGATAATGAGGACGTAAGTGGGACCATGCAAAAGATGTAGGACGATAATGAGGACATAAGTGTGACTATGTAGGATGATAATGAGGATGTAAGTGTGACTATGCAAAAGATGTAGGAGGATAATGAGGACGTAAGTGTGACTATGTAGGACGATAATGAGGACATAAGTCTGACTATGCAAGAGACTATGTAAGAGAATCAGTTTCAAAATAGACTTTGTTTTTGGTAACTTTGTGTGTAGGATAATGTTTTGCAGTTTTCCAAATCTGAGAACAATGGCTGGTAGGTATGTATAGTTGACTAACTCAATTTTCATATAATCTCAAAAAAATTGGAGATACGTGGGATAGGGCCTAAAATAGCCCAAGGGACTGACTCAATACTAGTCTAGCACAACGATACATAAAAAAGCATAGAATACAATCTTAGGTTGGATAGTGGACACCATTCAGTGAGGCCCCCGCAGCAAAATACTGAAATAAGATGGACAGATAGAGAGTCTGGCAGCACTAGCTCCACTCCATGGCACACACTTCTCGGGCATGCCAGTATCTCTTACCCCAAAGATCCAAAGATCTTATCACCAAGGGATTTTTGTCTCATAATGTAAGGTACATGAGGGGTATCTATGGGGTATGATCCGAACTCCCGAAACCACTGAATGTAGGATTTTTGGCAACTAAATTGGTTCTTAGTATTAGGTTTTGAGGGATCCCGATCCAATTGTGGATTCTCAAAGAAAGCCACTTAAGGCTTTAGTTGAGCTTATCGGTGTAGGGAAGGCCCCCACATACGTCGAATTCACTCAACACTCTAGCCGTCTGACCAGTATATTTATATAGCGGCTCGAAAAACCCACTCGAGAGTACGCTGGGAGAGATGATATCCCCAACGCATCCCAATTCGAAGTACCTCTGTGGGGTGATGAAATCCCTAGTCAAAGATACCCCTCACTACATAGAACAAAAATAAAATTTGGATGTCGTTGTCACCTTCCTTCTTTCTCCCATGGGCCCAATGGCGGGTAGAAAGTCAGTTAGTGCAACAGTAGGTCCACCCTAGACACAATGAAAAGTTCTTTTCCCTTAAGAAAATGAAAAATGATTTAATCTAATGTAGCCTAATTCACGTTCATTTTATAGCCCAAATTTAGGTGTTAGATACGCATGTGCATGTCAATTTTAAACACCAAATCCAAGTATGAAGGCATACATGTCAATTTTAACCATTTGTTGATTTTAAGCACCAAAAATCAAGTGTGAGATACACGCATGTCAATTTTAGCCCATGTTCATTTTAAGCACTAACAACGAAGTGTGAGGTTATCCATGCATGTCAATTTTAACTGTTGTTGATTTTAAGCACTAAAATTGAAGTGTGAGATGTGCATGCATGTCAATTTTAACTGTTGTTGATTTTAAGCACTAAAAATTGAAGTGTGAGATGTGCATGCAAAATTACTAATCTAATCCTCTTTGTGAATCCACCACAGGCTATAAACAGAAGATTGGTAGCCAAAATAAACCAACAGAAAACAAAAACTGAGAACTTGACAGAGGCAATTGCGTAATACTACCTGAGCGATTGCGTAAATCTGATAGAGAAAATGCGTGACTTTATCTGCTTGATTGCGTAGCAATAACAGGTCGATTGTGTGATAGAATGTAGACAAAAAAAAAAAAAAAGAAAAATATAAGAAAACTAAACCCGATCAGGAACCTACGAAACCAATTGTGAAGCCCTAGCCAAATCCCTCATCATCCATTCAATATTGATTAGATCATATTTAACTGTATTAATAACAGACAGAAGAAAAATAAAAGAGCAATTAACCCTACGGATGCATGACCGAGAAAGGGCAATTGTGTGATCCTGATAGGGCGAGTGCGTGACGCTATCTGGATGAATGCATGACTCCAAAGGGTCGAATGCGTAATCCTATCTATGCGATTATGTGATGATGTAAGCTCGATTGCGTGATGAAAAATCTTTTCTCGAAATTCATGCAACCTGCAAAAAAAATGAAAAATCCGCACAATCTGCAAAAATCACATAGAACATAGAAGAAGGTTAAATTGCTGTTAGTTCATGTCGGGTTCACCAAAATGTGGGATGCAAAATTCATTCTATTCTTTATCAAAGCAAATTAAAGTAGCAATTAGAAACAAGGGAAATCACGAGTCCCTTTCCTAATCAAAATTTAACAAACAATACAATGAAATAATGCAAGATCAAATAAAATAGGAATTATAAATCAATTCAAATAAAACTCCCTATTCCAATATTTGCATATTGCTTCCATTACTCTTCTCCTCTTTGTGGTATGATGGCTCTCAGATATTGCGCTGGTAACTTGCAAGTGACACAAAGATTCAAAGTTTGTGATTCAGAGGAATTGTGAGGATTGATTGCTCAATTTATAGAAAATTGGATGAGATTGATTGAAAGGTGGAACAAAATGATCAAGAGGTGTGAACTCAAGTGAGCTCAAATGCAAGTTGATAGTTGAATTTCTGATTGTAGGAGTGAAGCTCAATAGATTGAATAGATTAATTGAGTTAATTGATTGAGAAAAAGCTGAATGAAGGAAGAAAAAGAATGATTGGTGGAAATAAAGAAGATGACACAAAGAGCTTAATTTAGAAAAAGCTAACTAAAAGATGAAAATAGAAGTTGAAGAGATAAATGATTTAATTAATTAATTTAGCATGTGCTTGCATTTAGATTTAGATTTTCAATTTAATCTTTGCATGAGATTTTAATTCAAACAATTGAGTTTATTAATTCAATTTAGTATTTGAATATATTTAGAACTTGACTTTGATTTTCAATTTGGTTTTTGAAATCATGCACATGTATTTGAATTTGGAAGAAATTAGAAGAAATAAGAAATTAGAATTTGGGGAACTAGAGGAATCAATTAGTTAATTAAACAATTTAAAGAAACTATTTAATTATTTAGAAATGGAATTTAATTAAATAATAAAGATTATTTAAATTGGGGAATTAATCAGAATTAATTAAGTAATAAATATTTAATTAATATTTAGAAAATTAAAATGATTAAATGATGATAGAATAAGAAATAGAATAATTAGTAAGATTATGAAGAAATATGAAATTAGAAGAAATTAGAAGAATAAGATTAATTAACTTAATTAAATAATAAAGATTATTTAATCAATTAGAAGAATAATTAGTACATGATCAATGAAACATTTTTAGGTGTCTACAAGGGTTGCTACCATGTGGTAGCAGTGACTACCATCCCACGTGGTGGGGGAAACCCTGCCACGTGGTTAAAAAAATACATTTAAAAAATAAAAAATAAAAAATTAATACAATTTTACTGGTAAAAAACCTCTGCACATAAGCAACTCTGTAAAAACAGAGTAAACAATTTTATTTTTTTTTTGAAAGAAAAATTCAGAATAAAAATTTCGGTTTACAATTAGATACAAATAAGACCCAAATCAAATGATATTGGGCAAAATCCATAACAAATTTAACCAAAATAGAGAGGATTTCATCCAAATTTCCATTGTTCTTGCACAAATGAAAAAAAAACAAGAACACACACAAGGAGGCCAATTTGTTAAAAAATTGCCAGCATAACTTTTAATTTTTTGAACAATTTGAAAATCTCAACAAACAGAAATTGTTTATGGTAAAAATGGAATAACAATATTGAAAGACTGAAATAGATTCAACCATGAAACCCTAGCCTAACAAGAACAAAGAGCTCAACAAAGAACAGAAATATGGTTGATAGCTAGATCGCATATGAAAGTTTGAATGCTAGAATGCTTGAAGGATTGATTAGGGTTGATAATGAAGGAAGCATCTCCTTATATAGAAGATACTATAAGAAATGGAGGGATAAGATTGAGAGGTGTAAAAGATAAATGGTCGGCTAGGATTAGAGGGTAGGTAAAAGAAATAAGAAAATAATGAGAGGGTAGGTAGTGTAGGAATTAAGAGATGAATGACATGTGTCATAGGTAGAAAAGGCTAATGAATTGATTAAATAAATAAAGATTTATTTAATTAATAGAGAAAGTGGGATCAATTAAATAAATAAAAGTATTTATTTAATTTAGGGGAAGGATGATTTAAATAAATGAAAGTATTTATTTAAATGAGAAACAAGGCTAGAAGAGGATAAATGAATTAATTAAATAAATAAAGATTTATTTAATTAATAGAATAATTAGGCTTAAAATAATTAAATAAATAAAGATATTTATTTAATTAGACTAGACAATTTTAGGTGTTTACATTTTGCCCCTCTTTGAGACAATGCAGCTTGTCGTGTTGTTTCAAAGAAAATAAGATGAACTGATACAAAGTTGCCCCAAGATGGGAATGATATGCCCCCTTGAGAGATTGGAGGAAAAATGTTTGAAAAGATCACAAACAATCTCTCGATAAGAGAGAAAGGATAGAAAGGACTGAAAAGATAGGATAGAGTGACAGAGTCACAGGATAAAGAAGATTGACTCGGGAGACTAGGGCTAGGGTAGTCTATAAGATAAAATATGAGGGAAAACATCCTCATTGTCATCCACACATCTAAGAGATTAGAGTACAGAGAGAGCAGAGAGCAGTCAGCAGCGATGGCATTAGTGCACAGATTTGATTGCGTTCGCCGATATCAAAGGCCAGCAGATGTAGGAGAGCCGGTAAGTACTAGAAAACCTCCTTGTACCTTGTTTCATTAATTGTTGTCATAAATGCATGTTAGGTAGTGCAATAAATGTGCTTTAGGAGTGTTGCAAAAAATGTCAAGTGGGTCAAAAGATGGGAAGGCAATTCTACGTTGGTGCCAGGCTTGTCTGGGTAGGTTAGGCGCGTCTGTGTCGAGTGTAACTGCGTCTATAATTGTAAAAGCATCTATGTCAAATGCGAGTATGTTTATATCTTCAAGGTTGAATCGACAGTTCTGTGATAAACATACGATGTCGATTGGATAAGCTGCTGAGAGGATACACTCAAGTAGGTCCTCTAGGGAAGACTAGGATAACAGATAGGGCTAGGATTGACAATTATGTGATAGAACATACATTGCCAATCAGGAAACTACCCAAGAGGATACACTCAAGCAGAGACCCTAGGATAGGATAGAGCTAGGCACTTTGTGATGAATAGGGAGTACCATAGAAATTGACAATTTTGTGATAGAACATAAGTTGCCAATTGGATTAGGCTGGAATTGACAGTTCTATGATAGAACATAAGTTGTCAATTGGATAAGCTACTCAAGAGGATACACTCAAGTAGGTACCCTAAAAGATAGGATAAAAGCAACACTTTGTGATGAACAGGGAGTACTACTAGGATAGAGTGCCATATGATAGATATAAGCACTAGGATAAAAAGAAGCACTTTGTGATGAACAGGGAATACTACTAGGATTGACATAGTTGATTGGCTTGACTGCACGAGGACCTACCTATGCTAGAGCCACGAGAGAGATTCCCTTTGAATCAGAGTTTATGAGTAGAGATGACATTTGAGGATAGAGCTGCAGTTGAAGCTATGGGATTGCGATATATTATGTATGTGCCTGAGTTTTAGGCAAGCATGGGATTGCTGACTGCATTAGCTGAGACATGGCACTCAGAGACATGCACTTTTCATTTGTCGATGGATGAGATGACAGTCACTTTGGAGGATGTATATAGGATACTGAGGATACCGATCGTTCGGGAGTTGGTTCCTTACGATCGAGAAGGATATAGGGATGCACTGAGATGAGTGTTTTAGGATCCAGGACTAGAGATGAGGGCATGACATGTGGCTTGGGACACTATGACAACTACTAGATTGGCACTACTGATAGTGTTGGCAAGAGTTATTAGTGGGTTCCTCTGTCCAGACAAGGCGACACGAGGGTCGGCTGTGGAATGGGAGAGGAAACTGGAGACATTGGTGACTGAGCACACCAGGTTTGCATGGGGGTTGTGTCTGCTGGCACACTTGTAATATGATCTATATCAGTTTGTATATCATGGATCAACAAGCTTGGGGCACAGAGTGACATTGTTGCAAGTATGGGCATATGAGCATATGTCGGTTACATGACTAATACACTTTAGAGGTAGGCAACATGGGTGTAGTTATGTACATCTGTATGATATGATTACTTCTCAACCACATATGGGGAGGCTAGAGTATTGGCACAGAGTTATTTATGAGGTAAAAAGTGTGGTATGGAGGTCGGCGGCAGAGGTAGGGCGCAGTGGTAGAGGGGAGAGTGGCTCAAAGGAGAGAGGGCGGAGAGGAGATAGATGCATATAGTGAGGGGTAGAGGCAGATTGCCATTATAGGTGCTAGCAGCATAGGTTCCCAGATAGGTATAGGGATGGGGATAGGGACAAGAGCAGCTACAGGGATAGGGTGAGTGGAGAGAGGAGGAGGATGAGCTACTATCCTTGAGGGAGATATGCCAGGGACAAACAGATGAGATCCAGGATCTGGAGAGGGATACAGCTAGGCTCAAGAGACGACTGAGGGACACTGAGCGGGAGAGGGATTAGGCTATTCAGTGCTATACAGAGGCTGAGACATAAATGAGGGAAGGCAGGCAAGTAGCAAAGGACACGGGGGCCAGATACGCCTATGTTCTGTAGGCAGGGGAGGAGATAGCTTATTGGTGAGACCTGTACTATGGAGTGGTGCCACTAGATTAGTGGGCTAAGAGCTTTCGGAGACCATCGCAGACTGCGACAACCATTGGAGGGAGAGACAAGAGATAGGTGTCTAGTGGTAGGGTCATGGGTCCTCCACCACCACTAGATAGAGGGGGCAGGTCCTTCTAGGGCTCAGACTCTGTCGAGGCCAGCCAACTCCGAGGGAAGGAGTTCATCATACCCTTAGAGGGCTCCCTATATATCAATTTTGTACCATTTTGTATGATGACACCTTCGGGTGATTGTAGCCATATGATTTTGACATCATTGTATCATGACACTTATGATTTTAATTTATAGATATGAGATGATTCATCATTGTGGCAACTATATGCATGTGTACCTATTTTATGTTGCTTCTGTGTGATGCTTGTTTCTATGTGATGCTTATGATATGAATGCAAATATGTACATGATAAAATATAATATTTTTTTGTTCTTTTATGTTTTTAATATGTTATGCAAATGCAAATGTGAATGTATGAAATGTAGATGAATATGATAATACAAATAGCTATCTACATGATGAGAATGTAAAATGTGCTAACATGTGTTGTGTGTAGGATATGATGCAATTGTGATATCTATATGTATGTATGAAATGCTAATATGTGGTAGTGCAGGTGCAAACTACATGAAATGCAAATATTTTTGGCATGTCATTATACTCAGTCATGTGATAGCAGGCTACACAGACTCAAGAAGGACAATGGAGGTCAATCAAGAAAGGGGGATGAAAGATAGAAGATGTGGAAGTGAAAGAGTATCTTGTGCTATTATCATCATTGAGCTTTTATTATGGCAAATAGGTTATGACAATCCAGATATAAGTTTGATCCAGAAAGTCATTGTACCCATTTGTATGGAGATCAGACAGTCACAAACAAGGAATGCCCCAGTTCACACTAGACTCACAATGTCCTCATATCCTTGGACAAGTCATAACATTACTAAGAGACAATCCATAGATAGCAAAGAAAAATAGGTGACGATACCCCATCCTCGCCTTTCTAGTCAAAGACATCCTGGAGATAAAATCCCTAGTCAAAGGCATCCCAAAAATGCTAAAAGACATGTCACGAAAAGATAAAATCAAAATAAAACCAAGACTCAACACCAAATTCCTTTCACCCTTTCACTTTGCACACACTCATAGCCAATCCATCCATAATAAACTTATCCATTCCCATCATGGCTTGTTATTGATATACATAAGATTAGTTAGCCATTCATAATAATCATTTCTTTTCACCCCTTTCCATCCATAATAAATCAGTTCTTATCTGTGGCTAAGGAAAATCTTAAGTCTAGTGATGGGTGTGGAACTAAGAGCATCACACGTTCCGAGGAGTACAGTTACAAGATAGTCTCAAGGAAGTCATTTGGTAATGGATCTTCTCCACCAAATTCCCTCTCATCAAGACCCTATGGTCCTTTGTCCTTCCTATGACCTGCTAGTACATCTGGAAGGAGAGAAATAATAGAATTTTTAGGGAGGCTAAGTTTATGTCTCAGGTGGTTTTTGAAAAGATCTGCAGGGCAATTAAAGAAAACATAAACACTCTTCACAAGAACAACAAGCAGTGGAGTTATCTTAATATGAATGATATTGAGAAAAGTATCCTCATCGAATAGAATTTGATTCACAAGATTTACAAATATGACAATAAGAGTAGGAGAGAAAATATTGTTTGGAGATTTCCCTTTCATGATTGGGTTAAGGTAAATTTTGATGGTGCAGCCAAAGGCAATCTTAGGAAATTAGGAGGGGGAGGAGTCATCAGGAATATTCATGGTGTTTGTATTGCTGCAATTGCATCTCCCTTTGGAGTTCAAAACAATCATGTTGTTGAAGCTCAGGCAATGTTAAAATGCCTCCAACTTGCTCAGAGTTTTAACTTTAAAAAAATATGGCTGGAAGGGGACTCTCTCAATATTATTCAGGCTATCAAAGGCACTAGTTCCCCCTCTTGGAACATTTAAAATATCATTGAGAGTGCCAAAAAATTATTAGATGCCTACGATAGTATTTTGATTTCCCATACTCTAAGGGAAGGTAACAAGGTTGCTAACTTGCTAGCTAATGAGGGGGTTTATTTAGAGTAGGATACTAAATATATCAGAGAAGTCTCTTGTAAGAAGGATGTCCAGGCAGAATTATTACTTGATCGAGTCCATGGTACAAGTTAGGTTTATCATTATTTTTCTGGGTCCGGATATCAAAGACAGATATTGGAGTTATGTGAAGTGTAAGCTGATGATAGTTTTTAAGCATTGTGATTATGATAACTGGTGTGACGAGGCTAATCACTTTAAGTGCTGGTTCATTGTGAATGTTATTAAAGAATTTTTCAAAAACAAGGAGATTACCCTGTTTTTCAAGCCCAATATTTTCCAGAGTCTGAGCTTAAGTCCCGGTGTTTAGTATTTGATTATCTTGTGCTCTGTTGAAGTCTTTGACCTGAATTACAACATGGGAGGCAATCTTAATCGAAATGAGCCCTCTGGCTGTGATAACTGGAAAAGTGAACGGAAAATTTGGTGGAGGCTGCACAGACATGATTTCACAGACTACATGGAAAAATTACATGGTAGTAAGAAGTCGGTGTCTCATGGTTTCTCCAAGGGATAGAGCAACAAAAAAGTCCCTCTGTTCGGGTAGAGTTGGAAGCTGGATGAAGAGTTGGTGGCGGAGGTTACAAGTTTATAGAAGGAAGGTACCAAATTTTATAGAGACCGAAAGTTCTTGGCGGAAGCCTTCAAGAACTTCCCTAAAAGGGATGAAGAGAGGGTTCAGCTCACCAAGAAGGACAATGTATCTTACTACCTCCCTCATCAGGTAAAATCCTTCTAGTAGAAGATGTTAAGGGTTTTAATGGAATACTTAACAGTTGATGGTAGGTTTATGAAGGTTTATAATTATCATTTTGCTATTTTGAACCATTTCTGCCATGGTTTCGAGATCTCTCTGCCTTTTTATTTAGCTTCTTCCCTGAATGAAAGCTTGGCTAACCATGCCAAAAAACCCAAATCCTATCTCATAGCTCACCAAGGTCTCATTCTGCTTATTTATGAGCATTTGAAGACTAAAGCTAGGGTTAATAGGGAAGATCCTTTGGTGGCAAATACCCACATTTCAGATAGTCATGATGATACTGAGTCTGACAAAGATTTGTCTAACATTCCTCTTCATAAGAAAGGGAGGGTTGGAGATGGAGATAAAGATGATACAGATGTGAATGCTGGTATAGAGGAGGAACAGGGGAAGGTAGTTGATGATGAAGCGGAGAGTGAGAAGAAAGAGGCTGGGGGAGAGAAGGAGAAGGTGCAGAGAAAAGAGCATTTTGAAGAGCCAGATTCAAATCCTATTGTCTCAGATAGCAGGAATGAAGCTCAACATACTACGAATGAAGCTAACCCTAGGTCTATGAGCTCTACTCAAGGTATGGAAACAACAGATTCTATTTTGAACGCTGCTAGAAATAGCACTCTAGAACTTTTCAATTTCCAAAAATGGGTAATTGAAAATATCTCCAGTATTCAGAATAATCAAAGAGATTTGGATTATAAGATTCAGAATTTGATTAAGGATAATACAGGTAAAGAGGATGCGGAGGTGGACACCAGTGAGGTAGATGACAAAATTGAAATGCAGGATTGGTCGGAAAAACAAATGATTAAGGGAGACTTGAAGCATCTTGAAGATGTGATCAGAACCATCAAAGAGAAGGGAGAGGTTGATAATGAAATTATTATCAACCAGATTACTAAAACCGAGAAGGCATTGAAGAAATTTATGAAACATAGCCTTGAGGTTTTGAAGGTCTCATCTCAAAATATGAATGCCCTAGTTGATTGTCTGGAGAAGAACCAACAAAACAAAGAGATGGTGATCATTGATGATGTGCTGACTACTAGCTCTGCTCCTCAACCTTCCAGACGAAGAACAAGGCAGACTACCAACGATATGGAGATGAAGACTAAAGACACCCATCAGAAGCAGGACAACAAAGACCTGAGAGAAGTTGCTAAGGCTATGATGATGTTGGTTAAGGATGCAGAAGAGTCTATAAAGTTTTTATCTGAAATGTAATATTGGTCTTTGGTTGCCAGTCTCTCGTTGGCTTTTTGTTGTCCTTTTCCTTTGCTACTATTTTCTCTACTGATCTTTTGCAGCTTTCCTTTCTATGTCTTGTTTTCTCTAGTTTCTTTCATGCTTTTCTTCTCGTTATGTAAGTGGGTTTTGGGTCCCTTAAAACGTGATTCTCCTTAATCAAAAACACCAACATTCATTGTAGTCCTCAAGTTTAGTGTCTCTTGTCACTTGTATAAGTCTATTTGATTGTGGTCATAATGTTTACTTCCACAAAATGATAGATAGCACTGAACCATAATGTTGTCTGAGTCCATTGAAAGAGTTGATTTGTTGAAGCTCATTGTTGTTGCTGTGTCTCATCAGTAACTGACTAAATCCATGAAACTGATACTTTATTGTGGAGAAGATGAAACTTTATTGTGGATTTGTGATGCAAGTGTTGCTTTATTGTGGATTGTGTGTGGATAGACTCAAGAAAACTGGAAGAAACTGTACTCCTCGGAACATGTGATGCTCTTAGTTCCACACCCATCACTAGACTTAAGATTTGCCTTAGCCATAGATAAGAACTGATTTATTATGGATGGGAAGGGGTGAAAAGAAAGGATTATTATGAATGGCTAACCAATCTTATGTAGATCAATAACAAGCCATGATGGGAATGGATAAGTTTATTATGGATGGATAGGTTGTGAGTGTGTGCAAAGTGAAAGGATGAAATGGAACCCTGAAGGAGGGAGGAGCAATGTCTCTACACATGGCATCGGTAACCTAGTTTTCACCATGGTACTTTCCCAGGGCGCCACCGAAGTGGTTTTCACCATTGGATGAATTTATTTCTTTACTTTTTTTCTTTTTTTCTTTTTTTTTTTTTGTGTCACAAGGCAGTTGTTTGCCAGGTTTTCACCAAGTAACAATGTTTTATTTTTATGATTTTTTTGTATTTTTGAATTAGGATATGCTGAAGAGCTATGTGTAAAACCTTCGAAGGTGCATGCTATTGATAGGATCCTCCAAAGGTTCACCCTTTGGGGTTGAGAGATGATATGCACCGGATCCATAGACTACTGTAATGATGTAAGGACCAATCCAATTTGGTTCAAACTTGCCCTTCTTCTATCTGTCTTGCTGATTTTTAGGATTTTCTCCGAGAACTAAGTCAACTACCTCAAATGTGTGAGGCTTTATCTTATGATTTTAGATGTGTTGTTCCTTGACTGAATGATGTGTATCTTGAGTGACTGTCTTCCTTGATGAAGGAACTATTGTCAAGTGGATTTGCACCTGATGCAAGCTTAAATTTCTTGCAATCTCGTGACACATTGGACTGCTCTCAGGTTGTGGGCATCCTATTATGAGAGCAGACCTTCAGATAATAGGCTGGCTTCCTATTTGATCACCTAAAGAACTTAAACAAATTTTTGAGAAAAAGGGAAGAAGGATACGCATAAAACTAAAAATTGACTACTGCTAGGTGATCCACCAATGATAAAAGACCTGCAAACTGCTTACAAATCCACAAGATAATCAACTAATGAAGCTACTTAAACTCACAACTCAAACATACATGTTTGCATAAATGATTCTCTTGAAAGGCTAACTTATTGATGTTCATAAAAAGGAGAATAATAATGTTCTCACAATTTTGATGCAATAGATTCACATACACAATCAAAGACCTGCACTATAACATGTACCTCTTCCCTAAGCATCTGAAGAAACTAAGATAAAATGAAGGATTCTATGAAAGAATCACAAAATTTAATAAAAAATGCTTACAATCACCAAAGAATTTAAGTAGGAACTCAACTTCTTTATTGAAAACAAGGAACTTTCTGCATTACAAAGTCTAAGCAATTCTCCTAAGGAATGAATTATAGAAGTGTGAATATCTGCTGCCATAGAGATCAGACCTAGAACTCTCTCCCTAACTCTGAATCCACCAAGCCTCTTATATTGAACTTGCAAAAATTCAAAATTGAGAAATGAAAAAAGGCTTTCAAAACACGTGTTGACATTTATGCACCAAATCAGGGCTGTGACTGAAAGAAAAACTCCCTTTCGCGTTGATTCCACCTGGATGCTATCGGACTTAGGCCTGCTTTCTAGTAATTCTGTTGGATGTCATTATTTCAGATCATGCACCTTCTTATCAGATTATTGGCGTAACATCAGAACAGTCCTGCCGATAAGCGATGGCATGCTCTCAACAACATTCTTTCTTGCATTAACTCTGCATCCTCTTTCGGGTCTTCAGAATAACATTGGAATGAGTTACCCGATGTTCTGATGCTTCCCACATTACTTCATGCCTTTTCCATTACTCCACACTTTTCCATCGGGTTATCAGGATAACATTGGACTAGCTCTTCTTGATAGCCGATGACTTCCTCACTACTTTGCACTCTTTATCGGGTGATCGGGATAACATGAGATTTGTTACTCTAATGATCAATGACTTGCTATGTTGCTTGCATGTTAATTTTCCTTTGAACCATTGAACCGGTTGAACCCTTGAACCGGTTGAACCATCATTGAGCCATTGAATTACTTTGAACCATTGTCGAGCCATTGAACCATTTTGAACCATTGAACCAAGTTGAAGTTCAAATTCCATGTTGATCTGCTCATGCCACATGTCAGCCTTTGATTTTCTCACGGGTCCACTTTGTCTTCCATCTGGACTTGGTTTGACTTGGTTCTTCATCTTCTACCATGTGGCACATCCTCACTCATTCTGAGCCCACCTAGATGACCACCTCAAATGCCACATCATTAGTCACCAAGTCGCAAGGAATAACTATCGAGCACCTTCATCATGCGGTATAGCGACGATCATTGATCTTCCCTCAAACTGCTCGATCTTTAATCTCTTATCTACTCACCTTTTTTGCATGTGCTTTGTCACCAAGTCACAAAGATAACTGGTGAGCTTCTTTCTATATTGATATAGTGACCACCGTCAAATCTCTCACATCAATGTTGATCTTTCTTCAACTTGCTCAACCTTTAACCCCAACTGATATTCTCTCTTGTGACACATGTCAACATGTGTCAGCCCCTGATTGGTTCTGGAGATCCGCCTGGGCACCATGTGTCTTTGGTCCTAAAATCTCTGCCTTGCCACGTCATCAGTCACTATCATAACTCGATGTGCATCTTTTCATTGTGACATAGCGACAGTCATTCGATCTCTGCGATCACCATTGATCTCTCTGAACCTACTCGAGCTTTAACTTTTTAAGCGGCTCTCTCTTATGCCATAGTGTCACCACGTGTTCGCCTTTGTTTTGCTACATGATCCACCCGGGCACCACTTCAACTTCCACCTGGATGCCACCTCAGCTACCACCAGGCCCATCATTTTACTTTGGTTTGTTCGGCATCAGTCTTTCTTCCAAACTACCTCCCTCAGCGAATAGTTTTTATGTCTCATCAAAACTACAATTTCATCAATACCTATTGTTTCGATGTAACCGGTTGATATTTCTTTGATGTGTCCTTTGTCGATGGAACTGGGCATTCAACAAATTGCTTTCACATCTCATCGACACCTTAGTTTCATCGATGCCTTCACAAACTGCCGGAATGAACTGCATGCCTTAACTGCTTTCATTAACTACCAACCATGGTTCACCACTAGTGGTTTGTCACCAAGTCACAGGTGACATCTATCAAGCACTTTTACATCGTGACATAGCGATAGCCCTAGGATCTATCTTGATCACTGTTGATCTTTGTTGATCTACTCGACCCTTAGCCCCTCCGAGCAGCTACATCCCATGCCATGGTTTCACCACATGTCCGCCACTTGTCAACCACCTCATCATTTGCCAAGTCACGGCCATTAATAGTTGATCACCTTCACATTGCAGTATAGCGATAGTCATGGATCTGCATTCAACCTCCTCACTATTTAACTTTCCCTTTACTACAAAATTTGGCCGCTTTGAGATGCATGCACATGCGGGAGGCCCACCAACACTGAACTGCTCCTTGTCAAAATCCCGTAAGCTTTGACACTAAGGATATATGCGGCCTTGCATATAAATGTGATAAATTTCCTTCACACGACCAATGTAGGATAAATGGTCCTTCTTGGGCCTTTCCATCAGGTCGCTGGGATAAGATGAAAACACTCCCTTTGATAGGTGATGACTTCGTAGACCGATTTGCACTTTCTATCGGGTGACCGAGATTACATAAGATAGTTCCTTCTGATAACCCAATGACAACATTCTACGCTCCGTACTACTCTTTGGGTCTTTGGGGTAGGTCATGCTGATAAGGCAAAAATTCAAGAAATTGCAAAGAAACACCCATTTCCATAAACATGTTGAGCTCAACCCTCATGGGAGCCACATTTTACCCCACATGCTATCATTCAATGAATCAAAATTTATTTTCCCTATGTCTGCAAATGAAGCAAACAAGTTAGACAAAAATGTGTATTCTTTTCATACTTAGCACTTGTTTCTCCTTTTAGGACACATTGATCTGAATCTCCTACATCCTGATTGAGCTAGCAGCAAAAATATGTAACAAGAACTGAGATAGAATTACTAGTGTGTGGACTACATAGGCCTGTATGTGTGTCACCTAAAGAAGTTTGGGCATCCCTGATAACAAAGTCCCTCGAGGAAGCTCCATTAAAGGTCCATGATGTATCGTCAAATGGGAAAGGATGTGTGAAACAAGTGGATCATTTATGAAGGATTATGATTGCAAAAATAATTGAAAGTAGGATAGCATGATGGAGACTTAGGATCAACAAGTATGTTTTTTGACTTAAAATTGTAGAACTTTTGCCCGCATTTATTTTGATATTAGGGGAGATCAACTCTTGTTCTTTTTTCTTCATAGGATTTTTATCTTTGAGTTTGATTTTTGCAGAGTCCAATAGCTTTTAATTTTGATTTGGACTAAAGGACTTTTCTTTATTTTTGACTTTTGGATTTTTCTTTTAAAAGCTTGATTTTTGATCTCCAATAAGTAAGGGCTTTTGTAATTCTTGTTGATCCAAGTTTGAGAGAGGAGTGGAAATGGAATGAGTGGATGAAATGGTAAATCTATGTGAGTTCTCGAGAGGGCTGGCAATATGCTCAATAGATTCTTCACTGGAACCACTCTTAGGACTATTGATATCAAGAGTTGCTTGCACCACTAGAGGAGATTTGCATTCAGACTTGGTACCACAACACTAGGTGGTTCACACCCAATTCCTTGAAAATTGTTTATAGAGTGTTCCTATTGACTGAATACCTTAGGAGGTACTGGGAGTTGATCAACATGAAAGATATACTCACCAAATCCCATGTTTTTAACCTTGATTTTTTCTTTTAGCTCTGCTTGCTTTGATGTAGAAGGTTGTAATGATTCAGGATCAACATATGTTGATGAAGGAATAGCCTATCGATTGACTGGGATTGTTATTTCTGATCTAGGTCACAGATTGTTGCAATATATGAATGGGTTTGGATCTGCTTTGATGGTCACTTCAACTCCATTGTGTGGAAACTTGATACATCGATGATATGTTGAAGGAACAACTCTCATTTCATGAATCCATGGACATCCCAAGAGTATATTGTATGTGAGATCTAAATCAAGGACTTGGCAAACCACATCCTTTGTAACTGGTCCAACTCTAAGAAGTAAAGCAACTGTGCCCTTGGATGAGCATTCTTTGTCATCATATGCCTTAATGGTGATTGCATGTGTAGAATTCATAGCCTTTTCAGAATATCCCAATTGTTTAAGAGTGTTCAATGTACAAATGTTCATACTTGCTCCTCCATCTATCAGGACTCATTTTATTTGCTATTTGTGTAGGAAGGCTTTGATGTGTAAAGGTGCATTATGTGGTTGGCTTATGGAGATGTCGTCAGCTTCAGTGAATGTAAGAGAATGTGGAACGGAAAGGTATCCCACCATGGATTGAAACGGGTCCACGTTCAGATAAGTGGGAACAAAAATTTCTCTCAAAGTTTTATCAAGGATGGTTTTATGTGTAGGGGATATGCGTAAAAGCTCAAGAATGGAGATAAGTACGGGCGTCTACTCTAATTGTTATACTAGGTCATACTCAGGTTTGGTTGTTGAGGAAGTAGTGGTTTTAGCTGGAGCACCTTGCAGGGTGACTTTACCTCGACGAGTTGTGACATTACATTCGAAGGTAGATTCGAAAGGTCCAATGCCTTTTAGGACAACTTTGGGTCTTTAGGTAGAATTTTTAGGTGCTTTGTCCTTTATGATAATGGTAGAGACATAATTGTCCATCGAAATGTGATTAACAGTTAAATCATAGTTATAGGAGGCTTTTATATAGTTGGCCTGCTCATCTGTGGCTTTGGATTTTCCCTTATCATGTTTAGGGAATGGTTCCTTAAACATCTCATGTTCTTGATTGGATGAATGTTCTTCAATTTCAATGTCACCTCTATCAATAAGATCTTGTATAATGTTCTTCACTCGATGACAATTTCCCATTTTATGTCCCTTGCTCTTATGATATCCATAGTACTCATCGTCATTCCACCAATTTGGTTTGACTTTTGGCTTATATGGAGGATTTTCTGGAATTGTTATTATCTTGTTTGCCACTAGCTTCTTGAAAGCTGATTCAAGTGGTTATCCCAATGGGGTGTATTTCCTTCGTGGTTTTGAAGTGGCTTGAGTGTTCACTTGGTTGTTTGTAGAACTTGATCTAGAAAGAATAATTTTTTGTTTGACTGTATTAGCATCGACAACACCATCATTTACTGTGTTCTTGTTCTTGTTCCAAAATCGTGGCTTGTCTTTTCCTTTGAAGTCCTCTTTGTTTTCTTTGAATATCTTAATGACTCCTTGCTCAATTAGGACCTTATATGTTGCTAAGACTTTCTCAATGACATCCTTGAAAGTGGACAAACAAGCTTTCCTCAAGTCATAATCAATTTCTCTATTGACATTCTGTGTGAACAACTCTACCATTTGTTTTTGTGGAATTTCACAAGAGCATGTGCTAGCTAAATTCCTCCATCTTTGTAAGAATGATGAAAATGACTCCCCATCCTTTTGCTTGGTGTTGCACAAAGTGGTGACTGATATATCTCTCTCTATGTTGTATGAGAAATGTTAGATAAAATCTTCTACTAGATCATCCCATGACTTTATTCCAGGTGGAAGTTGAGAGAACCATTCCATAGCTTGATCACCTAAGCTTTGTGGGAACAGTCTCATCAAGTATTTTTCTTCTGCTGCTATTGCTATGAAAAAATGTCTTATATGTGCCTTAGGGCCCCCTTTGCTTCTATATTTATCAAAATTTGGTGTCACAAAATGTGTAGGAAATAGAGGCATTGGAATGCTTTTATCAAATGGATAGGGACATATGTCTCTCATTGTGTAAGTTGGCTTTGGTGTATTAATGTCCTCCATTTTCTTTTGTAAGTCCTTTTTGTTGTTCCAAATTGTTCTTAGGTGGAGACCGACTTCTTGGACCATATCCCATGCTTGAGCCACTGGGTGGAGGAGGAGGATACTGCATATATTGATGGTATTAATCATAAACATGCTCATATGGAGGAGGTCTATAAGGATAATGTGTATAGGAACCACCTGGTATAGAGTCATAATGAGGAATGGAATATCTGCTTTGTCCATGCATATCATATTGTATAGGCATTTCATGAGTTTGCTCTTATGTAGTGCCCCCAAATTTGACATGGGGTTTTCTTGTGTCCAAATTTTGAGCATGCCTCTAGATATCCAATTGTTTTGGAGGTTGGTCCTTAGCATTGGTATGCGATTGAGTGTATTTAACTGCATAAGACTTCCATAATGGTTTGCGTAGACAGAGTTGTTCATGAGATGCTCTTTCATAAGTATCATAAGCTTGACCATGTGTATTGGGAATCTCAGGTTTTTGAAACAAAGATGATGGTGACTCAAGCATGAAATGTGGTCCTCTAGTACCTCCACCATTAGGTCTCCTTTGATCCGTGTTGAGTTGAGTTTCTTGCATAGGTCAATTTTCCACTATTTGAGACATGTCAAAATCATGAGGTATTTTAGCTCCACTTTGTGCCATCACTTGTAAGAAATATTGTCTCTCTTCTCAATATTTCCTCAACCAATCTATTAAAATGGGAATCCATGATAGAGTCTTCCACTTTTGCTGAATGTATAGAAAAGTTGTCTGTATTGTCATTGTGTGTATCATTGTTGTTCGTATTATCCATGTTCTCAACATTATGAGTGTTTCTATAAGTGTCCATTTTAGGTAATGTGGTATGATCAGAATTGAAGAAGATATCATTGTCATACTCATAGGCACTCATGTTTGCGGATTCTTGAGCCTCTTTAGCTTCTCTCCTAGATTTTTGGGAACAGGTTTCAACCATGAACTAGGTCTTGACCAAGATGTGTGAGACTAGATGAAAATGGAAAGAGTATGGAAGACCAAGAGATGGATAGAATGTAAATGAATTTGAGGTTTACTTGTAATGTTCAAAGTGTAAGACCAAGTATGTATGTAGTAGAGTAGGTGTGGCTTCCAAAGAGATGATAGTTTCTCTTGATGAGGTAAGTTGACCTTGACTCTAAGTAAGACCAAATGAGACCCAAAGGTGATAGACCTTGATGAGGGACCACTTAGCAAAATGTTGTTGTATGTAGTGTGTTGACAAATTATGATGAGGACAAGCAAGTGACCTTTCGACTCAAGTTTAGACAAATGTGAATTTAATGTAAGGTGTAGAAAAATGATGAACTTTGTGAGACCTAGAAATAGGTTGAATGCTAGATGAAATCCCGAAGAAATAACCTAGGAAGCTCAATAAGTCTGAAACTGACTGCTCTTGTTTTGCTAGACTGTAAGTTTTTCCAATTCCGAACATAGACGTGACTATATACCTCATAGATGCGGTTAAATGACACAAACATTTTTGAAAATTGCACAAACGCGGTTATAAGATTTTGTAAATGCGGTTTTTCTTATGACATGGGCGTGTTTCTGTCCTACATAGATGTGGTTATATGACACAGATGATGTTTAAACATAGCACATACACGTTTCTAGAAAATGAGTGCAATTTTTTCCAATGTGTAAAGCTGTTGTTGTGACCAAATTTGAATTTTTGATTGTTTTTTGTGACAAGAGGACACAATGTTGATGAGGACTCAATGTTTGCAAGTGTTTGGACTCAAAATGACTCAAAAGAAAGTGTGTTGTTTGATGTATAAATGTTTTGCATACACTTGAAGAAACAAAAGACACAATGTTTTTATGTTTGATCTTGAATGTTTGAATGTTTAAAAGAAGTCAAGCACAATTCTTATGGTTGGCCAGGAAAATAGTTGTTGATCCCACATGGGGTTTCCCCCGAGGCTACACCATTCAAAGTAGATACTTAGATGCTTGACACCACTGGCTCCACCCCTGGCACTCACTTCTCTGGAGAAGCCAAGCACTAGTCCCCATGAAAACTCCTCGTGGCAAACTTTGTATCTCTACTAAGAACCGTATGTGTGTGGGCCACTCCAGAGGTTCGACATCCCGCCCCAACAACTAGAAGGATTTTGGCTTTCTAAAACAAAAAGGTGCTAGTAAGGGCATCCAGTTGTGTGGCCATACATGCGACACTTTCAGCTTTGTAAATACAGAAGGCTCTCATCCGGTCGGGGTTACGCCCTACTATTGATCAAATAAATTTGATCAAACGGGTTTATGGGGAGACATAGTGTCGGTATGAACTAATTAGCACACGTTACCCATGGCTTTCACCATGGATACATTTATTTATAGTGGTTCAGAATAGGTGGGTTTTCCTCGCTACCACTTGGTTTGTTCCCTCCTCACTAGTAGTCCTAGTAACCACATGAGGAGATAGGCCCTCTAGAGATTAAACAAAAAGAGCCTATTTCTCAAGACACAAAAGACACTGGTTCAATTTTAGTGCACCAATTGAAGTGTTTGGTAATCTATGAAAACAAGGCACACAATAAAGATAAAAACCCTTGCCAAAAATTTTGCAAGAAAGATTTGTTAGTATTTTTTCAATAATACCCCTCCTACAAGCACACAAGTTAGGTAAATTTTAGATCCAAAAGACTTTGTGAAATAGGGGCC